>NC_058085.1:44572078-44904739 GCF_014858855.1 Bufo gargarizans
CATTTCAGCTTGATCACATTGCAGCCATTGATCTCCCTTGGATGTGGTCTCCCTTTCTCATGCTCCCTCTCCGGCGTGGAACCCTAATTCGCTGCTAACCATGATAAACATAGTAGGTGCAGAAAAGAACATCCAAAGTTGATAGAGCAGATATCCAATTGGATCGTGGACATCACGGGAACGTGCAACATGGTGGAGCAGTACTTGTGCACACGCCTGCATGTACTGACTGATGAGTTTGCCCCCTTCAACTTCTGGGTAGAGTTTTTCAGCACCCGGACATTTACGTAAAACTTCGGGTTCGGTGTGCAGGCGCTTTCTTGGTGCTTTTTGAAAGGCTGCACAGCAGCCAATCAACAAGCGTCATACTACTTGCCCCAAAAGGCCATCACAGCCATGCCTACTATTGGCATGGCTGTGATTGGCCAACTGCAGCATGTGACCCAGCCTCTATTTAAGCTGGAGTCACCGTAGCGCCGCCCGTCACTCTGCTCGGATTAGTGCAGGGAGAGGCTGCAGCTGTTGTGAGGGAGAGATCAGGCAGAAATCTTATGAAGTACTGCTTTTTCACTCAGCGATCTACAGCAAATGTATTTTGTGGGTGCAGTACACAATAGTTTTAAGCCTGCCCTTAGCCAACTACTGCTGAAAACAAAAACTTTGTTTTACTTCAGTTTGTCAATATCCATATATAATCGGCAGCCATTTTATGCAATGATAGTGCACCAGCACAGGCTATCTGCATGTCTGCAAGTCCAGAAATACAGCTTTTTGCTTACTGGGGTTTAAAAAAACAAACATCTGTTTCATATAGTGCACATCTGGCATTAGATGTGCATAAGTGAGTGTTACATTTAGGCCAGAAATACAGCTTTTTGCTTACTGGGGTAAAAAAAAAAACCTCTGATATACTGCGCATCTGGGATTAGACATGCATAAGTGACTGTGAAATTTAGGCCAGAAATACGGCTTTCTCATACTGGGGCATAGCATGCATAAGTGAGTGTCACATTTAGGCTAGAAATACTGTACAGCTTTTTGCTTACTGTGGTGAAGAAAAAGCACATCTGTTTCATATAGTGAACATCTAAGATTAGACGTGCATAAGTGAGTGCCACATTTAGGCCAGAAATACAGCTTTGTGCTTACTGGGGTGAAAAAATCCTCTAATATACTGCACATCTGGGATTAGATATGCATAAGTGAGTGTCACATTTAGGCCAGAAATACGGCTTTGTGCTTACTGGGGTGAAAAAACCCTCTGATATGCTGCACGTCTGGGATTAGACGTGCATAAGTGAGTGTCACATTTAGGCCACAAATACGACTTTGTGCTTACTGGGGTGAAAAAACCCTCTGATATACTGCACATCTGGGATTAGACATGCATAAGTGAGTGTCACATTTAGGCCAGAAATACAGCTTTGTGCTTACTGGGTGACAAAACCCTCTGATATACTGCACATCTGGAATTAGACCTGCATAAGTGAGTGTCACATATAGGCCACAAATATGGCTTTGTGCTTACTGGGGTGAAAAAAACCTCTGATATACTGCACATCTGGGATTAGACATGCATAAGTGAGTGTCACATTTAGGCCAGAAATACGGCTTTGTGCTTACTGGGGTGAAAAAACCCTCTGATATACTGCACATCTGGGATTAGATGTGCATAAATTGCTGTGAAATTCAGGCCACAAATACCGCTGTTATATAGAGTTAAAAAATAAATAAAAAATTCAGTGCAATACCCTACATCAAGTTTTTTTATTGGCGGTTAATTATTTTTAACAGACTTAACCACTTTTTACTTTGCTTTGTGAACACTAACTATGAGGCAAACATCTAATAAGTGACGCGGTCATGGTCGTGGTGGTGGTGGAGCCTCTGGTGCAGGGAGAGGAGGTGGCCGTTCTGCCACAGCTACACGTCCTACTGAACCTACTACCTCAGGTTCCAGTAGCCGCCAGAATCTTCAGCGATATTTGGTCAGGCCTAATGCTGTTCTAAGGATGGTAAGGCCTGAGCAAGTACAGGCGCTAGTCAATTAGGTGGCCAACAGTGGATCCAGCATGTTCACATTATCTCCCACCCAGTCTTCTGCAGAAAGCGCACAGGTGGCGCCTGAAACCCATGCCCATCAGTCTGTCACATCACCCCCGTGCATATCGGGGAACCTGTCAGAGCCTAAAGTCATGCAGCAGTCTCTTATGCTGTTTGAAGACTCTGCTGGCAGGGTTTCCCAAGGGCATCCACCTAGCCCTTCCCCAGGGGTGGAAGACATAGAATGCACTGACGCACAACCACTTATGTTTCTGGTGGCCACCTGACTGTCTAGGGAGGGTGGACAGGGACTGGTGGTCCTCCCCACCCCCCCCCTTTTTTTCCCTCTCCCTCCCTTTTAGCCCCTGTGGGGTTGTTTCTGTCCCCTTGTGATTTGAAGGTTTAGGAGGATAGGAAGGGGTTAATGGCGGTTCCCGGGAGAAGCAGGATGCCGGTTCCCGCCTTCCTCTTCCTCTTTGAGCGGAAGCGTGGTGCAGTGTGTGCAGCTCCGCATAGAGATGGCCGCAGGTGATGCTCCCTTGCGGGAGGTTTTGCTGGCGAGAATGGCGGAGGGGGGTGAGGGAATGGCTGCGCTCGTTTCTGGGCAGCCTTGGGCCTCCCTTGCCTTCCTTCTCCCCTGGTGTGGCTGGTACTGCTGGGGAGGTTGTCCCTAATACATGCCCGAGTTCCTCAGCGGGAGGCCGGTGGTCTGTTCGGCGAATCCGCCCCCTCCGCTAGGCTTGGTCACAGTCCCCCCCCGTTTTTCCCGTGTTACCTCGGGCGCTGCTATCAGTGCTGGTTCTTCTCGGGCCAGCCGGCAGCTCCCCATTCGCGCCGGGACGTTTTTGGCTCCGCCCCTTCTGGTCCCTGCTTCTGCCTCAGCCACATGTGCTAGTGTGGCCGGGGCTGCTGTAAGCATAGCTGTAATGGGAGCGCAGGCTAGTAGTTCCTCCTCACAGGAGGTTCCTCTCACTCCTCCTGCCTCCCAGCCTGTTTCCGTCCCTGTGCTGCAGGAACAGCCCCCTGTACAGGCCATTAACCCCTCAGTGCCCCCATTAGCTGAAGTCACCATGCCAATTCTTGCTTTGGCTAGTGTGCAGGACGCCCCCCCTCCCCCCCTGCGTTACTGCAATCTTTGTTGCCTTTACCTCCTCTGCCTCCCCAGCGGTCACGCCAGCGCAGGGTGCGTTCTAGCTCCTCCTCATCCCAAGAGGGCAGTAGGCACGATAGGCATGGATCCCGCAGACGTCACTCGCGCCGCAGATCCGTGGGTTCATTGCAGAGTGGACGTTCCAGATCCTCCAGATGGCAGTCGCCGTCTTCGTCCGACGGATCGGTATCGGCTTCGGGGAAGTCTGGTCACTCTTCACGCTCTCGTCGCCAGAGGCGGTTGTCTCGTCTTTCTTTCAGGGGGAGCAGCCTGGTCCCAGCGGCGTCTCTCCAGCCTGAGGTTCCGGTTTCTGTTCCTCCGGTTATGTCTTTACCGTCATTGTCTGGTGAGTACCAATTTGCGGGTGCGTGGGGGGCAGGGGCTGGGAATGCTAGTACCGCCGATTTGCTAAAAATGCTGTTGGAGCGGTTGCAGCAGCCTGCCCAACAGACGCGCGCTCCTCCTCCCGTAGCTAAGCCGGCACCTGTTTTAGCGGGGGTTCACAAGGATTCGTGTTTTTGTGGGGTGAGCCTCCTGGGCGGTCACTTGGATGAGTCAGTTCGGGATAAGATTTGGGCGAATCAGTTCGTAGACATTTGGTCCCTAGTTTCAGTCGATCAACATACGGTAGATAAGGAGCGACGTTTTTTTCGGATAAGCCTTCGGAGCGCAGGCCCCGAGTAGCAAAAACTATGAACAATTGGTTACAGGCTTTTTCTGTTTTGGGTTGCATTATGGGGCAGCGGCATCCTGAACGATGTTCGGAGCTTTTTGTTTACCAGGATATCATTTACAGTGCCTATAAATCGCACGGGGGTAGCGCTTGGTGGCGGTATGATGAGGAGTTTAGACGGCGCTTGGCGTTGCATCCCGAGATGGGTTGGGGGGTTAAACCGACGGATGCATGATTGAGGTTGATGATGTCGCAGAGGCCTCCTCCCTTTCCAGCGGCGGCCGCTGGTGCAGGGGGACCTTCTTCCCATGGACCGGTGGCCGTTCGCCGCCCTGGGTCTTTTTGGTTGTACAATGAGGGTACCTGCAGGTTTGCAGGGCTGTGTAGGTTTAAACACGAGTGCTCCGCCTGTGGCGGACCTCACCCAGCGAATAAGTGCACCCGACCTCCCGTTAAGTTCCCCAGGCCAAACGAGCAGGCCAGCCTTAAGGACCCCGGTGAGCGTAGCCGAGATGGGACCCTGGTTAGACAAGTACCCCAATAAGCAGGCGGCCGCGCAGCTTCGGTTTGGTTTTTCTTTTGGGTTCTTTATTCCTTTTGTCCTTAATCGTTTCCAGTTTTTTTCAGTTAATTTGAAGTCCGCTAGGGAGTTGCCAGAGGTCCTTAGGGAGAAGGTTTCTAAGGAAGTGTCCTTGGGTAGGATTAGGGGCCCGTTTGCTGTCCTCCCCTTCCCTAATTTGCGTGTTTCCCCTCTGGGTGTGGTCCCTAAAAAAGAACCAGGTAAGTTCAGGTTGATTCAGCACCTGTCCCACCCGAAGGGTTCATCGGTGAACGATGCCATTAGTCCGGAGGATGCTTCGGTGTCGTACGTTTCCTTTGACCGGGGGGTTGCCCTGGTCCGGGATGCCGGCAGGGGCGCCCTCCTGGCCAAGTCTGATATTGAGTCTGCTTTTCGTCTTCTCCTTGTTCATCCTGATTGTTTTCATTTGTTAGGTTGCTGCGCGGACAGGCCAGTATTACTATGACACGTGTCTCCCCATGGGTTGCTCTATTTCGTGTCACTATTTTGAAATGTTTGGTTCATTTTTGGAGTGGGTCATGCAGTATGAGTCGGGCTCTTCGTCCGTGTTACATTATTTGGATGACTTTCTTTTTGTAGCCCCGGGTGTGGACGATGGTTGCTTGCGCTTGCTGAATACTTTTTTGGTCATGATGTCTCGGTTTGGAGTCCCAATATTGGCGGATAAGACGGAGGGCCCGGTTACGCGTTAGTCTTTTTTAGGAATCGAAATAGTTACAGTGGACATGGTCTTCCGGTTGCCATTGGACAAGCATTCAGAAGATCATGGGTTTGATTGATGGGTCTTTTGGGTGTCACGAAGGTTACACTTCTACAGTTGCAGTCGCTTTTGGGCCTGTTATGCTTTGCGTGCAGGGTAATGCCCATTGGGCGGGTCTTTGCACGGCGTTTGTCTCTGGCTACTAGAGGGGTTAAGTCTCCTCGTCACCACATTCGGGTCACTAAGTCTATGAAGGATGATTTGCGGATCTGGAAGTCCTTTTTGCAATTTTATAATGGCCACACTTGTTACTTGTCTTGGGTTACCCCGAATTCCGATTTGTCCCTGTTTTCAGATGCCTCCGGATCTTTAGGTTTTGGGACGATTTTTGGAACTGAATGGTGTGCCGATGAGTGGCCTGTTGCATGACGGGAAGCCGGACTATGTAGGAACCTCACCCTGCTAGAGCTTTTCCCGATTGTTGTTTCGGTGGAGTTGTGGGGAAACAGGTTGTCAAACAAACACGTATCGTTTTGGACTGACAATTTAAGTGTGGTGTATGCAGTTAACAGTTTGTCATCTTCTTTCCTTCCTGTCTTGTCCCTGTTGCGTCACCTAGTGCTCCGTTGCCTTGAGTACAATATCTATTTCAGGGCTCGTCATGTTCCGGGGGTTGAGAACACAGTTGCTGATGCTCTCTCACGTTTTTGTTGGCAGGACTTTCGTTCCCTTCTGCCGGAAGCGGACCCGGTGGGCAGGAGTTGCCCGTCTTTCCTGTGGGAGTTGGTGACCAGCAGCTGATGTCTTGGTCCGATCATCAGTTTCCCCTGTGACATGGCAGGCACATGGTAAGGCCGTGGGCTGAGTGGTGTGGTATGGTAGGTTCCAGGAATGTGTGCACTCGGGATGACCTGCGTTTGGAGGTGACGATTGAATGGTTGTTGCGGTTGAGGGCTTCGAGTGTTTCGGCAGCGGTTGCGCAGCGAAGATTGTCTGGTGTTTCCTTTAATTTCAAGTTGCGCGGCTGGGTGGATGTTACTAGGCGGTTTATTATTGGTCAGGCATTGAGGGGTTGGAGGAAGGAATTTGTATCGCAGGAGAGTCGGCGCCCTGTCTCGTTTAACCTGTTGTGCCGCCTCATTGGTAAGCTTCCTGAGGTTTGCATATCACCTTTTGAGACGATGCTGTTCTCGTGTAGTTTTAGTGTCGCCTTTTTTGCTGCTCTTCTGTGTTGGTGAGTTAGTGGCTCCTTCGGGTCTTAGGGCGGGTGGTCTTTCTTGTGAGGATGTGGTCTTGGGCATTGATTCCTTGAGGATTCGGGTTGTCTGCTCTAAGACGGATCAGTTTGGAAGGGGAGCAGTGGATCCCTCTGCGTCCGGTCCCGGGGGTCGCTTGCCCGGTCCACCTAGTTACTGGTTACAGCTGCACTGCGCCCGCCGTGCCGCAATTTCTTAGCGCATGCAGACGGATCCCCGCTGACTAAGTTCCAGTTTGCTAGGGTCTTCCGGTCCTGTTTAGAGCAATTGGGGGTGGATCCGAAGGAATTCGGTACCCACTCTTTTCGTATTGGGGCAGCTACTGAGGCTGCTACGGCGGGCCTGCCCGAATCGGAGGTTAGGAGAATTAGTAGGTGGAGATCGGCTTGCTTCGCGAGGTATGTTAGGCCGGATTTGTTGCTGTGAGGTGCAAAGCAAAAAAATAAAAAGTAAAAAAGTATAGTTGTTTCATAGGGATACGTTTTTTATTATGTGTTTTGTTATTCCGGTTTTTGCTAACTCTTTTTTCTTGCAGGTGTGGTGAGACCGGCGGTGTGGATAGTCGGCTATTCTTATATTTTTTTGGGGCGGTGCAGAGGGCTGATTGTCGGCCTGGCGGGAGATCCCTCGGCTTTCGGGAGGTGGACGTCTTATGGAGAGGAATCCGTGGCTTGAGATGGTCTCAACTCCTTTCGCAGGTCGTGGATATCGGCTTGCATGCCAGTGGCCCAGTGATCCTGGTCATTCATGCAGGTGGCAATGACGTATGGTCTGTGCCGTTAGTGGAATTGTTGACCCTTATGCGGTCTGATTTGGAACGTTTCCAGTCGTTTTTTCGGGAGTTGGTTTTGGTATGGTCGGAGATAGTCCCACGCGTGGTGTGGCAGGGCGGAGCTGCGATTGAAAGGTGTAGGAGGACTGTTAACACGTGAATTTCCATTTTGTTAGATCCAAGGGAAGTGTGGTTGTTCGTCATCGTGAGCTGGAGGGCGTTAATCGCTCTTTGATGAGGCCGGACGGTGTTCACTTATCTGAGATTGGTCTAGATATTTTCCTCTCCGGTCTTCAGGATGGAATTGAGCAGGCCATGTTTTTGTTGGGTGGTGGTCGGAGCCCCGTTTGAGGGTGGTTCTCCTCCGTGGCGGCAGTTTGAGACAACGGAGAGGTATCGGAGGAAATGAGCGGAACTGCCCGCTGGGATTCCAGCGGCTGGCAGATCGCACGGTTCAAAGGTTTTATGGTTGCCGTTAAAATTATCGGCTGTGGCTGATTACCACCCAACAAAATAAAAGTGTTGAAATGAAGAACGGTGTCTGTGTCATTATGTAAAGGGGATGGTGGTGTTGTCATGGGCCCATCAGTCTGTCACATCACCCCCGTGCATATCGGGGAACCTGTCAGAGCCTAAAGTCATGCAGCAGTCTCTTATGCTGTTTGAAGACTCTGCTGGCAGGGTTTCCCAAGGGCATCCACCTAGCCCTTCCCCAGGGGTGGAAGACATAGAATGCACTGACGCACAATCACTTATGTTTCTGGTGGCCACCTGACTGTCTAGGGAGGGTGGACAGGGACTGGTGGTCCTCCCCACCCCCCCTTTTTTCCCTCTCCCTCCCTTTTAGCCCCTGTGGGGTTGTTTCTGTCCCCTTGTGATTTGAAGGTTTAGGAGGATAGGAAGGGGTTAATGGCGGTTCCCGGGAGAAGGAGGAGGCGGGGGCTAGTGGTTTACTTAAGCCCGGTTCCCGCCTTCCTCTTCGAGCAGGAGCGTGGTGCCCAACCCTCCCTCCCTTTTGGCTAGCAGCGGTATAGTTGATGTTTGGTTGTTTTTTGGTGTTTCCTTGGTCGATCCATTTTATGGGAATGTTACTACCCGGTTGTTATATTAAGTCACAGCTGGCGGCAGTTTGAGACAACGGAGAGGTATCGGAGGAAATGAGCGGAACTGCCCGCTGAGAGTCCAGCGGCTGGCAGATCGCACGGTTCGAAGGTTATATGGTTGCCGTCAAAATTATCAGCTGTGGCCGATTACCACCCAACAAAATAAAAGTGTTGAAAGGAAGAACGGTGTCTGTGTCATTATGTAAAGGGGATGGTGGTGTTGTCATGAGCCAGAAATAGGGCGGCTATTTACCCCCTCCCTTCCCCCTGGGTTATCCCTAGTTGTACCAGCAGTCCTGATGAGGACATGGGAATGCCACCTCAGCACGTCTCTGATGATGACGAAACATAGGTGCCAACTGCTGCGTCTTTCTGCAGTGTGCAGACCGAAAAGGATGTCAGGGAGGAAGACTGGGTGGAAGACGATGCAGGGGACCATGAGGTCCTAGACCCCACATAGAATGAAGGTCGTGCCACTGACTTTGAGACTTCGGAGGAAGAGGCAGTGGCGAGACCGAGCCAACAGCGTAGCAAAAGCGGGAGCAGGGTGCAAAATCAGAGGTGCAAAATCAGAGCAGCCGTCGCCAAAACAGTTCGCCTACTACTGGCCACCGTCAACAGGGACCGAGCAAACCAAAGGCAGCTTCAAGGAGTTCCCTGGCATGGCACTTCTTCACACAATGTGTTGATGTCAAGACCCGAGTGGTTTGCACGCTGTGCCATCAGAGCCTGAAGCGAGGCATTAACATTCTGAACCTTAGCACAACTTGCATGACCAGGCATCTACATGCAAGACACGGGCTGCAGTGGAGTAAGCACCTTCAAAGCCAAGAAAAGGCTCAAGCCCCTCCTGCTCCCTCTTCTGCTGTTGCCTCGGCCTCTTCCTCTGCCTCTGGAGGAACATTGGCACCTGCCCCCCAGCAAACAGAGGATGTGCCACCAACAACACCACCTCCGTCACCAAGCATCTCCACCATGTCACACGGAAGCGTTCAGCTCTCCATCCCGAAACAGAGAATCTGGCTTCATGTCAGCAGAGAATCAGTCTGCATGTCATAGCAGAGAATCAGGCTTCACGTCACCCACCACTGGAACAGTCCATTGTCATATATTTAGGCCCAGGCACCCAGGCAGAGGAGAGAGGTCCCGTAACAGAGAATCTGGCTTCATGTCAGCAGAGAATAAGTCTGCTGACTAGTGCAGGAAGTAAGTTGGGCACATTGTCTTTGTACCGTGGATCCAGCAGGTTGGCATCCCAGTAGTCCGCACACGTTAAAATGTGGGCAACTCTGCTGTCATTGCGCAGGCACTGCAGCATGTAGTCGCTCATGTGTGCCAGGCTGCCCAGGGGTAAGGACAAGCTGTCCTCTGTGGGAGGTGTATCGTCATCGTCCTGCGTTTCCCCCCAGCCACGCACCAGTGATGGGCCTGAGCTGCGTTGGGTGCCACCCCGCTGTGACCATGCTTCATCCTCATCCTCCTCCACCTCCTCCTCGTCCTCCTCGTCCTCCAGTAGTGGGCCCTGGCTGGCCACATTTGTACCTGGCCTCTGCTGTTGCAAAAAAACTCCCTCTGAGTCACTTTGAAGAGACTGGCCTGAAAGTGCTAAAAATGACCCCTCTTCCTCCTCCTCCTCCTCCTCCTGGGCCACCTCCTCTTCCATCATCGCCCTAAGTGTTTTCTCAAGGAGACATAGAAGTGGTATTGTAACGCTGATAACGGCGTCATCGCCACTGGCCATGTTGGTGGAGTACTCGAAACAGCGCAACAGGGCACACAGGTCTCGCATGGAGGCCCAGTCATTGGTGGTGAAGTGGTGCTGTTCCGCAGTGCGACTGACCCGTGCGTGCTGCAGCTGAAACTCCACTATGGCGGCCTGCTGCTCGCACAGTGTGTCCAGCATGTGCAAGTTGGAGTTCCACCTGGTGGGCACGTCGCATATGAGGCGGTGAGCGGGAAGGCCGAAAATACGCTGTAGCGCAGACAGGCGAGCAGCGGCAGGATGTGAACGCCGGAAGCGCGAACAGACGGCCCACACTTTATGCAGCAGCTCTGACATGTCGGGGTAGTTGTGAATTAACTTCTGCACCACTAAATTCAGCATATGCGCCAAGCAAGGGATGTGCGTTAAACCGGCTAGTCCCAGAGCTGCAACGAGATTTCGCCCATTATCGCACACCACCAGGCCGGGCTTGAGGCTCACCGGCAGCAACCACTCGTTGGTCTGTTGTTCTATACCCCGCCACAACTCCTGTGCAGTGTGGGGCCTGTCCCCCAAACATATGAGTTTCAGAATGGCCTGCTGACGTTTACCCCTGGCTGTGCTGAAGTTGGTGGTGAAGGTATGTGGCTGACTGGATGAGCAAGTGGAAGAAGAGGAGGAGGAAGCCGAGAAGGAGGAGGTGGCAACAGGAGGCAAAGAATGTTGCCATGCGATCCTTGGCGGCGGAAGGACGTGCGCCAAACAGCTGTCCGCCTGGGGCCCAGCTGCCACTACATTTACCCAGTGTGCAGTTAGGGAGATATAGCGTCCCTGGCCGTGCTTACTGGTCCACGTATCTGTGGTTAGGTGGACCTTGCCACAGATGGCGTTGCGCAGTGCACACTTGATTTTATCGGATACTTGGTTGTGCAGGGAAGGCACGGCTCTCTTGGAGAAGTAGTGGCGGCTGGGAACAACATACTGTGGGACAGCAAGCGATATGAGCTGTTTGAAGCTGTCTGTGTCCACCAGCCTAAATGACAGCATTTCATAGGCCAGTAGTTTAGAAATGCTGGCATTCAGGGCCAGGGATCGAGGGTGGCTAGGTGGGAATTTACGCTTTCTCTCAAATGTTTGTGAGATGGAGAGCTGAACGCTGCCGTGTGACATGGTTGAGATGCTTGGTGACGGAGGTGGTGGTGTTGGTGGTACATCCCCTGTTTGCTGGGCGGCAGGTGCCAACGTTCTTCCAGAGGCGGAGGAAGAGGCCGAGGCGGCAGCAGCAGAAGAGGCCGAGGTGGCAGCAGCAGAAGAGGTAGCAGGGGGAGCCTGAGTGACTTCCTTGTTTTTAAGGTGTTTACTCCACTGCAGTTCATGCTTTGCATGCAGGTGCCTGGTCATGCAGGTTGTGCTAAGGTTCAGAACGTTAATGCCTCGCTTCAGGCTCTGATGGCACAGCATGCAAACCACTCGGGTTTTGTTGTCAGCACATTGTTTGAAGAAGTGCCATGCCAGGGAACTCCTTGAAGCTGCCTTTGGGGTGCTCGGTCCCAGATGGCGGCGGTCAGTAGCAGGCGGAGTCTCTTGGCGGCGGGTGTTCTGCTTTTGCCCACTGCTCCCTCTTTTGCTACGCTGTTGGCTCGGTCTCACCACTGCCTCTTCCTCCGAACTGTGAAAGTGGCACGACCTTAATTCCATGTGGGGTCTAGGACCTCATCGTCCCCTGCATCGTCTTCCACCCAGTCTTGATCCCTGACCTCCTGTTCAGTCTGCACACTGCAGAAAGACGCAGCAGTTGGCACCTGTGTTTCGTCATCATCAGAGACATGCTGAGGTGGTATTCCCATGTCCTCATCATCAGGAAACATAAGTGGTTGTGCGTCAGTGCATTCTATGTCTTCCACCGCTGGGGAAGGCCTAGGTGGATGCCCTTGGGAAACCCTGCCAGCGGAGTCTTCAAACAGCATAAGAGACTGCTGCATAACTTGAGGCTCAGACAGTTTCCCTGGTATGCATGGGGGTGATGTGACAGACTGATGGGGTTGGTTTTCAGGCGCCATCTGTGCGCTTTCTGCAGAAGACTGGGTGGGAGATAATGTGAACGTGCTGGATCCACTGTCGGCCACCCAATTGACTAATGCCTGTACCTGCTCAGGCCTTACCATCCTTAGAATGGCATTGGGCCCCACCAAATATCGCTGTAAATTATGGCGGCTACTGGGACCTGAGGTAGTTGGTACACTAGGACGTGTGGCTGTGGCAGAACGGCCACGTCCTCTCCCAGCACCAGAGGGTCCACTAACACCACCACAACCATGTCCGCGTCCGCGTCCTTTACTAGATGTTTTCCTCATTGTTATCGTTCACCACAACAACAAAAATATTATTTGGCCCAATGTATTGAATTCAAATTCAGGCCTTTTTTTTTTACAGACACCTAACACTATCTGGCTATCTATTTAGGTACCGTATTACACTAATACAGGCACAGCAGTAACCACAAATTTAGCTGACTATAAATTTGAGGCCTATTATTTAGGCGCTGGGTGACAGGTATACGTTTACAGACAGAATTAGACTGGGATATGCACAGTAGCGTGTGTGTGAAGTTATTGAGAATGACCCTATCTGCACCTTGAATCTTATATACCCTTTTAGGGATACATTTAAAGTAGGCCTGATACAGCAGAAACCACTAATTTAGAGAATTGCTAAATTGGGAATTGTATTTCAACCCAGAACAAAAACTGTGCTTTGACGGACACTAAATAACTTGACCAGCTACAGCAATAATGACAGATTTGGATGAATATTAATTTGAGGCCTATTATTTAGGCGCTGGGTGACAGGTATACGTTTACACACAGAATTAGACTGGGATATGGCCAAAAAATAACCACACTATTGAGGGTTAAATGCACTTGGTGACAGCTTCACCCTGATGTAGGATATAGCCAAAAAACAACCACACTATTGAGGGTTAAATGCACTTGGTGACAGCTTGCCCCTGATGTAGTATATGGCCAAAAAATAACCACACTATTGATAGTTAAATGCACTTGGTGTGACAGCTTCACCCTGATGTAGGATATAGCCAAAAAATAACCACACTATTGAGGGTTAAATGTACTTGGTGGCAGCTTGTGCTGGCGCACCACAAGACACAAAATGGCCGCCGATCGCCCCAGAAAAAAGTGAATGAAAAACGCTCTGGGCAGCCTAAAAACAGTGAGCAATAGAATAGCAGCAGTTCAATCATCCACAGCTGCAGATCGATCTCTGAATGAAGTCTTTTGGAGGACTTAATCACTGCCTAATCTCGCCCTACTGTCGCAGCCGCAACCTCTCCCTATGCTAATCAGAGCAGAGTGACGGGCGGCGCTATGTGACTCCAGCTTAAATAGAGGCTGGGTCACATGCTGCACTGGCCAATCACAGCCATGCCAATAGTGGGCATGGCTGTGACGGCCTCTTGGGGCAAGTAGTATGACGCCTTTCAAAAAGCGCCAAGAAAGCGACGAACACCGAACCCGAACCCAGACTTTTACGAAAATGTTCGGGTTTGGATCCGTGTCACGGACACCCCACAATTCGGTACGAACCCGAACTATACAGTTCGGGTTTGCTCATCCCTAGTGGCAATGTCCACCTAACCACAGATATGTGGACCAGTAACTGCACACTGGGTAAATGTAGTAGCAGCTGGGCCCCAGGCGGAGAGCTGTTTGGCGCACGTCCTTCCGCCGCTGAGGATCGCAGGGCATCATTCTTTGCCTCCTGTGGCCTCCTCTTCCTACTCGGCTTCCTCCCCTTCTTCTACCACCTCCTCATCCGGTCAGCGACAGGCCTTCACCACCAACTTCAGCACAGCCAGGGGTAAACGTCAGCAGGCCGTTCTGAAACTGATGTGTTTGGGGGACAGGCCCCACACCGCGCAGGAGTTATGGTGGGGTATAGAACAGACCCACGAGTGGTTGCTGCCAGTGAGCCTCAATCCTGGCCTGGTGGTGTGCAATAATGGGCGAAATCTCGTTGCAGCTCTGGGACTAGCCGGTTTGACGCACATCCCTTGCCTAGCGCATTTGCTGAATTTGGTGGTGCAGAAATTCATTCACAACTACCCCGACATGTCAGAGCTGCTGCGTAAAGTGCGGGCCGTCTGTGCACGCTTCCGGCGTTCTCATCCAGCCACCGCTCGGCTGTCTGCTCTACAGCGTAACTTTGGCCTTCCCGCTCACTGCCTCATATGTGATGTTCCCACCAGGTGGAACTCCACCTTGCACATGAGAGACCGTGGGAGCAGCAGCAGGCCATAGTGGAGTTCCAGCTGCAGCACGCACTGACGTCGGGGGACAAGTGGAAGCACAAGGCGAAGGCAGTTGAGGAGGAAGAGGTCGCCAATGCAGCTGTGTCAGCGCCAGCACCTCAGAAGGCAGGGTTAGCATGGCCGACATGTGGAAAATCTTTGTCACCTCGCCGCAACAACCGGCCCCAACTACTGATATGGAGCGTGTTATCAGGAGGCAGCATTTGAACAACATGGTGGAACAGTACCTGTGCACACGACTACAAGTGCTGACTGATGGTTCTGCCCCATTCAACTTCTGGGTCTCCAAATTGTCCACATGGCCAGAGCTTGCCCTGTATGCCTTGGAGGTGCTGGCCTGCCCTACAGCCAGTGTACTCTCTGAATGTGTATTTAGCATGGCAGGAGGCTCATTACAGACAGACGCAGCACCAATAACAGATACCGAGCTACGAAAAGTTCTTGCATCGATCCCCTCTGGCAAAAGTCCAGGCCCTGACGGCTACCCCTTTGTGTATTACATGACATTCAAAGATATTTTAGCACCGCATTTCAGAGATCTGTGTAACCACCTGATGACAGGGGGAACCCTCCCTCCTCAGGCGCTGGAAGCACACATCACCATAATACCAAAACCAAACAAAGATCCCACGTCTTGCGAAAATTAGACCAATCTCTCTCCTGAACATAGATATCAAATGGTGGGCAAAAATACTAGCTACCCGACTCCAATCGGTCTCCCCAGACATCATCAATAGGGAACAAGTAGGATTCGTTAACGGCAGACAGGGTAACGAGAACACTAAGCGCTTGCTGCATCTGATTGACTGGGCCAGATCAAAACATCGACCTTTAGCACTTTTAAGCACTGACGCAGAGAAGGCCTTTGAGAGGGTAAGCTGGCAATACATGTCTGCTGCTATGTCGAGGTTTGGCTTCTCCCCCCAGTTAATCAATGCAGTATTGTCTCTCTACTCAGCCCCCTCTGCCAGGGTCCGGGTTAATGGCTCTCTTTCCACCTTCTTCTCAATCCCCAATGGTACCAGACAGGGGTGCCCTCTATTTCCGGCGTTGTTTATAATTGTAATGGAGACCCTATTATGCAAAATCTGACAAAATCCCAAGATATCTAGACTTAACGTTAGTAACCACTCCCATGTCGCAGCGGCCTTTGCAGACTACCTACTTGTTCTAACATCAAACCCCACAACCTCCTTCCCGGAACTAGTGAGAATTTTTGAAGAATTTGGATCCTTATCTAATTTCAAGATAAACTACAGTAAATCACAAGCGCTAAACATAACATGCCCACGAAACACGGTCCTAGAACTCCAATGCACCATCCCATTCACATGGGCTCCGCACTCTATCCAGTATCTTGGTGTCCACGTCTCGGCCAATCCAACTGACCTATTCAGCTTAAACTATGCTCCGCTTCTGAAAGACATACGTCAGCACCTACAGACAGTGAAGCTCCCACTTGTCTCCTGGATGGGCAAAAAAAACTACTTTAAGGCTTACATTGTCCCTAAATTCATCTATTTCATACAAACGTTAGCTATCTGGCTGCCAAATTCCTACTTTAATGACATCAAAAGAATCTTCTTTTCTTTCATTTGGAAGAGTAAAAAAGCTAGAGTAGCCTACTCGACCCTAACAAAAGAAAGGAGGTTTGGGGGATTTGGGTTACAGATATCCGCCTTTACTACAAGGCCACCCAAGTGATCAGGGGATTAGACATACTGGCGAATGACCCAACGTCACTGTGCGCCCATCTGGAAACCGCCACCCTTGCTTACAGAGAAAAACTCTATGGGGGGTCCGCCCCTGCCTGCACAATACCACAAATATTTCTTATATGTGGAAAGCGGTACTAGCGGAATGGTCTAAGCTGTTTGCAACTAATGAGCTGAGAGTCCCACATACTCGCCTCCCTCTATCTATGTTACAAGCATACATCCACAGAGATATACTTGACACCTCAGGCATCTGGTCACTTCTTCACAACCATTCACTAGATAATATCAGAAACCAAAATAGGGACCTGGATTGGGCATCTATACTAGATATGCCACTGGTGAAAAGAGCGTCTTTCCTGCAGATACTAAGCTTCCGCAAACACATTAAGAAGCTTAAGATACCTCTCCCATAGCAAGAACAAGTGGAGACACCCTTCCCTGTGTCAAAAGCCCTATCCAAAATGTACAAGCTTCTTCTCTCAACTGACCCCCCAATTATGTCTCATATGTTCGCATGGGAAACGGAGCTTTCGACTAAATTCTCGGATCCTGAGAAAGCAGCCATTTTAACCAACTCCCATGGCTTCTCACGCTCCGTAATAGTGCAGGAAAACTCCTTCAAACTCACGACCAGGTGGTATAAAACACTGGTATTTCTCCACAAATTAAATCCAACTATACCAGATATATGTTGGAGGTGTTGCACTCAACCGGGATCATTGTCTCACACTTGGTGGAGCTTCCACAAACTGCTTTCCTTCTGGCTCCAAGTTGAAACTACTATTAACCAGGTATGCTCCCCGCAATACCCAATAGTACTCGACCCCAAACTGGTACTACTATGGTGCACAAACCAAACCTTAACCCTGTCAAAAGCTAATTTACCCATGATGCTACTCACAGCAACCAGACTACTTGTCCAGTCACAAGCAGAATGGTTGGATAAAGCGGACTGGGAAACCGTCAGAAATTTCTAAAGGTATGGCAACCCTGGAGGCTTTTCCGTGGCTTTACTTAATCCCCGGAGCTTTCTGTCGTTATCACAGCTCTCTCTCCCCCCCTTCCTCTCCTCCTTATATGTTGCCCACATATCATCCTGCATGTTGTCTTTTGTCTACCTTTGTCCTCGTGTCAATGTGATCTCTAGGAACACTTTTTTGCTATGTTAGGAGCTTGCCCAGTTCTTGGTTCCTATCAGCCTGTTTGTACCACGACTATATATCAACTATTATTTCAAGCAAATGTTAATATGAACCGGCACAATATTTGAAGATATGAATATTCAAACATTATTTGTACTTGTTACGAGATAATTTGTACCTTCTTGTACTACTTTGCTGCTGTTTGAATAAAAAGAAAAATTGGCAAAGAATATAACTGCTATAATACTGCCTCCTATCTACAAGGATATAACTAGTATAATACTACCTCCTATGTATAAGAATATAGCTACTATAATACTGCTCCTATGTACAAGATTATAACTACTATACTACTGCTCCTATTGTAAGGGATCGTCTCTTTTCAGGGGGTCACACTCACAGATATCTCACCAAACAATGGATTTTCATGTCCAAACTGTGCATTTATTTTGACAGTCTTCTTATAAAGGATAGTCCAGTTATACATCACTGGGTGGGGTGAGGTTCCTGCACCGCCAACACTTAAAACACAAATAAACTCCTGCCCGTCTAGGCGCTACCTAAATAAAATACGTCCCTACCTCACTCATAGAGCTCAGTTCACACACGGACAACATATGCGGCTTTCCTCAGACAACATCAATACCGCAGCCTCCAGGCTGTGGCAACTCCAGTACCTTTTGGGGAAGTGTGGCCCAGTAGTCCTCCAGACGCTGGGCGTGCAACCCTCGTTCTCTAGGTGTCGCTAGGTCCTCCAAACCTCAGGCTGTTCAAAACCTTGTGGCCCGTCAGTCCTCCTGACTGAGACCATGCACAGAGCCTCTGCTTCACAAGACAGTCTTGCTCGCCCTCCTCAGACTGACCTACTCTGAGGCGCTTTATGCCAGCCTGATTACAGCAGGCCTCACCTGCGATCACCTCAGGTAGAAAGGAAAACCCGTACTGGAAGGGTGTGGACTGGGAACTCCCTCTACCAAGCCTAGCCACCAGTCCAAGTAAAATCCAGCCCAGAAAATGTATACAGAAATGTCTCAGCAAACTATGCTTTGCTGAGACTACTTCCACTCTCTGGATTTTATCTGTCTCACCCATCTGAGGTACCTGAAGTGGGACAACACACCTTCCAGCACTGTTCACATTACCACACTATGTACAGGAATATAACTAGTATAATACTGCTCCTATGTACAGGAATATAACTACTACAATACTGTGACAAATGTAAACGATTTCCAGCCACAGTGTTGGTAAAATCCATTCAGTTTTTATTTTCTCCATTAAAATACAAAATGGTGGGTATAAACCAGGCCTTACATCTCTCTGACGTGTTTCGGGTGCATGTTTTTAGCACCCTTAGGGCTTATGCACACAAACGTATTTTCTTTCCGCTTCCGTTCCAGCTTTTTTGTGGACCATATGCGGAACCATTCACTTCAATGGGTCCGCAAAAACAACAGAAGGTACTCTGTGTGTATTCCGCTTCCATATTTCCATTCCGCAAAAAAGTAGTGCATGTCCAATTATTGTCCGCAAATCATGGTCCGAGACCCCATTCAAATCAATGGGTTTGCAAAAAATACGGAACGCACACTGAACACATCAATATGTCATCTTTATTTTGCGGATCCATACTGTAGAAATGCTATGCCCAGCCCATATTGTTCATGATAAAGATGCCCTCAATCGGGGCTGTTTACGTTTGCTCTACTGCTCCAAATTAGTGGCAAGCCAAGGCTTATACGTGCACAGAGAAAATAACAGTGACACACACATTGGGGTCACAGCAAATTCTAGTTTATTACAGGAAGTACAGCAGTTTATATAGACATCAGAGAGGCATTCCGCCTGAGGCATGTGGCATTGTTAGATTGGCTGAAATATGTAAATAAGAAAAGAGATAAGACTTGGCATCTGTGCAGTGTGCATTGTTTTACTAACTCTGGTATGTAAATATCTAGCTATAGCAGCCATCTTGAAATGGAGTCTGTACTAAAACCAGAAAAGCATATATGACGTAGCAAGGAGGCGTGTTCTCTTCGGTAGGAAGGAACCTTTGTGCCCTGGAGAAGATAAGGTGTGGTCTGAGAGCTGGAGTATTGTTGAATGGATTAGGCAGTGGCTGAGGGACAGGCAACAGAGGGTTGTAGTCAATGGAGTATATTCAGACCAAGGTCTTGTTACCAGTGGGGTACCTCAGGGATCTGTTCTGGGACCCATATTGTTTAATATCTTTATCAGCGAAATTGCAGAAGGCCTCAATGGTAAGGTGTGTCTTTTTGCTGATGACACAAAGATTTTTAACAGGGTTGATGTTCCTGGAGGGATACACCAAATGGAAAAGGACTTAGGAAAACTAGAGGAATGGTCAAAAATCTGGCAACTAAAATTTAATGTTGATAAGTGCAAGATAATGCACCTGGGACGTAAAAACCCAAGAGCAGAATATAAAATCAGTGATACCGTCCTAACCTCAGTATCTGAGGAAAGGGATTTAGGAGTCATTATTTCAGAAGACTTAAAGGTAGGCAGACAATGTCATAGACCCACAGGAAATGCTAGCAGAATGCTTGGGTGTATAGGGAGAGGAATTACCAGTAGAAAGAGGGAGGTGCTTATGCCGCTCTACAGAGCACTAGTGAGACCTCATTTGGAGTATTGTGCGCAGTACTGGAGACCATATCTCCAGAAGGATATTGATACTTTGGAGAGAGTTCAGAGAAGAGCTACTAAACTGGTACATGGATTGCAGGATAAAACTTACCAGGAAAAATTAAAGGACCTTAACATGTATAGCTTGGAACAAAGACGAGACAGAGGGGATATGATAGAAACTTTTAAATACATAAAGGGAATCAACAAGGTAAAAGAGGAGAGAATATTTAAAAGAAGAAAAACTGCTACAAGAGGACATAATTTCCCGATGCTCCAAATCCTCTTCGCCAGCTTCCATGACAACCTAGCCTAGTGCACAACCTCCCATGATGCTGGACTTAACATGGGGAAGTCAGATGTCAGTTCCTATGGTGGATGATCTACAGGTGGCATCGTAAGCAGGGGGGGAACCAACAGAACGAAGTGGACCTCGTCTCCCATCCTCACGGAGGTCTCCCATTCTTATGGAGGTCTCCCATGAGCATCTCTGAGGTAGCCTCAGCTACGACTTTAAACAAAAACCTTTCAGGTTCTGTAAGGTCTTAAGAATTTCCAGTGAGACAGGAGAAGTTGTTTTCAGGGACCTGAGCAGTGGGCACTTAAGGCAGGGGTCGACCTCCTCTGAGTCTATTTTACTGTAAACTTTGTTTTTATCACCGCCACTCAAGTTGGGGACATGAGGGCTTCTATAAGAGACCTCACTGCTTCCCCATTTTGATGGGTTTACCTGAAGCAGTCAGGAAGTCTCTGGCTTTCCAAATGGGCCTATAGTCATGGGCTGTACCTGGAATCAGCGTAAATATTGGCTGCTTTTCCATCTGCATATCTGCAAGCCATCTTCAGAGCCCTTAACTAACTGCTATCCTGGCCATACCTCGATCCATCCACAAAGAGCACATGATCTGGATTATGCAATAGCTGATTTACAAAATCCCGCTGTCCCTTGTGACATTTATCTGCAATCAGTCATGAGCCTCTTCCTCTGGATCTGGACATCTGGAAGAAAAGTTTAAGTGCCCTAAGGCCCCTTTCACACGAGCGAGTATTCCGCGCGGGTGCATTGCGTGAAGTGCACCCGCACTGAATCCTGACCCATTCATTTCTATGGGGCTGTTCACATGAGCGGTGATTTTCACGCATCACTTGTGCATTGCGTGAAAATCGTAGCATGCTAACAAGGACCTTTGGTAACGTCAAAGTCATTACATGATCATCACATGATCTTTTACCATGGTGATGGATCATGTGATGACCGGAGTGACGTCACCACAGGTCCTGTTGCTACACAAAGCTAAGATGAAGACAGAAGGAGATGCCGGCTACGCGAGCAAGTGGACTAAGGTGAGTTAAATTATTATTTTTTTAACCCTCCAGCGCTATTTTACTATGCATTCTGTATTCAGAATGCAATTATTTTCCCTTATAACCATGTTATAAGGGAAAATAATACAATCTACAGAAAACCTATCCCAAGCCCGAACTTCTGTGAAGATTACAACATTACAATGTTTTGCACTCGCTCAGAAAAATCGCCGGTGTTCCCGCAACTCACCCGCACATTTTCCCGCAAAGCCCGTCTGAAAGAGGCCTAACTCTTTCCTCCCTTCTTGTCAACAAAAACACATTAGATTAATCAAATAAAGTGGATAATCATACATCAACACAATAATATCCCTGATAGGCAGGGATTGATGGAACAAATTACAATAGCTGGAATTCTGTGATAGAGAAACAAGTCTATAAAGATAATATTATCTAGAATGTTTCCACATATTAGTAATTAGGACAAATAATCAACATGAAGAATCCATGATAGTACTTAAAATACTTGATCTCTAAGCTTTAGGAAACGAGTTTGTGATACATCATGATCGTCTGTAACTGTCAATTGTGAGAAGCCAAGAAAGGTAATACAATGTAGAATGAAAATCCATGACATGATCCTATGTGTTAGTAGTAGGTTAAGAAATTGACACAATAAACATATGGATGGGATCAGTTGTTAACTTTTAATTTAGTAACATGATTTGGACTGAATTCTTGAGCTGAGCTGGATGGGCAGATGTAGTTTCTCAGCCCTATAAAACTATGTAAGAACCAATTTGCTTATCCTTAGTGAGGATGAATATGAACATTCTAATCAGCAAACAGAGATATACTGAGGTTCAGTCCTAATCGGACTGTGGCCTTCTTTCGGCACATAAGGATTTAGCAGAGTTAAACCAAACACTTTGCAAGTTATCACATCTAACTCTGCAGGCAACAAAAAGGATCTTGGGTTGTACTTTCATGAGGATAGACGTAATATCACTATCACTTTGTGGTTCAGGACTAACTCATAGCCTTTATCAAGCATGGCTTGTACAACTGCTACAGCTCTGATGCAGAAAGGGGCACCACTGGCAACGGGGTCAAGTATGCCACAGGGCGTTGTTGCTGCTGGCCATGCAGTTGGGTAAGAACAGCTGAGGCATGGACCTTCACTTCTGTACAATACAATCTAAATGTGGTAATCTGATAGGCCCAGTGTGGGGGAAAACAAACTGGTCATCTTTAGGCATAAAAGGCATCTACCACCTCATCTGCATGGTCTGCAATAAGAAACAGGGCCTAAAAATGATGTCCTCAGTGCATTCATGTTTCTGGGAAAAGGGATGTACTCCACAGTCTTCTTACGTTCACGGATGAGATGTTTCACCCCAGGAAGGCAACAGTAATGCAACAAAACTAAAAATGTTCTTATTTTTTTCTCACTTGCAGCCATATTGTAAAAAAGGACAGGAGTGACAAGGTTGCAGTATACATACTAGGTGAGTTCTAGGCTCCCTGAGGCAGCACCACTCAGGTATACTGTTAATCCTCATGTGTGAAGGCAAACAACTACCAACTGTCTGAATGTAGTGGTACTCAAAAGAAAACATTTGTCAAATCAATCACAGTGGAGTGGGTAGGGGTAGTGGGAACCTGAGCCAACAAGGTGTGTATTGGGCACAATGGGCCTGTTACAAACTGGGGCTTTATTGACAGCATGTAGGTCACGTACCATCTGGTATCGGGTTGGTTTGCCCTTCTCACTTTTCCTTTTCACAGGGTACAAAGAGTGTTAGAAGGGTATACAATCTCCTTGATAACCCCTTTTAAAAAAAAGTCTTGGACTGTTTGAGATATGGCATCTGACTGTGCCATACTCAAGAGATACTGCATCTTCCTGGGAAGTGGGACGCCAGGTTTTATCACCACTTCCACAGGAGGAACTAGGAGCTTGCCAACATCCGTGGGTACAATAGCCCACAGATGGCCCGACATTCCCACAAACAGGGCTTACTTCTTATCTTCCAGGAGTACTGACAATAAGATGGACCAGGGAGTTTTATCACTAACGGCTAATAAACAAAGTTCCTGGACATTGAGGACACATCTGAGCTTCACAGTTCCATCCTCCTGGTATGAGATGCTGGCACGTACTTTTGCAAGCAAGTCTGCACCCAGGAGTCAACAGGGGGCATTATCACTGACCAGCAACAGGGCAAGTACTTCTTAGATAAGGGCAAATCTAACACAGATGGGTTTTGTTAAAAAGGGGAGTGTACTACTTGCCCATTCACCTCTACCCGAGGACTGGTGTTCTTGGAGATTAAGTCAAGGGAGGCCATATTTGCTGGACAATTGTCTTGGCTGCTCCAGTATCAATCAAAACGGGCAGGGCCGGCCTTAGGTGTTCAGGCGCCCTGTGCGAGCTAACCTTGTGGCGCCCCCCCCCCCCAAAAAAAAAAAAAACACTGCTTGTTGCTGGCATCATGGCATAGGCTGGCTGACTATCCAACCAAGTAGTTACCAGCCCTCACACCCCAAAGGCCGGTGTAATGTTATACTTCTCTAGTTCGTGAGATTTCCCTACCCTCGTCACTTCCGGTCGCACCGGACATGACGTGAGGAGGTGTGCAGCGCCGCGCAGGCGCACAACGACAGGTTAGGGAAATTTCACAGCAGAGTGCGCATGTGCCAGGAGCCTCGCCGGCGGTTAGGGTAGGGAAAAACTATGGGCCAATGCGCAGGCGCAGTGATCGGATGGATGTTCTCAGCTGAACACCGGCCAACACTGCGCATGCACCGGGAGCCTCACCAGCGGTTAGGGAAGGGAAAGATTACGTACGGGCCAGTGCTTTTTCCCTACCCTAACCGCTGGTGAGGCTCCCAGCGCATGCGCAGTGTCGGCCGGTGTCCAGCTGAGAAAATTTGTTTCCAATGTAGTATTAATAACTAAACAATTAAATAATAAACATATTGCATTGTCTACTTACCACCAGGACAATAAGATGATCTGGACTCTGGCTGCAGTCTGGCTCTGGGGACTCCATTGTCACTCTCTCCCCCCCCCCCCTCCCTCTCTTGTCACTCTTTCCCCCCCCCCCCCTTCCCTTGTCACTCTCATTATCCCCCCTCTCCCTTGTCACTCTCATTATTCCCCCCCCTCTCCCTTGTCACTCTCATTATTCCACCCGCCCTCCCTTGTCACGCTCATTATTCCCCCCCATCACTCTCATTATTTCCTCCCCCTCCCCCCTTGTCACTCTCTTTCTACTCCCACCTCCACCTCTAGAGTAGCGTGGCCGAGCTCTGTTCGATCCGCGGTACAGGAGCATTTGTTTCCTGTACCCGGCCGGACTGACAGGAAGTGCACACTAAGTGAGCACTTCCTGTCAGTCCGGCCGGGTACAGGAAACAAAAGCTCCTGTACCGCGGACCTAACAGAGCTCGGCCACGCTACATTAACAGGCGCAGGCAGGATTCTTTAGAGCGGCAAGCGCTCAGCCTCAGCCACTCAGGCGGCGCAGAATGAGGGGCGCCGCCAGCCGCCCCGAACTTATATAAGCAACTTTTTTTTTTTTAAACCGCAACGGGCGCCCCCTGCTGAATACAGGAGGGGGGGGGGGGCCCGCCCCGTGGGAAAACATAAGTGCCGCCTCGCCTGCCCATATTACATTGCGGGCTGTCGGCCGCCCGGCGCCCCTGTTGCTATGGCGCCCTGTGCGGCCGCACAGCCCGCACACCCCAAAGGCCGGCCCTGAAAACGGGACTACTTCTTTATCACCCAGAGTGAGGGATATCATTGGGACTTGAATCTGCTAAATGTTTCAAAGCACAGCCGATACTGGAGGTACTGGATTGCCTGTTTCCTAATCAATCTTGGTCTAACTTTCCCCCCTCACCTGTGTCATCCTAATGACAAAAACATAGGTGTCTGTGGGGATGGACAGTGATCCAGGCAACACAGAATACGATCCTCTCGTGTGGTGTGGACGAAGAGTGCCACACACAGCACAACTCTCTCTCTCATCTGGGTTCTGGGTCCCGCAGACTCTGCAGGTCCATCTCCCAGGACCATTATAGGGTGGCAGACCTACTGTTTCCTTTCTCTGTTGGCGAGGTGGTTTAACATTATCCTGATAACATTCACAACTCGACTTTCTCACTACTACTTTCAGTTTACCATCAGAGATGGGGGAGGCATGTTTACACCTTTCATTAGCTTGCCTGTTTACAATCTTTAATAATTCTGCAGTATCTTATCTCAAGGTTAGCATTTTTCAGCAACATCATATGAAAGACAGAAAAAAACTGAATCTGTCCGGGCTTAAAGCCATCACATTGTAGTGTCCCACTAGGTAAAGGGGGGCACTACACAAAAGGGGTTAATGTGTCTTATTGCATTGAATGTCTTGTGCATGTATTTTCCCTGTGTTATCTGGGTGTCAGGCCTGTCAGGGGTGCAGTTTAGCCTCCCAGGCGTTAGAGGGAGCTAGAGAGCCCTAGTTATATATAGGACAGCCCAGACAGGGGATAGGCAGTGTATTCCAGGGGACTAGAGGAGTCACCTCGTCAGCCTCAAGCTCCTGAGGCTAAGCATAGCTCAGTTGAGATACCCCAGTAGTAGGAGAGGACCTCCTGGGAGCAACCTGCAGTTTCCCTACCAAGCGAGGATAATACAACCAAGTACAGATAAGTAACCTGATGGGCACAAGTACTATAAAGTGAAGAGCAAGGGTCTATACTGGAGGAAAGATTTATATACCAAGGATTAAAGCCAGAAATTAGGCATCCGGGCCTTGGGATCCAGCCAGCTAGAATAGCTGAGGGGATAGAGCAGCATTGTACTGCAAAGAATTAACTGTTTGACCTCCAAGTATCTTGCATGATTAATCTCTGCCATCATTGAAAGTAAGCCTGCTTGGGATGTATTGTTCAAGGGACTGCATCATCATTAACAACTGTAATTGGCTGTACAAAGTTGGACTGTTTTCCAAGTAAAGCAACATTTGGTTCACCATACAATCTGTGTACCTCAATTACTACTCCTACAACCGGTGTGTCACCGTTACAGGCACTGGCGTCACGATCCTTAAAGAGACCTTGCCTCAGGCACTCAAAACACCTATAACATCCAGGGAACCTCACATACCATCAGTCCTGGTCCCCTTCTACAGAGTGTGCCCCAGAGGAACTAGTGTCTGCCTCTCCTTCACTGCCGCATGCCTGCCCAGGGTCCTCCAAAAAAGTGAGTAACCCTCGATTGCCCATACCGTGACCTCACTGTTGCTATACCCTGCAGGTCTGGCGTGCTGCATAAATTGGCGTCACGAACAGGATCCGACCATTCCTGCGCCATTGCGGATATAAAAACTGTGTGCCATTATTTGTCCTAAAGTGACCAAGCCCTAACTGCTTTATTGAGAATTGCTGGGCTAAAGAGGACTGTGATAATTTGCGGTGTGAAGATTATATTGTCTGGACTGTTTGCTGCTTATTTAAGCCATCGCTTGCTGTCAGTGAATCAACAGCGATTTTGCCTGAGTTGGATTACAAGTGCGCCTTGTGGAACCGTTTGGCGTGAAAAAGAGGACTTTGGCACGAAAAGAACCAGGCAGAGTCATCGCCCAGCCAACAAGGAGGAAGAACGCCGCCCTGTCGGGAAGAAGAGGTGCCGCTTACCTGAGACCCGGAGCTACGAGAGGCCGCGCCCACCTGCTGACGCTGTACGCAGGACAGCCAAACGCCCGTAGCCGGGCATCTCGCGAGATCTGGAGCGAGCATCACTGGAGTAAGTACAGACTTTAAACTTTTGCCGGCTCTTCCGATTACCTTACCAGGGCACTGGAGGGACCCCCGTTAGTGACCAAAGACTTTTCTGTGAAAAAATAAAAAAGTTATTACCATTGCCGCTCCGGTCCGCTCCGCTACATTTAAAGGGCCATACCCACCTAGCAACGCCATGTCCGCACCTGAGGAAATCGGACAGGCGGCCCCAGCCGTGCCTACTGAATTACCTACAGCCGACTCTAGGGCCCCTGCCGCCGCGGCACCGCCAAGCCTGATGCCGCTAACCATGCCGTATTATTTTGGGGCCCCCTGGTTCCCACATTATTCAGGGGAAGCCCACAAGTTAAAGGACTTTAGGGAGCAGATACTGGCCTTGTTCCGGCTTTATCCCATAACTGCTGAACAACAAATGGAGATCCTCCTAGCTCAGTTAGAAGGGGCCGCCCGCAGGGAAGTCATGTCATGGCCCCATTCTGAGAAAAGTAGCCTGGAACAGATCTTTGATCGCTTGGGCACAACATTTGAGGCCAGAACGGTGTCAGAAGTTAAAATGCATTTCTTCAGCAGAAAGCAGCAGCCTGGAGAGTCGCTTTGCGATTTTGCCCTGTCCTTACAAGAGACGCTGAGAGCTGTAGACCAAGTGGATCCCAAAGAAGCTGAGGACCAGGACCGGACTCTTAGAGAGCAATTCATTGCGGGCATAGGTACTGAGCATTTAAAGGGCCAGCTACGCATGTTGTCAGCTCAACACCCCCACTGTACATTTTTGGACTTTAAGGAATTGGCCATCAGTATATTAGGCCAGAACCCTGCTCCAGGGCCAGCAGCCTTCCCTGAACCTCAGGCTTGTCAGCCAAAGACTGTTAACGTGGGGTCTGCAGGAGTCAGTCAGGCCACCCAAGCTCCAGTCATGGATGTAGTGGCAGCACTAATGGAGAAAGTGAACTATCTTACTCTAAGTCTAGAGAAGGTGTGCAAGAAAATAGAGGAGTGGGAGAGACCATTGTTACTAGAAGATGAAGGTCCTTTTCCTCCAAGGCTCCCACCTGCATATGGAGATGTATATCCAAAAGAACCTGATGGGCGACCGAGGTATCGGCCCAGAAGTAGGAAGCAGCCTGTCTGCCACCATTGCAAGAAATATGGACATACTGAATCAATGTGCTGGCAGTTAAACGGGCAACCCCTGAGGCAGAGGACCGCCCCTCGGGAGGTAGAACAGTAGGTCCAAAGGATCCAAGCTGGATGCCTAAGTATGTAGGATCCCGTCCGAAAATTAATATATGTATCAATGGGATAACCTTTGAAGCCCTGTTGGACACTGGGTCACAGATCACCACCATTCAACGTCCGGCCTTTGACAAATTCTGGGATCCAAGTCTCCTCACCCAGCCACCAGAGTCCTGGCTGGATATCATTGCCAGCAACGGTAAGCCAGTGAAAGTGCATGGTTATTGGGAACCTACCCTTCAGGTGGGAGAAGCCACCCTGCCACAGCAAGGCGTAATTGTGGTACAAGCAGGAGATAAAGGAGGACACCCTGTGATCTTAGGGACTAACGTTCTTAAAAATTGTTACTCCGAAGTGCTTGAAGCATTGAATCAAACCATATCTTCAGCCTCACCTGCTTCCAGAAGAGTTATTCAAAAGACTATTAGTGTGCTGTGTGCTCAACAAAGGTTCGCCAACAAGAAAGGAGAAATTTATACTGTCCGGATCCGGGATAACCGGCCGGTAATTCTGCCTCCAAATTCCCAGATCATCCTGTGGTGCCGTGCTGTATTAGGGATCCAGGGCCAGGACTATCAAGCCCTAGTGGAACCTATTCCCATCGAAGATCATCCCTTCATACGGACAGCCAAGAGCCTGGTGACCGTGTCTCAAGGTAAAGTGCCTGTCCGTTTAATTAACTTTGGTGATCATCCCGTTACTCTCCTTAAACACTGCCCCGTTGCTCAGCTTTTCCAGGTGTCTTTCCAGGATGTGATCCGCCTGCCTGCCACGGAGGCGTTCCAGACCACACAGAGCAGCAGCACCCTACAACATCCTGGTGGGAAGAACTACATGTGGGGAACGAATTCACCCCAAAGGAGCAAATAGAGGGAGTCCTGAAGCTAGTGAAGGAGCACCACCAGGCTTTCAGCAAACACTCCACGGACTACGGAGAGGTCAGTGTAATCCAACACACCATACCCACTGGCTCTCATCCTCCTATTAAGGAGAGACACCGACCCATACCACCTACTACCTATCAGTTCGTGAAAGAGATGATACAAGAGATGAAAGACTCTAATATAATCCGGGACAGTCATAGTCCCTGGGCTGCGCCCCTAGTACTTGTCTGGAAAAAGATGGCAGCATAAGGTTTTGCGTGGACTACAGGAAAATTCATCAAATCACCCACAAAGATGTATATCCATTGCCACGCATTGAAGAGTCCTTGACTGCCCTGGGGTTATCAGCCTATTTCTCCACCTTGGACTTAACCAGTGGGTACTGGCAAGTACAGCCTGATCCTGATAAACTTGCTGCTGTCCGCAACTGGCCTACTCCTACGACCGTGAAAGAGGTGAGAATCTTTCTCAGTTTTGAAGGGTATTACAGGCGTTTCATCCCGCATTTCGCACAAATTGTGGATCCCATCCAGGAACCCCTGAGGGGGCATCCAAAGAAGATCCCAAAAACTCCTATTCCTGTTGAATGGAACGAAGAACGGGAAATTGCCTTTCAACTCCTAAAGAAGAAGTTGACTGAACCCCCTGTTCTGGGTTACCCAGATTATCAGAAGCCATTCCACCTCTACACAGATGCCAGTAAAAGAGGCCTGGGGGCCGTGTTGGCTCAAGTGCAAGATAACAAAGAAAGGGTAATTGCCTACGCCAGCAGATCCCTGAAGGGAGCTGAAAAGAACAACCAGAATTACAGTTCTTTCAAGCTGGAGTTTCTTGCCTTGGTGTGGGCTGTGACCGAAAAGTTTAAAGACTATCTCGCTGCCACACCATTTGTTGCCTTCACGGACAATAATCCCTTGGCGCATCTGAATACAGCCAAATTAGGGGCCCTGGAGCAAAGATGGGCCTCCCGCCTTGCCAACTATGACTTTACTGTAAAATACCGGGCAGGCCGCTCCAACGATAACGCTGATGCTCTGTCGCGGCTTCCCACTACAGAGGCCCCAGATGAACCAAAAGATGCCTGGGAAGAGGTGGAAATGCCAGCGTTCTACAATAAATTTACTCAGCAGGATAATATCCATACTGAAGATCTCCCTGCTGCTGATCCTCCCTCATCAGATGGTCCTGAGTCCAGAGGCGATCAAGAAAGATGGATTAAGCTCCAGTCCGAAAGTAGAGTCCTCGGTGAACTGCTCGACTTCCTTACCAGTGGGAAAATCCCTGAGAGAATCCGCAGGAAGAGTGCAGACCCAGAACTAGCAAGACTGTGGAGACATCGCCACCAACTATTCCTTCAAAGAGGCCTGTTGCTCAGAAGGAGTCTGGATCCAGTGTCCTGTGATAGAGTGTACCAAATTCTCCTGCCACGTCGGGATGCCAGCCTGGTGCTGGATATGTATCACAACCAGTCCGGACACTTCGGTGTACAGAAGACTGAGGCCACTATTCGCAGAAGATTCTATTGGAATGGGATGAGAGAAGATATTGAGAAATGGTGCCGAGAATGCACTGCCTGTGCTGTGGGGCGAACTGAACGCCATGACCAGAGGGCGCCTCTCCATCCTATCGTAAGTAAAACTCCTTTAGAATTTGTTGCTATTGACCATGTGAAGTTGGAGCCGAGTCGCTCAGGGTATACTTATGCCATGACTATTATTGATCACTTCACCAAGTTTGTCTCAGCAGTGCCTGTGAAAGACCTGACAGCCAAGACTACAGCGGAGGCGTTCTGGAAACATTTCCTGTTGCCCTATGGCTGCCCAGAAAGGATCCTCACCGACCAAGGGTCTGCGTTTGAGTCGCAGCTGTTTAATGAGATGTGCCTGCTGCACAACTGCCAGAAAGTCCGGACCACCGCCTATCATCCGCAAGGTAACGGACTCTGTGAAAAAAAGAATAAGACTCTCATTGAAATGCTGAGAGCAGTACCCCCTGAGACGAGGGGTGATTGGCCTACTCTGTTGCCGCAGCTCATGTACACTTACAACAACACCATCCATTGTTCCACCGTTTACACCCCGTTCTATCTGATGTTTGGGCGACAAGGGAGATTACCTGCGGATCACTCCCTGGGTGTACAAGTGCCGGATGTGATCAACCCACTGTCCAGGACGGATTGGGTAGTGGAACACCAAAGGCGTCTCCTCAATGCTAAGGAGATCGTCCAGAAATGTATGGAGATTGTTCGGGAAAGGCAGTAAAAAGACTATGATCAGGCTGCCCATGCGGAACCCCTGGCTCTTGGAGACAAGGTGTGGTTAAAAAACAACCACCGGACCAGCAAGTTGGACAGCAAATGGGAAAGGATTCCCTATATTATTACTGCCATCCCCAATGCTGCAGCACACATCTGTCAAGTCTCCAGAGAAGGAAAAGGGTCCCAATTCGTCAAACCTTGTATAGAAGGAGAACCAGCGGCAGAGGATATGGAACCTGAGCCTTGTGAAGAAGAGTTGCCGGCTCCACCTATGGACCCTATGCAGGCAGTGGAGAACTTGATCCATGACAAAGAGCCGCTCCACTGGGCCCTCACGCCCTGGTTGAATTTAACGGTTGCTGCTCCCGTTCCTGTCCATCCTCAGCCTCAGGACACCTTACCCCAGAGAGCTCCTGAAGAAGCTCCAGAGGCGGTTGGCTCCTCTGACCTTCCTGAATCCGGGCAGGAAGAACCTCTGCCAGTAAGAAGGTCCACCCGTTCTACCAAGGGGCACCCACCTGTGAGGTTTGGGGACTACATTATGGGCCCAGGTAGCCCCTCACGGGAAACCCCTGTTTAACCCTTTGCAAGCCTGGGTACGGACTCATGTGATCCTGTGAGCCTCCAAGGACTTATGGTTGTTTGCGTTTTTGTGGACTGTTTACATTTAAAGTTTATAATGGACTATCCTGGTTTACTGACACGCTGCACCAGGTCAGCGCCCCTGTTCCCTTACATTATCCTGAGAGAAGAGAACGACGCCCCTTGTCACCACTCCTTTCGGTGACACTATTTTTGGTGATTGCTGTATATGCATGTTCTCATCTGTCTTTCAGGTTGTCGCTTCCAGATGGGCGGACCCTCCATGTTGCGCCGAGGACGGGCAACGTCATAGCGTGGGGGTATGTAGTGCCCCACTAGGTAAAGGGGGGCACTACAAAAAAGGGGTTAATGTGTCTTATTGCATTGAATGTCTTGTGCATGTATTTTCCCTGTGTTAACTTGGTGTCAGGCCTGTCAGGGGTGCAGTTTAGCCTCCCAGGCGTTAGAGGGAGCTAGAGAGGCCTAGTTACATATAGGAAATCCCAGACAGGGGATAGGCAGTGTATTCCAGGGGACTAGAGGAGTCACCTCGTCAGCCTCAAGCTCGTGAGGCTAAGCATAGCTCAGTTAAGATACCTCAGTAGTAGGAGAGGACCTCCTGGGAGCAACCTGCAGTTTCCCTACCAAGCGAGGATAATACAACCAAGTACAGATAAGTAACCTGATGGGCAGAAGTACTATAAAGTGAAGAGCAAGGGTCTATACTGGAGGAAGGATTTATATACCAAGGATTAAAGCCAGCAATTAGGCATCCAGGCCTTGGGATCCAGCCAGCTAGAATAGCTGAGGGGAAAGAGCAGCATTGTACTGCAAAGCATTAACTGTTTGCCCTCCAAGTATCTTGCATGATTAATACCTGCCATCATTGAAAGTAAACCTGCTTGTGAAGTATTGTTCAAGGGACTGCATCATCATTAACAACTGTAATTGGCTGTACAAAGTTGGACTGTTTTCCAAGTAAAGCAACATTTGGTTCACCATACAATCTGTGTACCTCAATTACTACTCCTACAACCGGTGTGCCACCGTTACAGGCACTGGCGTCACGATCCTTAAAGGGACCTTGCCTCAGGCACTCAAAACACCTATAACATCTAGGCCTGGTCCCCCTCTACAGAGTGTGCCCCAGAGGAACTAGTGTCTGCCTCTCCTTCACTGCCGCATGCCTGCCCAGGGTCCTCCAAAAAAGTGAGTAACCCTCGATTGCCCATACCGTGACCTCACTGTCGCTATACCCTGCAGGTCTGGCGTGCTGCAACATTCCCCTTCTTTTGCGGTTCTCGCAAATGGGCAGGAAGGGGGACTTCACTTGACTTTACTTGAAAAACAGAAACATAGAAGTTAAAACATTTCATCTGAATAAACAATTCAACAATACTACCGGTCATGGCTAAATATAGGTATATGTGTATCCTTCATGTACTGACTTCAGTGAGTACCCCTTGTGGTGCTACTTGGATCTATGTGTATTGTTTCACGATTGTAGCCGTATCCGGAGAAATACCAGTAACTAAGATGGCTGCCGGGCAGGAAGTTCCCTCAGTTAACATGGCCACTGGGCCAGCCGGAAGTTACAGAAGTTAAAATGGCAGCCAGGCCGGAAATTGGATTAGTTAAGATGTCCTCTGGTGAGGAAGTTACCTCAGTTAAGATGGCTGCTTGGGGGTGGTGTGGTAGGGTCTCACAGCGCCATCTTGAACGGTAGTGTATTTGGTGTCATACATTTCTGTCCAGCCCAATTTCTTATACTTAATTATTTTCATGTTGACATTTGCATTGGTTTTTTAAAATATCAAGAATAGAATGTTCTAAATTCAAGGCTGAATGTCCTCTGTTCACTCCTGTGAGAAACTTTGTAATAAATTTTGCTCCTTTTTGGCCTAAAGCCAGAACAACCCTCCCTGTGTGATGATCTCTTTTATTCTCGACTTAACTCTTAATTTGGCCTCATCATCACATCAGTAGAGCTGATTTCGCTCACAGTAAACTTGGCTGCATGACCTTCCTCTACTAGTCAGTTTTCTAGTTGGCAACACACAAGGTCAGATTCCCGGTCCACACAGACATAACATTCAATGTCGAACAGACATATAGAACAATTTCTCATACTTTTACACACGCAAGTGTTTGAACTTATTAACGAATAACATACAAATAACATACATATTTGCTCCATACACACACTAAGTACCTCACACACATTTTCTTTTGATTATATCCAATATATCTTAGTATTGCAGTGTTCTCGCTATCACACATTCCAATGTCATGACGTAACTCCCCCCTTGCAGCAACAGCCCCTGTTTCTCCCCCTGTTCTCGATCTCAACAGAGATCCTATGGGTTCTGCCACAGTAATTCTTGCATTTACATTTAACCCAAACACCTTACACTCCCTGAAGTTAGAGGACACATTCACCAGGCAATAGAGTCACACACGGTGCGGGGCACACAGATACACAAACCCTCTGTCATAAAAACAGATAAATCAGCAACCCACCCCTAAATCAAGCCCAGTCCCGGAGCACCCCGGGGCTATACCCTCTGTCTAAACAGGACAGATAATTTAGTAGCCCCTAATGCGGCTCCACCCCCCCTGCCAGGGGAAATCTCTTGCTCTGCTTAACCGTTAACTGTGAAGGTGCCTGACACAAACCACACAGACAAACACACACAGTAGAGCAAACTTTCCGGATTCTAGGAACTCAGGATTTTTCATCAACTGAAGTTGCTACTAGTAACATCAATAGCAGAACAGATTATCACAGCACATTGAAGCAGCAAGAGGCAGGTGAGAACCCAAATTTTCTCACCTTGTCTCTGAGGCTCCAGTCGTCCTTCTCAAGTGTGGTCCACTGTGCTCTGGGAATCCCAAAACTTTGGCTGGTGACCTTATTCTCCTGAGCCCCACGTATCGGGCGCCAACTGATAAAGATGCCCTCAATCAGGGCTGATTACATTTGCTCTACTGCTCAAAATTAGTGGCAAGCCAAGGCTTTTACGTGCACGCTGAAAATAACAGTGACACACACATTGGGGTCACAGCAAATTCTAGTTTATTACAGGAATTTGAGAATATAGGAAATCCAGCTCAAGAAATGGTGGAAAATTCGTAGCTTTATTGCGGCATGAAATCTTCCACAAAAACAGGAATGTGTTTCAGACCACTAACGTGTTTCAGACCACTAACAAATATTGGTCCTTCCTCATGACTTGTCAAACTGGTAATGGGATCGCATCATATGAGCAGCTCACACAGCTGGCCATGCAATCAATCGATCACGTGATCGTGAAGAGCTGCACACAAGGTGCAATCACATATGTCCAATCACTTTAAACATACATAGAGAAAATTAAAATCACATGTGCTGACCAAAACATCGACATAAATACGTAGTTGGTGCATATATAAAAGACAATGGCAGAAAAATTGTCTTTTATATATGCACCAACTACGTATTTATGTAGATGTTTTGGTCAGCACATGTGATTTACCATTAAGCATCCGGGTGCGTCATCCATGCTTCTTAATGTGATTCTTTATTACAGGAAGTACAGCAGTTTATATAGAAAGAGAGGCATTCCCCCTGAGGCATGGGACATTGTTACATTGGCTGAAATATTAAAATAAGAAAAGAGTTAAGACTTGGCATCTGCGCAGTGTGCATTGTTTTACTAACTCTGGTGTGTAAATATCTAGCTATTGTGGCCATCTTGTAATGGAGTCTGTATTAACAACAGAAAAGCATATATGATGTAGCAAGAAGACATGTTCTCTTCAGTAGGAAGGAACCTTCGAGCTTTCTTAGATGAATCAAAGAATGATGCCCACATCTCTATCACTCATGTGTTTGGTGATTAATAAGTTACTGTTTCTGTTTCCGATCTGCAAAAAACGGATCAAATATGGAAACCATACGGATATGTTTTGTGGACGGATATGTTTTGGACTTAAATAAGAGAAAAAAAAACTCAGATACGGAACAACAGATCCGTGAAAAACGGACCGCAAAAAAACAATGGTCGTGTGCATGAGGCCTTAATCATAGAGTCACTAGATGACTACATCAGTCAGGCTATATAGTGGAAAAGGTGGAAGGGGACACACCCAGCAGGTGTGTTTGGCATTACCCTGGGTTCACACCTGACCGTTTTACAGCGCGTTCAAACGCGCTGTAAAACGCTTAAGACATGAAAACCAATGCTTCCCTATGGGAAGGGTTCACACCTGGGCGTTTTACAGCGCGTACGAACGCGCTGTAAAACGCCCGACGCTCAAACAAGTACTTGAGCTTCTTTGGGGCGTTTTGACGCGCGTTTGTGGCCATAGGACACTGCAGTCAATGACACAAACGCGCGCCAAACGCGCGTTTACTATTACAAAAACCGCGCATAAAAACGCGCGACAAAAACGCGCGTAAAACGCGCGTTTGAGGAACGCTCAGGTGTGAACCCAGGGTTAGAGAATACAAACCATTCCCAAATTAACTCCTTAGGAAGTCGGACTGTGTGTGAACAAGACCATAAAGCAACATTGCAAAATGAACACAAAAATATAAATAAATAAAAATTACATAAAATTTTTAATCATTGAACACTGTCACAACAATGTACATGACAATCTCCAGACAGAAATTATTTAATAATATAAAATAAATCCTGTTTTCTATTCAATCCATGGGGGATACATGATTTAAGCTTGAACATCCAAAAAGCCTCTCGATTAAAAAGTTTCCTCTGTAGATCTCCGCTCCTCTCAGGTAATCTTACTTTTTCAATGGCCTGTACTATAATGTGACTAATTGAATGCAAATATCTTCATGTGTCTGTGGGAACATCAATATCTGTACTCTGAAAAGAATCCATTCATTGACCACCTGCAGTGGTACTGTTACTACATCGATGACCTGTTTTTTATATGGGTCGGAGATATAGCGACCGTACCAGATTTTATAAAATACATAAATATATTTTTTTAAATTGCGTTTTACATATCACTGTGATCCTATGGAAATTTCCTTCCTTGATTTGAAGCTGACAGCCTCACCAGACACATGGAGGATTATTACATCCACCTATAGAAAAATCAGGGCAGGTAACACTATGCTCCATGGCAAATCATGCCATCCTGCACATACAATCAAAAGTATACCTGTGGGTGAACTAGTCAGAGCAAAGCAGAATTGCACATGTGAACAGGATTACAAAAAATAACCCACTGACATAGCACAGAGATTAACATGATGCAGTTATCCTGACTGGAGTGTGAACAGAGTCCTAAGGCTACTTTCACACTTGCGTTCGGGGATCCGCTTGTGAGTTCCGTATGAAGGCTCTCACAAGCGGCCCCGAACGGATCCGTACAGCCCCAATGCATTCTGAGTGGATGCGGATCCGCCAGGGGCGTAGATAAGGGGGGGGATAGGGGGGGTTCAAACCCCCCCTCCCCCCCCAGAGTGTCTGTCCTCCTAACCTGCCAGAGAATGGCCCGGACGCGCCGCTGCCTGCAATAGCGGCGCGGGCAGTGCGGCACACAGAGAGGTGATGGAGGCTGCAGGGCGGGCAGCGCAGGGGGGCAGGTACGGCGGCACAAGTAACTCACAGACACACACAGGGCAGCCAGGCAGGGATGACGTTGATGATCACATGGCATGCATGCTGCCTTCAGGCTCCGCCTCTGCCTGTCGTACGTCTGGACCCCGGCCAGCTTCCTTCCTGCGCGTGCCTGCTACTCCTGGGCGGTGGCTGACAGAGCACAGAGCCTGGAGATCTCAGAAGATTAGAAGAGAGAGAGAAGAAAGAAAAAGAAGTAGTTTGAGAGAGAGAGAGAGAGAGAGACAGACAGAGACTCTGGAGGACTAGTGTAAGTAAAAGTAATAGTTAAAAAAGAAAATCAAGAAGATTCAAAGCCCACCGCACACCACCCCCACCCCCCACACCAGGCTACAGACAGTGTCAATTCATATATTTAGTCCAGCCCCCAGACTCTTATGAATTGAGGGCACTGGCCACCACCATGCTGGTCCACATCACTTATTGTGCAGGCTGCATGTTTGATGTATTTTTTCTAGTCTCTCACACTCTAGTCTCCTCAACAATAAAGAAACGCAATTTCTTATGGAAATTACAAGAGTAAGCTAGCATGTGATGTTTCATGCGTGCCATAGACTGTCACTCCAGACTGGAATGGGTAGGTACCATTACGAGTCTTTTTAAAACATGTTTTTTCCATATGGTGTCAAACAACTAAATCGGTATTGCGGCATTGCTCAAGGTAAAGGATTGGTTTAGGAATGATATGGCTGGTATATTTTTTTCAAACCCAGGTGTGTCTGCTAGATAAAGTCTTATAATTTGAGAAAGCTAACCCCCCCAGGAAAAAAATTTATCTACGGCCCTGGGATCCGCTCAGAATGCATCAGTATGGCTCCGTTTGGCCTCCGTTCCGCTCAGCAGGCGGACACCCGAACGCAGCTTGCAGCGTTTTCGTGTCCGCCTGGCCGTGCGGAGCCAAACGGATCTGTCCAGACTTACAATGAAAGTCAAAGGGGACGGATCTGTTTGACGTTGACACAATATGGTGCAATTGCAAACGGATCCGTCCCCTATTGACTTTCAATGTAAAGTCAGGTGTCCCTATTAATATACCATCGGATCAGAGTTTTCTTGAAGCATCTATTTTAACTTGAAGCGTCCCTATCACCATGGGAACGCATCTATTTTAGAATAGCAGAGCTGGATCAGACATAGCAGAGCTGGAGAGGGTCCAGAGGAGGGCAACTAAAGTAATAACTGGAATGGGGCAACTACAGTACCCTGAAAGATTATCAAAATTAGGGTTATTCACTTTAGAAAAAAGACGACTGAGGGGAGATCTAATTACTATGTATAAATATATCAGGGGTCAGTACAGAGATCTATCCCATCAGCTATTTATCCCCAGGACTGTGACTGTGACGAGGGGACATCCTCTGCGTCTGGAGGAAAGAAGGTTTGTACACAAACATAGAAGAGGATTCTTTACGGTAAGAGCAGTGAGACTATGGAACTCTCTGCCTGAGGAGGTGGTGATGGTGAGTACAATAAAGGAATTCAAGAGGGGCCTGGATGTATTTCTGGAGCGTAATAATATTACAGGCTATAGCTACTAGAGAGATATCGTTGATCCAGGGATTTATTCTGATTGCCTGATTGGAGTCGGGAAGGAATTTTTTCCCCTAAAGTGAGGAAAATTGGCCTCTACCTCACAGGTTTTTTTTTGCCTTCCTCTGGATCAACTTGCAGGATGACAGGCCGAACTGGATGGACAAATGTCTTTTTTCGGCCTTATGTACTATGTTACTATGATACTATACCATCGGATTTGAGTTAGATTGTGAAAACTCAGATCCGACAGTATATTCTAACACAGAGGCGTTCCCATGGTGATGGGGACGCTTCAAGTTAGAATATACTGAGAACTGTGTACATGACTGCCCCCTGCTGCCTGGCACCACCCGATCTCTTACAGGGGGCTGTGATCCGCACAATTAACCACTCAGGTGCGGCACTGTAAGAGATCGGGTGTCGCCAGGCACCAGGGGGCAGTCATGTACACAGTTCTCAGTATAGTCTAACTTGAAGCGTCCCCATTACCATGGGAACGCCTCTGTGTTAGAATATACTGTCGGATCTGAGTTTTCACGATGTGAAAACTCAGATCTGAAAAAGATGTTATGCAGACAGATCCGTTCTGAACGGATGCAAGCGTTTGCATTACAGGTGCGGATCCGTCTGTTCAGATACCAGACGGATCCGCACAGAACGCAAGTGTGAAAGTAGCCTAAAACTGGTTGGTCAGAGAGATAGGACTGAATTACTCAGGGGTGTGAAAACACCTAAAGGGAGATCTCAGGATAGAAATAGAGTGGTATTTTAAACCCCATATAGTCCACAATATAACAAAATTTGTCAAATTATGAAAAAAAACATCTGTCAGTCCTTCAACTTGACTCAGGTTTTGCTGAAATAGTTGTAATGGGAATTCAATGTGTATCGAGACGAGCAAAGACACTGGGTAATATTTTATCCCCCAGTTTAGGCCTCACACACACGACCGTTGTTTTATTCTATGTCCGTTACATAAAGGTAACATATAAATGTGTCTGCACCTGCTGCTCAGCTATTCACGTATTAAAAGACTTCACTTCTTGTACACAATCAAACATACATGAACAAACAATACATCACAATTGTGGTAGGGGCTGAGGTGTATATTGGCGTGGAGTCGGGAGGGATGCCTATGTCCTTCCAAGATCTATCTGGCTGAACTGTGCCTGGAGCCAGTGCGGGGCAGGCCTGAATAAGTGGGCAAGAAGACTACCCACGCTGTAGGAGGGAAATGGTTAATGAACCGAACGACACCTGGGCGATCCAGGATGACAGGAGCCGAGCGAGCCTGGGCGATCCAGGATGACAGGAGCAAAGCGAGCCTGGACGATCCAGGATGACAGGAGCAAAGCGAGCCTGGGCGATCCAGGACGACAGGGGCAGAGCGAGCCTGGGCGATCCAGGACGACAGGGGCAGAGCGAGCCTGGGCGATCCAGGATGACAGGGGCAGAGCGAGCCTGGGCGATCCAGGATGACAGGGGCAGAGCAAGCCTGGGCGATCCAGGATGACAGGGGCAGAGCAAGCCTGGGCGATCCAGGATGACAGGGGCAGAGCAAGCCTGGGCGATCCAGGATGACAGGGGCAGAGCAAGCCTGGGCGATCCAGGATGACAGGGGCAGAGCAAGCCTGGGCGATCCAGGATGACAGGGGCAGAGCGAGCCTGGGCGATCCAGGATGACAGGGGCAGAGCGAGCCTGGGCGATCCAGGATGACAGGGGCAGAGCGAGCCTGGGCGATCCAGGATGACAGGGGCAGAGCGAGCCTGGGCGATCCAGGATGACAGGGGCAGAGCGAGCCTGGGCGATCCAGGATGACAGGGGCAGAGCGAGCCTGGGCGATCCAGGATGACAGGGGCAGAGCGAGCCTGGGCGATCCAGGATGACAGGGGCAGAGCGAGCCTGGGCGATCCAGGATGACAGGAGCAGAGCGAGCCTGGGTGAACCAGGATGACAGGAGCAGAGCGAGCCTGGGCGAACCAGGATGATAGAGACAGAGCGAGCCTGGGCCAGCCAGGATAACTGAAACAGAGAGAGCCAGGGGATCCAGAAAGACAGAGGCAGAGCGAGCCTGGGCGATCCAGGACGACCGAGGCAGGCGAGCCTGGATGATCCTGGATGGCAGAGGCAGAGCGAGATGATCCTGGATGGCAGAGGCAGAGCGAGCCTGGGCGATCCAGGATGACAAAGACCTCAGATGATGTGGGAGTGTGTCAAGAAGCAGGGAAGATAGACAGAAGGCGTAGGCATGATACCTTAAGAATTCGGGAAGCTGATGAGCAGCTACTTGGCTGATCGGGAGGACTGGATATCAGACATCACCGCAGCCCTGTTTGTTTAGAGAAAAGATTGCCCAAAAAGGTACATTAGGAAACCGGAAAATAGCACGGCAACAAAACCCCACTACTAAACAAACATGCATGGAGTTAGCTACCCTGGAGGGGATAACTTGTGTTACATCTGGTAGCAGCCACGGAAGGTGCAGTTTCTGGTTCCAGTCGAGGAGGCATAGAGCGATTGTGCAGCAATAGATTGGCACCTGCGGGTATAGGGGTCCACCGGAGGTTCCAACCCAAACTTAACCTGGGCCAGCGGTAGTATCGGCGACGGGAACCAGAACAGCAGTCCCAGACCCCGCTGCAGCGACCGCAAGGCAGCACCTCACTGATCACACTGGAGTCTGGTCGCTCCGCTGCGTTCCTGAAGCTTCTTTCCTCTTTTTTTTTTTTTTTTTTTTTTTCCGGAATGGAGAAACAGGCCGGCCAGCCCCGTGCCTGCCAACCATGGCTCCTTGGCTGGAATGAACCGCAAAATAAATGGAAAAATAGAAACAATACATCCAATTATACCTAATTACCGTTGTAGATACCCCCAGGTCCGGTGTATGAAGAAGAACTTGTACCAATTAGGTTTTATTATTATCCTTATCCTTAAACACCGCTTTAGGAGAGCTGTGAAGAGAAGGAAGATGCGGGAACGGGGACCGGGCAGGGAGCAAGGAAGGATGACAGAGGCAGCGTGGGCCTGGGCGGTCCGGAATGACAGAGGCAGAAAGAGCCTGGGCGATCCAGGATGACAGAGACAGGATGAGCCTAGGATCAAGGATGACAGAGACAGGATGAGCCTAACGGATCCAGGATGACAGAGACAGGATGAGCCTAACGGATCCAGGATGACAGAGACAGGATGAGCCTGGGCGATCCAGGGAGACTACAGATGATGTGTGAGAGCGAGACAAGAAGCATGGAAAATAGCCAAAATGACATGTGCGTGATACCTGAAGAAATTCGGGAAGCTGAGCAGTTACTTGGCTGAACGGGAAGACTGGATATCGGACGGTACTGCAGCCCTGTTCATTTTGGAAAAATTTATCAGCACCTAGGTATAGACAACAAGCTCATGAAGTAAGCCCTGAGCCCAAAATGGCACATAAGAGAACCGGAAAACAGCATCTCCACCTGGGAAGGGAAGAACCCATTTAATTGACATCCCGCCCTCCCCCACACACGTGGCGGGGCCAGTACAACACAGTGGTGTTATACACGTGTGTGCGGGAGGGCGGTAAAACACGGCAGTGCTATACAGATGTGCACAGGAGGGCGGTATAACACGGCCGTGTTATACACATGTGCATGGGGGGGGCGGCACGACACAGCTGTGCCACAACATGCGCATAGGAAGGCGGTATAATACAGCGGTGCCATATACATGTGCACGGGAGGGCGGTATGACATGGCAGCGCCATACATAAGTGCACAGGAGGTTGATATGATACAGCTGTGTCATATGATGTGCACAGGAGGGCGGCACAACACAGCGGAGCCAAACCCATGGCCATACAGCGCATACATTTTGATTGATAAAATAGTGAAATGTAGTACCAAAATATCTGGCCAAATTTTTATAAATGGATGAAAATTAGGGAAATTAGTCTACTGGTGCACATTACGGAAGGGTTGAATATCCAGACTACAGTCTAATTGCATGATATTACAAAGCCATATTGTGTATATTACAAAGCCATGTGTTTCTAATATGTTTAAAAAGGAAAATACATTTCAAGTATGCTTACCAGATATGCTGTACAGTAGCTGGGATGACAAACAGTGGTCAATTGCAATTAAAACCCTATAGCTTGGATACGGTAGTGTTATATGCTTGTGGCCGCAACCGAGCCCAGCGAGAGCGGACAGCCGTACCTGAAGTGCCGAGGATGCTGGTCCTCCCGAAACCCCAAACCGTAGAAAAGAAAAAATGCACGCTGTGCGGAGGCTCCCCCAGGAGCTGAAGGAGGGAAGAAGACCGGCCGAACCCGCCAGGCATGCCGGACGAACGCTGCCCCCAGCCGAGGAAGCTTGGAGAGACGCGACTTACCCGGAAGTGAGGTAGGCAGGGAACCGGAAGTGACGGAACGGACTGGCGAAAGAGGCCTGAAGCGACCGTCCACAGGGGAAGGGCGCGCGAGGAGATATAGCCAGCAGCCCCGCCCACAAATACAGGCTGTAACCAGCCTTAATACTTGTAACACATATGGTGTATTCTACCTGATTACTTGCAAAACTTGCCGACTCCAATATGTAGGGTGTAGAGCCGGCCCTTTAAAAATTAGGATTAGGCTTGCCTAATCCTTAGGCAATTTGCGGAACGGCACGGACAGCCTTTAATGTAACTGCCTATTCTTGTCCGCAAAGAGCGGACAAGAATAGGACATGTTATATGTTTTTTGCGGGGCCACGGAACAGAGCAACGGATGTGGACAGCACATGGCGTGCTGTCTGCATCTTTTACGGCGCCATTGAAGTGAATGGTTTCGTATTTCCGTATAACCCGTTCCACTGAAATATAGAACTTGTCCTATTATTGCCCGCAAATAACGATCCATGGATCCATTCAAGTCAATGAGTCTGCAAAAAATGCAGAATGCATACGGAACACATCCGTATGTCATCCGTTTTTTGCGGATCTATGTTAACTTTGCCCATGTGAATACTGTTAAAACACATTACTGTACATTACATTAATGATGAAAATTTTTATATTTCTGTTTGCGATCCGCAAACAACAGATCGCATACGAAAACCATACAGAGATTTTTTGCGGAACTACGGAACGGATACAGCATGGAAACGTAAACACAACGGAAAAAAATAACAGAACAACGGATCTGTTAAAAACGGACCACTAAATACTGAAAAAGCCATACGGTAGTGTGCAAGAAGCCTAAAGGGTGCAAAAAACATGCACCCGAAACACGTCAGAGAGATGTAAGGCCTAGTTTGTACCCACCATTTTGTAACTGCTTTTTAATGGAGAAGAAATAAAACTGAATGGATTTTACCAACACCGGTGGCTGGAAATCGTTTACATTTGTATCTGTGTGTGTGCAGTCCGTGTCCCGGAGGTCCGAGCAGAAGCTTATGTTTGCTACTATATTTACGTAATACTGTTCCAATGTACAAGAATATAACTATGTGTGACTGTTCTTAGAACCACAACTTTAGGAGATTTATTAGACTCACCATTTAGTCCATCCAATGTGAAATGGAATGGAAATATAACTACTTTTATAATTTCCTCTATGCATAAAATACAACTAATATAACACTACCTCCTATGAACAAGAATACAACTACTATAAGGCCTCTTTCACACGAGCGTCATGTTTTTTAGCCGGATGCGTTCAGGGTGCGTTCAGTTAAAAGCTTGCGATTTTTCAGGCGAGTGCTGTCAGTTCATTATACGTTTGGCTCGCGTTCCGTCGTTTTTCCCGTGCGTGTGACATCCGGATGGCATGCGTTTTAAAAAACGCGCGTTAAAAAAAACGGATCAATCCACTACATTCACCTGTAACTGCACACACCATATAAATACCCCCATCATGCATTGTTTTGTTGGACAGCTCCATTTTTTGGTGGAGTGGTTTGTGTGTTGATTGGTGTGTGTGTTTGTTAGTGGATTTTCCTTTGCAGGATGTCCACTTTCACCCTGTCATCCACTGACCATGTGTTTTTGCACTGGCTGGTCTCCCGCTGTTTTGGAGAGCAGCCAGAAATGCTTGAGGAGGAGCCGCGGAGGAAGCGCATGTGGGTGCATCCCATACTTTCGCTGCGTGCCAGCAAAGGTATCTTTGTTGGCTTGTACGCAGAGCTCCGTGCGCACCCTCCAAAGTTCTTCAATTATTGCCGCATGTCGGTGTCTACGTTTGATCGTCTGTTGGAGGAGTTGAGGCCTTCCTTAACTTTTCAGGACACCAATATGCGGCGGAGTGTGTCACCTGAAGAACGGCTTATTATTACTTTAAGGTAAGACTATATATATTTTCATACTAAATACTTATTTAATGCCACCCTGTTTTCCAATACATATTTTTTAGGTCAATGGCCTATGTATTCTAAAGTTTAAATATTATCTGCCTGAGTGCGTAAATGAAGTAGACCTGTATTTAAACTCACTGATTTGTAGTGAGAAACTGTGTGTGGTTAGATTAGTCACACCAGAATCCAGTTCCGCAGGGGTTAATTATTCTAATGCAGCCTGTAATGATGAGGACACCTCACCTGGGTGTGTATATGTTAATTGTCTTGAACTTTATCAAGGTTTAAATGCTATTCCTTATTTACTTTGATATCAGAATATAAAATATTTGTTAACTAAATATACCACTATGTGCTTGTTTCATTTATATTTACCAGCTACTTTTCCATTAAATAATGTCAAGTAATGTTGTCGATTTACCAACATATGCTATGAAAGTATCTAATTCCCTTTTTTTTTCTTTGCAGATATCTGGCGACTGGTAATTCATTTTCGTGTTTGCATTTTGTTTTTCGAATGGGCACTTCCACAATTGCTGGCGTGGTACGGGCTACATGTGCCTCCATTTGGTTGACACTGAAGGCTTCAGTGCTGCCACAACCAACCAGGCAGCAGTGGCTTGATATAGCCCATGGCTTCAAGGAAAGGGCTCAATTTCCGAATTGTATTGGTGCCCTTGATGGGAAGCACATACGGGTTAAGAAGCCACCCAACTCAGGGTCCCAATACTATAATTATAAGCAGTTTTTCTCTGTAGTTTTGTTGGCCTTGGCTGACACAAACTACAGGTTTATAAATAACATTGTAGATATTGGGTCCTATGGAAGTTCTGCAGATGCTCGCATCTTCAGGGCTTCCAGAATGGGTCGCTGGCTTCAGTCCAACCAACTGGACGTACCACAGCCAGCAAACCTTCCTGGCTCTACTGGGCCACCTGCGCCTTATGTGGTCGTAGGGGACGAGGGATTTGCCCTTTCTAGCTACCTGATGCGTCCTTATCCTCGACGCGGTTTGGATGCCAAGAGGCGCAATTTTAATTATCGGTTAAGTAGAGCCAGAAGGTTTGTGGAGTGCACATTCGGCATTTTTTCAAATAAATGGCGTGTTTTCCAGTCGTCAATACAGCTGGCACCACAAAATGTCAATCAGGTCATCAAGGCATGTGTAGTGCTGCATAACTACATACGCACCTATGAGGCCACACCGGAAGAAGATGCCCAAGTGTACAGTACACCATCATCAAGAGACACTTTACTACTTGGACGATCTGTATCTGCTGGACTCAGAGTGCGTGATTTTTTTTCGGATTATTTTATGTCCCCTATCGGTTCTTTTCCATTTCCACAGTAGTCGTCAATTCATGGACTTTTGTGTTTGGCAGTCTATTTTCATAACCAGGATGGTTTGAGTTTAGTTCAGTTTTGCTTTTTGGAAGTTAGGGACTCGCAAGATAATGAGGACCCTTGACGTGGGTTGCGAGCTTACATATTTTGCAAAAAAAGAGTCGAATCTACCTGGTAGGTGAAATATGTACTAATACCTCATTTCTCTATTACCTCCAAAACGTGCCAAAATTTCTCTAATTTGTCAAAATGGTTTTTTTTTCGGTTTGAGGAAAATCCCATTGAGAGGATTGAAACGTCGCATGCTTGGTGAATAAAGTTTTTCATTTTTCCTACTACGTGGATGTGCTGCGGAATTCTTTTATTTTATGTTTTGTATGTATGTATAATAAAACAAACTCATTTACATTTATTATGACCAACATTTTGATGTAAGAAGCCCTAAAAATAAAAACTATTGAACCTCAGTGTTTGTGTGCCAAATTAACTTTTCATATGTGTCCTATATGGTTACTAATGTCTAGTCCAAATGTACTAGCTATATATTGTGGTATGTGTATGCACAATAAAATAAAATCACACACATTAGAAGCTTGAAAACAAAAATGTGTTTAATTTCACACAATATTAAAATAAAATCTGGGGTATATGAAAATAAATAAATGTATCAGCCAAAATTCCTACAAATTTACATATTGCCTTGATGGCGAACAAGATCCCTGATAAGGAGGGGCAGAATATTGTGAGGGTCCAGCCTGATTTGGACCTTGTCCCTCATAAGGAGCCCTGGAATATTGGCCCTGTGAAGGGGGGCCGGAATATTGGCCCTGTGAAGGGGGGCCGGAATATTGGCCCTGTGAAGGGGGGCTGGAATATTGGCCCTGGGAAGGAGCCCTTGAATATTGGGCCTGGGAAGGGGGGCCAAGGCATTGTGGTGGGCCAGCTCGACTGGGCGAGGGTCCCGGAGGACCATAGCTCGGCTCCCCCTGAATCTGGGGAACATATGGCGCCATTGGTGGCCCATAATGATCCCTTGGGGGGGGCATTTGTGGTTGGTCGGGGAATGGCTGGGAAACAGTGGGGTGTTTGGGGACAATTAGTTGCCCATAGCGGCGTAAATTTTCGAGTGTGTCATGCATGATCGAGGGATCAGGAAGGGAATTCGCTAGCTCCAGAACGATTTCTACGGAAGTTCTTACCAACTTAACAATCGTTCTGGAGGGAGCTGCCGTATATAATGGGCCAGACTACGGGCAAACATATCGTGATGATCCTCCTGCCGAGCCCGAGATAAATAATCCAAAACTTGGACATTCACGTTGGACTCGGCAGGGGGATTTGCCCGTCGTCTGGACCTGATGGGTAGAGCCAGAGGGAGGGGGGGGGAATCAGCTCCTGATGCTGCAGGAGGCTGGGAAGGTGCTGGTGTTGGTCCCGGAAGACTTTCCTGCTGCCCAGCTGTCGTCTCCTCGTCACAGGCACTTGACAATTGGGGTGCTGATTCTTCTTCATCCTCCTCTAGGTTGTCCTCCGTTCTACAAAAGGATGAAAATATATAAACATGACGATTCGCCAAAAAACGATTAACATATTCCTGTCATGAGCTACACCATCTACATTTGTCACATAGTACTAACAGGCCCAACAAACCGAGGTTTCATTTTGGTTAACCATTCGGGGCTTGTGCCCCATATGTTTGGTCCAGTGCCCTGAATGTTATGCTGGATTGCTGATAGAATGTTAAGGAAATATTCCAGTGAATTTTTCCATTGATTGGAACTGGCCAACCCCCTGATCACCCCCCTTGTACTAGTTCCGCTACTTATCTGCTGCGATTGAGCACCGATGGCACAGAAGTAACTGAACTCATGCCAACACAGCAGATAAGTAGCGGAACTAGTACAAGGGGGGTTGGGGGTTGATCAGGGGGTCGCCCAGATGGCTAGTCTCTTCGCAGTAGTTATTAAACCACTTTCAGCACTCACCCATTCGCTGAAGGGGGGACTGATGAAAGGGGTTAATAACTAGTGTGATGCCCCCCTCCCCCCCGGGGATAGCGACATAGCTTCATGGGTGGAACTTTGATTCACGGGGGTGTTGGACAGTGGCCTTGTGCCTCAGATGTTTTCACACACTAGCAACTCCCCTGCCAACCTAAAATAGACATATGTGGTAATTGTGGTAGTATAGATGTAGCAGGGATAACCCACACACTCAGAAATATAAGGTCTATACTCATGTATACTATCGTGTTAACTTTAACCAAAACGAGGAAACGAAAATTTGAAAATACATTTATTACACATCTTATGTCCCATAGAGCATGTGGGTTCATCCTGCTACATTATTTACGTACCATCAATCTTTACTCAACTTATCATTTTAATCTCCTACTTTAGGTTAAGAAAGGAGCAATGCGAATGTTTGCTAGTGATAAATATGACATTTCACATTGATCCATTCCAAACATTCACAGTATGTAAAAATTCCCCATACAGTGCGTATAGCTTATTGTGTAGAATGGACTTACGGACGCAGATCCATGACAGCGCGGAGGAACATTAGCTGCTCCCGGAAGAGGTACAGCCTTTTCTTGTGGAGACCAGCCCCACTCCGCCCCTGCTTTCTCATTTCCTTGCGGAATTGGTCTCGGCAGCTCCGCCAACGATTCTTGACCTCTTCAACTGGTAATAGAAAGGCAATAAAGGAACATGGATCAATTTCTAAAGTGATAGGTAAACAAAGGTATAACAAGGCCTATATACTAGGGAGGACAACATAGATCAAACATGTATACATTGTTAACTTACTTAAATTCCGGCGACTTTGCCCTTTGGTCGTTTGCCATATGGCTGCAAATAGATCCTGGGTAACCTCCTCCCAGGCAGCGTCCTTTTTATATCGGTCCTGGTATTCCGAACAACGGAGATCCCAGAGGCAGGGCCTATCCTGCACCAGGACAATGAGCTTCTCAACATCCATGGCACGAGGATTTTTGGGCATGCTGCCGATAATTCGCTCCGCGAGGGCTTGAAATAGAACCAGCAAACTTCTCCCTCATGTGCTGCCAAAAACCACATGCAGACCGACACAGAGAAAAAAAACGCCTACTTCCTGTATTATATAGCCCAGGAGTGTTGCTAAGTGACTTCCGTCAAAAGAAACTGAACGCAACGCATGTATATCCGGATGCCATCCGATTTGCACGCACACCATTCACTTCTATGGGGCCTGCGTCACGTCAAAATCGGACAATATAGAGCATGCTGCGATTTGCACTGAACGCACAAGTGATGCGTTAAAAACAACGCTCATGTGCACAGCCCAATAGAAATGAATGGGTCAGGATTTAGTGCGGGTGCCATACGTTCGCCGCACGGATCGCACCCGCACGGAAAAATCGCTCGTGTGAAAGGGGCCTAATACTGCTCCTATGTACAAGAATATAACTACTATAATACTGCCTTCTATGTACAGGAATATAACTACTATAATACTACTCCTATGTACAAGAATATAACTACTATAATTCTGCTTCCTATGTACAAGAATATAACTACTATAATACTGCTCCTACGTACAAGAATATAACTACTATAATACTGCTCCTACGTACAAGAATATAACTACTATAATACTGCTCCTACGTACAAGAATATAACTACTATAATACTGCTCCTATGTACAAGAATATAACTACTATAATACTGCCTCCCATGTACAATAATATAACTGCTATAATACTGCTCCTATGTACAAGAATATAACTACTATAATACTGCCTCCTATGTACAAGATTATAACTACTATAATATTGTTCCTATGTACAAGAATATAGCTACTATAATACTGCTCCTATGTACAAGAATATAACTACTATAATACTGCTCCAATGAACAAGAATATAACTACTATAATACTGCTCCTATGTACAAGAATATAACTACTATAATACTGCTCCTATGTACAAGAATATAACTACTATAATACTGCCTCCCATGTACAATAATATAACTGCTATAATACTGCCTCCTATGTACAAGAATATAACTACTATAATACTGCCTCCTATGTACAAGATTATAACTACTATAATATTGTTCCTATGTACAAGAATATAGCTACTATAATACTGCTCCTATGTACAAGAATATAACTACTATAATACTGCTCCAATGAACAAGAATATAACTACTATAATACTGCTCCTATGTACAAGAATATAACTACTATAATACTGACTCCTATGAACAAGAATATAACTACTATAATACTGCTCCTATAAACAAGAATATAACTACTATAATACTGCTCCTATGTACAAGAATATAACTACTATAATACTACCTCCTATTTACATGAATATAACTGCTATAATACTGCCCCTGTGCACAAGAATATAACTACTATAATACTGCTCCTATGTACAAGAATATAACTACTATAATACTGCCTCCCATGTACAATAATATAACTACTATAATATTGTTCCTATGTACAAGAATATAGCTACTATAATACTGCTCCTATGTACAAGAATATAACTACTATAATATTGTTCCTATGTAGAAGAATATAGCTACTATAATACTGCTCCTATGTACAAGAATATAACTATTATAATACTGCTGGTAAGTTCAAGAATATTCATCAAAGTGGGGGACCGCGCTGCTATCGACACCTCCTCCTTTCACGGTACAAGGTTAATTGGTGACACGGGGAAAGACCTTCATGCTCCACGACTAGGAAACTCTTCTCTATCCGACACTCCTGTAGGTAATCAAGGAATGACAGCCGTAGTGAAGCACAGACTTCCACCGTATAGTAGAAAAGTTTATCACACTTACAAACGGCTTCTTGTTAAAAACATATAAAATCAAGAAAATGCACACACACAGGTATCGCTCGACCCGGGTTTCGTTTTTGCACTTCTTTGCGCCACCCCCCAGTATTAAAAATATTGGTGGCAGGGGCCACAGGGTCCCCTCCCCTCCTCTTCATTGGTGGCAGTGGCAGCTTCTGATCGGAGCCCCAGCAGTGTAATCCTGGGGCTCCGATTGGTTACCATGGCAGCCAGGACGCTACTGAAGCCCTGGCTGCCATGGTAAGCTCCCTGCTGCTGTGTGTACAATGCACAGGGTATCAGGGAGAGTGTGAGGTCCTATTCACCCTAATAGAGCTCTATTAGGGTGGATAGGACAAGGGATTAAAAGATCCCAGGATCTAGCCCCTAAGGGGGAAATAGTTATTAAATAAAAAGTAAAAAACAAAACAAAACAAAAAAACAACAAAATATTAAGTATAAATCACCCCCTTTCCCAATTTTACATAAATATATAAACAATAAATAAATAAACATATCACATATTGCCATGTCCGAAAAGTCCAAGCTATTAAAGTATATTTTAAAAAAATCTCCTATGTGGTGAACGCTGTAACCAATATTTTTTTTTTTTCAAGAATGAAAATGCACAGAATATCGGTATGTTATCGGCTATCGGCATGAAAGGTCATAGGTTATCGGTATCGGCTCTAAAAAATCTATATCGGTCGATCCCTTATGTAAAAGAATATACCTACTATAATACTGCTCCTATGTACAAGAATATAACTACTATAATACTGCTCCTATGTACAAGAATATAACTACTATAATACTGCCTCCTATGTACAAGAATATAACTACTATAATACTGCTCCTATGTACAAGAATATAGCTACTATAATACTACTCTTATGTACAAGAATATAACTACTATACTACTGCTCCTATGTACAAGAATATAACTACTATAATACTGCTTCTATGTACAAGAATATAACTACTATAATACTGCTCCTATGTACAATAATATAACTACTATAATACTGCCTCCTATGTACAAGAATATAACTACTATAACACTGCTCCTATGTACAAGAATATAGCTACTATAATACTACTCTTATGTACAAGAATATAACTACTATACTACTGCTCCTATGTACAAGAATATAACTACTATAATACTGCTTCTATGTACAAGAATATAACTACTATAATACTGCTTCTATGTACAAGAATATAACTACTATAATACTGCTCCTATGTACAATAATATAACTACTATAATACTGCCTCCTATGTACAAGAATATAACTACTATACTACTGCTCCTATGTACAAGAATATAACTACTATAATACTGCTCCTATGTACAAGAATATAACTACTATAATACTGCTCCTATGTACAAGAATATTACAGTAGAGAAGGTATACAGGTCCTTCTAAAAAAATTAGCATATTGTGATAAAGTTCATTATTTTCTGTAATGTACTGATAAACATTAGACTTTCATATATTTTAGATTCATTACACACCAACTGAAGTAGTTCAAGCCTTTTATTGTTTTAATATTGATGATTTTGGCATACAGCTCATGAAAACCCAAAATTCCTATCTAAAAAAATTAGCATATCATGAAAAGGTTCTCTAAACGAGCTATTAACCTAATCATCTGAATCAACTAATTAACTCTAAACACCTGCAAAAGATTCCTGAGGCTTTTAAAAACTCCCAGCCTGGTTCATTACTCAAAACCGCAATCATGGGTAAGACTGCCGACCTGACTGCTGTCCAGAAGGCCATCATTGACACCCTCAAGCAAGAGGGTAAGACACAGAAAGAAATTTCTGAACGAATAGGCTGTTCCCAGAGTGCTGTATCAAGGCACCTCAGTGGGAAGTCTGTGGGAAGGAAAAAGTGTGGCAGAAAACGCTGCACAACGAGAAGAGGTGACCGGACCCTGAGGAAGATTGTGGAGAAGGACCGATTCCAGACCTTGGGGGACCTGCGGAAGCAGTGGACTGAGTCTGGAGTAGAAACATCCAGAGCCACCGTGTACAGGCGTGTGCAGGAAATGGGCTACAGGTGCCGCATTCCCCAGAAACAGCGGCAGAAGCGCCTGACCTGGGCTACAGAGACGCAGTACTGGACTGTTGCATGTCATTCAGAAATCAAGGTGCCAGAGTCTGGAGGAAGACTGCGGAGAGGGAAATGCCAAAATGCCTGAAGTCCAGTGTCAAGTACCCACAGTCAGTGATGGTCTGGGGTGCCATGTCAGCTGCTGGTGTTGGTCCACTGTGTTTTATCAATGCAGCTAGCTATCAGGAGATTTTGGAGCACTTCATGCTTCCATCTGCTGAAAAGCTTTATGGAGATGAAGATTTCATTTTTCAGCACGACCTGGCACCTGCTCACAGCGCCAACACCACTGGTAAATGGTTTACTGACCATGGTATTACTGTGCTCAATTGGCCTGCCAACTCTCCTGACCTGAACCCCATAGAGAATCTGTGGGATACTGGGAAGAGAAAGTTGAGAGACGCAAGACCCAACACTCTGGATGAGCTTAAGGCCGCTATGGAAGCATCCTGGGCCTCCATAACACCTCAGCAGTGCCACAGGCTGATTGCCTCCATGCCACGCCGCATTGAAGCAGTCATTTCTGCAAAAGGATTCCCGACCAAGTATTGAGTGCATAACTGAACATAATTATTTGAAGGTTGACTTTTTTTGTATTAAAAATACTTTTCTTTTATTGGTCGGATGAAATATGCTAATTTTTTTAGATAGGAATTTGGGGTTTTCATGAGCTGTATACCAAAATCATCAATATTAAAACAATAAAAGGCTTGAACTACTTCAGTTGTGTGTAATGAATCTAAAATATATGAAAGTCTAATGTTTATCAGTACATTACAGAAAAGAATGAACTTTATCACAAAATGCTAATTTTTTTAGAAGGACCTGTATACAGAGGTTCATAAATTCTATAGTGTCATTATGATGAATAACGGCTAGATATGTTATTAAGTAGTTCCCAGGAGCAGCACTAATAGCTGCTAATTAATGAATCCATTATATAAAAACATGCTACTTGGTGTGGTCCAGAGATAATTGGAACTAGATGATCTTCTGCAGATCTCAAGAGAGTCTAATAAATGCATAAACTGTAAATGATAGGTCCCAAGCGAGACACCATGCTGAAAGTGGTAGCTTTACTACATCACTACTTCAACATAGAGCTGCATGACTATAAGGCCTCCGGCGCACGAGCGTGTGCGCTCCGTGGCCATATTGCGGACTGCATTTGCTGATCCACAATACATGGGCACTGTTCCATGGGCATTCCGCATCACGGATGCAGACCCATTCACTTCAATGGGTCCGCAAATCCGGAGATGAGGAATGCTGCGAAACGGAAGCATGGAACAGAACCCTACGAAAAGCAGGAGTGCTTCCGTGGGGTTTTGTCTCGTACCTCCGTTCTGCAAAAAGATAGAGCATGTCCTATCTTTTTGTGGAACAGCCGGATCGCGTACCCATTAAAGTGAATGGGTCCGCGATCTGCTGCCCAACGGACGGTGTTCGTGCATTGCGGACCGCATTTTGCAGGCCACAGCACGACCACGGGGTGCACACGTTCGTGTGCAGGAGGCCTAAGGCTTCTTTCACACTTCTTTTCATGTTTTTGGCCTGCATAAGATGCGGGTGCGTTGCGGGAAAATGCACGATTTTTTCGCGCGAGTGCAAAACATTGTAATGCGTTTTGGACGCGCGTGAGAAAAATCGGCATGTTTGGTAGCCAAACCCGAACTTCTTCACAGAAGTTCAGGTTTGGGATCGGTGTTGTGTAGATTATATTATTTTCCCTTATAACATGGTTATAAGGGAAAATAATAGCATTCTGAATACAGAATGCATAGTAAAATAGAGCTGGAGGGGTTAAAGAAAAATAAAAATAAATTTAACTCACCTTAATCCACTTGTTCGAGCAGCCCGGCTTCTCTTCTGTCTTCTTCTTTGAGGAATAGGGCCTTTGATGACCTCACTGCGCTCATCACATGGTCCATCACATGATCTTTTACCATGGTGATGGATCATGTGACGGACCATGTGATGAGCGTAGTGATGTCACCACAGGTTCTTTTCCTGTGCACAGCAAAGATGAAGGCAGAAAAGAAGCCGGGCTGCGCAAACAAGTGGATTAAGGCGAGTTAAATTATTATTATTGCTTTTTTTAACCCCTCCAGCCCTATTGTACTAAGCATTCTGTATTATTATGGAAACAGTACAAAGAGGAACATTCTGCGATTTTCACGCAACACACAATTGATGCGTGAAAATCACCGCTCATCTGCACAGCCCCATGGGTCCAGATTCAGTGCGGGTGCAATGCGTTCATCTCACACATTGCACCCGCGCGGAGATCTCGCCCGTGATGAAAGAGGCCTAAGAATGTAGCTGAGCTGTGATAGTTCTCCTACAGAATAATTTACAGATGGAGATTAACCAGTACATTCTCTTAAAGAGACATACCGTCTTAATTCCTGTAGCGGACATGACAGGTAGGTGACTCCGTCTGGTCTCCCTCCAAGAGCAAAGAATGATTTTATCTGTAGACACATTTTGTGATGAGAACCAAGTGAAAAAAAAAAGAAATCAATGCTGGCTGCTCAATAATATCCTCTTGTTAATTATAAATAGTAACAAGGTTATTGGGAGGATTTACCTCTCTGCTACGTCCAGTGATTTACTGATTCATATTGATCTGTGAATTCATCAAAATTAAACCTGAGCAATAACCTTTGCTTTATCCTGTATATTGTATAGACTTTTAGGAGAACTATAAGTTCAAATTTTATTAGGATTTAAAGGGGACCTCTGTCCACCTAATTCCATGTGCTCACAAATGTCCTTGTTATAAGGTGGCCATACACCTTCAATAGCTATTGGCTAAATACTCCTGTATACAGGAACCTCTGGTGACTGCTTATCTCCAGTGAGAACAAAGGATGGGGCATATTGAAGTCCAACATGCCCTATACTTATTTTCCCTGCCTCTTACGGGGATAGTTGATACACCCCCATACTTAAACGTATTATATGATGGTCCTGTCCAAATCACCAGGCTCCCCCAATGTTTATCTTGGATTAAGGTCACCGATAATATTAATATCTCAGCTATGTGATGGTTAATAATATCCTTATTTGATCTAGTGGTGAATAAAATCATCCTTGGTGGTCTAATGGTAAGTAAATAATGTCCCTGGGGTCTAGTGGTCGGTAACTAATATCCCTGGGGGTCTAGTGGTCGGTAACTAATATCCCTGGGGTTCTAGTGGTAAGTAAATAATATCCCTGGGGGTCTAGTGGTCGGTAACTAATATCCCTGGGGATCTAGTGATAAGTAAATAAGATCCCCTGAGGTCCAGTGGTAAGTAAATAATATCACTGGTGGTCTTTTGATAAGTAAATAATATCTCTGGGGGTCTAGTGGTAAGTAAATAATATTCCTGGAGGTCTGGTGGGTAAAATGTAATTAACTAAAAAATTCTATAATTTTCAAATCTCACAGACCCATATTTTAATCACAATAGATCATAGAATATGTAGCAGATGTTGAAAGTGAGATATTTTACCATGTAATGAAAAAAATAATAGAACGTAATGGCAGCAACGCATCTCAAAGCATTTGGGATGTGGCAACAAAAGCCTAGAAAAGTATGTGGTACTAATTAAAAACTGCTAAAGGAGCAATTTGGTGAATTGGCATAAAAAGAGTATGTTAGAGAGGCAGAGTCTCCCAGGAGCAAAGTTGGGCAGAGGTTCATCAATCTGCAAAAAACTGCATCTACAAATTGTAGAACAATTTCTGAAAAATGTTCCTCAATGTAAAATTGTGAAGACTTTGAAGACTCGTGAAGACTTGTCCCAAGGGACAAGGCTGACTGTCAATATTTGATGCTTGTGATGCATGCATAAAAAGCAGCCATGATTCTGTTCTGGAAATCACTGCACAGGCTCAGGGACACTTCCAGAAATCATTGCCTATGAACACAGTTCGCCATGCAATCCACAAATGCAACATAAAGCTGCATTATGCAAAGAAGAAGTCATATGTCAACATGATCCAGAAAAGCCGCCATCTTCTCTGCACCAAAGCTCATTTTAAATAGACTGTGGCAAAATGGAAAAATGTTCTGGGGTCAGATTAATCAAAATGTGACATTTATTTTAAAAACCACGAACACGTCTTCTAAGGACTCAAGAGGAGAGGGACTATCCAGCTAGTTATTAGCACACAGATCAAAAAGCTGCATCTCTGATGGTAAGGATATGCACTAGTGCCTATGGAATGGGCAGCTTACACATCTGGAAAGGCACTAGAACAACATATGGTCCCATCCAGACAGTGTATCTTTCAGGGAGGGCCTTGCATACTTAAGAAAGACAATGCTAAACGACACTGCACCCACCACAACAGCATGGCTTCTCAGAAGAAGAGTCCCAGATGCTGAACTGACCCATTAATAGAAAAAATTTGAAGCATCATGAAATAAAAAAATCTGGCAAAGAAGACAGCTTGAATCCTACAAGAATGGGAGGACATTCCACTCCAAAAACTCCAGCATTGGTCTCCTCACTTCTCAGACGTTGTTAATAGAAGAGGGTAAGTTACACAATGGTAGATATGGCCCTGCCCCAACCTTTTCGAAATGCGTTGCTGCCATCAAGTTCTAAATTAGTTTTTATGGAATGGTAAAATGGCTCACTTTCATCATCTGATCTTTGTTGCAAGATCTATTGTGAATAAAATAGATCAACTTTTTTGGAATTGGGGTTGTAATAACCCTAGTGATCTTGTGCACAACAGTGCTCATGAGATATCCCTAAGAACTTATGTGATCTAGTGGCTAGTTTTATCCATGGTGGTTAAGAGGTTAATAAATAATACATTTGGAGGTCTAGGATTTAACAGTAATATTACTTCTTGTGGTCTTCATGGCAGAATTGCGGCCAAAAAGCACATACCTTAGACATGGCAACATAGACTATGTGATTCCACAATGCACAAAAATGGGGTGAAGAAAATTGTAGCTGGTGCTCTGGACTGATAAGTTAAAATCTGAGATTTTGGTAGTAACAGAAGGCAGTTCATTCCCCAAAAGGCTGGAGGGCGGTACAATAATGTCTTTAGGTAACAGTGGAGGTTCCTTGCAAGTTTGGGGTTGCATTTCAGCAAATGTAGTTGGAGATTTGGTCAGGATTTGGTCAGGACCATTGGTGTTCTCCATGATGAGAAATATAGGCAGATACTAATCGAATATGGAATATCATCAGGGAAGCGTCTGATTGGCTCTAAATTTATTCTGCAGCAGGACAACTACCCCAAACATCCAGCCACTTTCATTTAGAACTATCTTCAGCTTTACATGTGACTGCCATTTTTTGGGGGAATATGTAGGGGCAGTGATACTGCCCATTTTTGTGATAGACTTTCATTACAGAAATTATGCGTTTCTGTGAAAAAAAAGTGCTCTGAAATGGCCCATTTTTTGCCTTAGCAACGCTCACTGTCTGTCTACTTAACTGTGGAGATACACTCCACACTGACTGCTGCTGCCCTCATAGCATCTCTCCACATATTGTGTTGTAAGGGCATTTTAGCCTCCCTGGCGGTATGATTATGTCAGGAATTTTGCACCAAAAGTGGTACAATTTTTTGCATGAAATTTGGTGCTTGCAATTCTTAGTAATTACTTACTTAAACCTGGCCAAACAAGACTTCAGTAGACATCCCAGATGTCATAAAGTTTCAAACACAAAATCATGAATTATAATCTAATAAATAATATAATTTTATTTAATACTGTAATAAAAATAATGACATTTGTCAAACACAGAAAATTCAATAAACATCCTGAGTGTGATAAATTTTGAAACATGGGACTGCACAAAGTCCGACGTCACAATCAGGACAATGGAACCTAGTTTCTTTTTGGACTTTCTTTCTATTGCCATCTCTTTGAGCAGCAAACCACGCACATCCTGGTAGGTGCTGCCTTTTTTGCGGTTAGCGGGATGAAGTCGATAAAGTGGCGACCAGTCAGGCGTTCTGGGTTGACAACGTCAACAGGACGACGTCCAGGTCTGTTCACAGCTTCTGATGGCGTCTGGTGGTTGACAAAAAGCCGCTAAACCACCTTCCATATAAAGTCAGAATGAACAAGAGGCTTGTCACTCTTTGCTCTGTGCAGGATATATGCATCCCAAAGGCATTGTTCCAGAAGATGCCTGAAGATCTTCTTATAATATTTTTTTGCTGTTTGCACATAGCCGGATAAAATGTCATTGCCTGATCGGCTCTGCCGACACCTCCCATGGTATTATTATAGTCTATCACGACTTGCGGCTTCAGCACATCTTTCCCACCTTTTGTGTGGACCATGGCAGTAGAGGTATTGTGCACAGTACTCATGAGACACACGTCCTTCTTGTCTCGCCATCGCATTGCCATCATCTTACCCTTCTGCCAGGCAACCATTTCTCCGGTTTTGAGTTTTTTCTTGGCAAACATAGATGGCATGTCACGTCGGTTAGGCCTAATGGTACCATATGCATCAGTCTTGTTTTTTAGCAAAACCTCATACAGTTCCAGAGACGTGTAGAAATTGTCCGTGGTCACACAATATCCCTGGTTCAGCAATGGCTCCAGCAGTGTAAGGACAGATGATGTGGCCATCCCATAGTCACTGTACCTGGGGTTGAACTTTGTGCCTTTACCGGTGTTAATGACCGAATTCCAGATGTACCCAGTGGATGACTCGCACAGCATGTAGGATTTGATGCCAAACCACGCTCTTTTGGATGCTATGTACTGTATCCAGCATAGGCGTCCCTTGTAGGCCATCAAACTTTCATCTACGCTGACGTCCCTTTCTGGCACATAGGTCCGCTGGAAATTGGTCACAATAATTTGCCATACCTCCCAGATTATTTTTAGTTTGGGCGCAGGATGCGTGGCCTCATCAAATTCTTCATTGTTCGTGAAGTGGAAATACTTCATGATCCTCAGTGAGGAATAATTGCAGGTATGCCAGAGGGTTTTCACGCTCAACATCTACCTTCATCCCAGGTGATCCAGTGAACAGGAATCTTGGGGGCGCTACCTGGTCCGTATCGCAGTCAATAGGGCACCAAGTGTGCACATGGCTGATGTCAGGTGCAGGATCATCGCCGTTGTCACTTGCCAGATCAGTGTCAGTGTCAGACGACAAATCTCCCCACGACTCACTATCGCTCAGTTCTGCGAGCACCTCCGCGCCACTGTCGCTGTCACTCAACTGGTCCAAAACCGCTTTCGAAGTAAAGTTGCGCTTTTTTGATGCCATGGTATAAATTTATTTTATGGGCACAAATTACAGTAAAATGGCAGGCAAGGGGCACTGTACAGTACTCACATGTCAGATCTGAGGTTATACAGTGTAATCCTCTCAGATTTCAATGTATAACCTATTTTATGTGTGTGTGTCACTTTTAGTGTTTATATTTTTTTGAATTTCCCGCCCAGTTCCGCCCTCATGCGCAGCTGCTGCTTGCAGGAAACGGAACCAGGAAGTCAGATGCCGGCCGGCGCACACAGCAGAGGACATCGCCGGATCGCCGGCAGAAGGTGAGGGGGGACTCTGCAATGTTACCCTGAGCGTGACTCAGGGTTACCGCTCCTGGCAGCGAAAATTAACCCCGAGTCACGCTCGAGAATACCGCCAAGGAGGTTAAAATAATTAATTAGCATTTGACATATTTAATAAGTACTGATGGGTTATTTTCTCTTTAAGTATTATATTACCTTCTACAGATGTCACATGGTTAGCACACTGAGATTTCTGAGTTTGGTTATCTAATCTAAGTAAACACCTTCAATTGCTTTTCAATGGCTTTTGTCTCAAGATAATGAAATGAGTTAAGAAATTTTAGCTAACAGCGGGAGTGCTAACCATGGTACATCTGTATATTCCTTGTAATGTAGTGAGTTAGGCATAGTTGGTATAAACCGAACTTATAACGTATAAAAAGAACTTGGCTCCAATGAGAACATCATCCAGGTAGGATGTTGTAGGTCACTATCTCTCTCTTGCATTACCATGGGGCATCGGTCATGTTCTACATGTAGTGATGGGAGTGAGGGATATTATGTTGCAGGACAGGTGATAGATTATTATTTATTCTGTTTGTGATTTGTCTGTGTTACTTTATATTTAATCACTTTGTAAATATGTTTATCACTTAGCCTGTATAAGCCTATTTATTCTCAAATCTTTTGAATTTATGTTAAAACAGGCCTACTGTATTTTTCGCCCTATAAGACGCACTGGCCCATAAGACACACCTAGGTTTTAGAGCAGGACAATAAAAAAATACATTTTTCATTAGACCACCAATCAGACCCCAATGTTAATCAAACTTTAGCTGACAGCCCCAATCAGACCCCCAATGTTAATAAGACCCCAACAAGACCTCAGCTCAGATCCCAATGTAAATGACCCCCAATCAGACCTCAGATAAGAGTCCCATGCCTCTCATCAGCCCCCATATGCCTCTAATTAGCCCCCAGCAGCTTTTCATAAGCCCCTATATGCCTCTTATCAGCCCCCAGCAGCCCCCATTGCCACATATTAACCCCCACCATCCCCAATTGCCTCATATCAGCCCCCAGCAGCCCTCATTGCCTCATATCAGCCCCTATTGCCTCTCATATTAGCCCCAGCAGTCCCCATTGCCCCATATCAGCCCCAGTAGCCCCCATTGCCTCTCATATTAACCCCCAGCAGCCCCCATTGCCTCATATCACCCTAGTAGCCCCCATTGCCTCTCACGTTAGCCCCCAGCAGCCCCCATTGCCTCATTTTTAATAAAATAAAAAGACCACTTGCAACGTGCCAACCCACTTGGGTAGAACAGAGGTTCACGGTGGGCCGAAGTGTACAAACAGTTCATCGGTTACTCACGGTTTGGCAGATGCCTCCCTGGGCCAGCAGTGCAGTGAAGGGGAGAACAGCACTGGATTCTCCGGGGCACACTCAGTTACAGGGGACACCGGCCAGGTGGTGATTGAGGTGCCCTTGATGGTGATTGGGTTTCTGAGTGCTTGTGCGGCTGGGCCCCTGACTTAGGTAGTGTTGTGACGCCAGCACCTTGATGGTGCAATATGATGAGAGTAGTGGTAGTATGGCGATAGAAGGAATCAGGTAGGTTTGAATCCAACTGAGAACTTTACTGTAACCAGGTTCTTGATAACAGTTTACATCCAGTTATGAAACAGTCTCTGACACACATGCAAGTTGGATGTGATGAATCCCAGTAACAGGCTGTACATGTTCAGTCTCAGTTGAGGTAGTTCAAGTCTTAGTCTTCTACACACAAGTGATGCAACAGAAATCTTATCTGTCCTTAAAAATAATGGTGAGGCTGCCGGAAGCTAATAAATCCTTCACCTAGATACAAAGGCAACTAGAGCCCAGAATAATGGCTTTGTCCTTCCTTTGTCTTTATCCACATTAAACTTGACAAAATTCACTTGCTACTCCAGAAGAGTGAATGGTAGAATACAGATTTCACCTCTGCCTATCTTCCTGGCTTGGTACTAAGATACACGTTGGCTTCTCTGGGCTCCATGCCCAAGAGAGAGCTGAGAGAAGAGGGGACCTCTCCTTCCCCCTAGCTCCTCACTCCATCTCCTTCTTCCTCCACACTAGGAGGAACTCAACTCCCTGATTAGGCCTAAACTGTGCTATATATTCTGTGGTGCTATCCCCATCTAGTGGTGGAATGTATGTAGTGCACATGACAGCCTGATAACAGGGATTTTACATAAGAAAGCAATATAACATGATATAACATGTGACACTAAGCTTTTGCAGTGCCCACGTACACTAGTGGGAAGCTGCATAACCCCTTTGTTTAATATGTGTCGGCCTCAACACATTCTGGACGAAGTCTCCAGAGAGATGTAAAGGGGAAAACATGCAGACAAGCATACAGATATAAATAACAAACAGTTTGAAAATACACCTTATAAAAATACATATTATAAAAACATCACAAATTATGTGAATCACAACGCAAAATGGGATGTGAAGAGTGTTTCTTCTGAACTTGCCGGTGACACAAATGGGCGTTGATCTCACAAACATAATATAAAGTCCATGGCAAAGTACAACCAAGTCTTTGGAATATAAAAGCTTTTTAGTGCAGCATAATAAGAAAAGTGCAAAAAGTCTGTTCACTTGTAAACATAGGAATTGCATAGAAACAAGCACAGAAAAATGTATTTCTGGGTACGTGAACTAAACATTATTATAGTCCTGCTGCATAACCCTCCTTAACCTGAAACGGAATAGGAAGGGAAAAACTTTGCGCAAACCAGGCGCAACTGGGACAGAATGAAAACACAGGCCAGAAGGGATTCTAGAAAGTATCTTAAAGGGCCATTAGGCTGAGCAATGACCTAGAAAAACTGTCATTGTGTCTTTAAAAACTGACAACAGTCCATGCTGGGTAACAAAGATGGACTCCCTAGTGGCACAGTCACTGTAGAATGGCCTACAGGCCTACTCACAGGTTTTTAGGATTCACTTTCGGCAGGGGTCAAGTCCTGGGAAAAAAAGTGTGGGAACTCACCCAAGATCCACTGCAACCTGTTGTAGGTCACTATCTCTCTCTTGCATTACCATGGGGCATCGGTCATGTTCTACATGTAGTGATGGGAGTGAGGGATATTATGTTGCAGGACAGGTGATAGATTATTATTTATTCTGTTTGTGATTTGTCTGTGTTACTTTATATTTAATCACTTTGTAAATATGTTTATCACTTAGCCTGTATAAGCCTATTTATTCTCAAATCTTTTGAATTTATGTTAAAACAGGCCTACTGTATTTTTCGCCCTATAAGACGCACTGGCCCATAAGACACACCTAGGTTTTAGAGCAGGACAATAAAAAAATACATTTTTCATTAGACCACCAATCAGACCCCAATGTTAATCAAACTTTAGCTGACAGCCCCAATCAGACCCCCAATGTTAATAAGACCCCAACAAGACCTCAGCTCAGATCCCAATGTAAATGACCCCCAATCAGACCTCAGATAAGAGTCCCATGCCTCTCATCAGCCCCCATATGCCTCTAATTAGCCCCCAGCAGCTTTTCATAAGCCCCTATATGCCTCTTATCAGCCCCCAGCAGCCCCCATTGCCACATATTAACCCCCACCATCCCCAATTGCCTCATATCAGCCCCCAGCAGCCCTCATTGCCTCATATCAGCCCCTATTGCCTCTCATATTAGCCCCAGCAGTCCCCATTGCCCCATATCAGCCCCAGTAGCCCCCATTGCCTCTCATATTAACCCCCAGCAGCCCCCATTGCCTCATATCACCCTAGTAGCCCCCATTGCCTCTCACGTTAGCCCCCAGCAGCCCCCATTGCCTCATTTTTAATAAAATAAAAAGACCACTTGCAACGTGCCAACCCACTTGGGTAGAACAGAGGTTCACGGTGGGCCGAAGTGTACAAACAGTTCATCGGTTACTCACGGTTTGGCAGATGCCTCCCTGGGCCAGCAGTGCAGTGAAGGGGAGAACAGCACTGGATTCTCCGGGGCACACTCAGTTACAGGGGACACCGGCCAGGTGGTGATTGAGGTGCCCTTGATGGTGATTGGGTTTCTGAGTGCTTGTGCGGCTGGGCCCCTGACTTAGGTAGTGTTGTGACGCCAGCACCTTGATGGTGCAATATGATGAGAGTAGTGGTAGTATGGCGATAGAAGAATCAGGTAGGTTTGAATCCAACTGAGAACTTTACTGTAACCAGGTTCTTGATAACAGTTTACATCCAGTTATGAAACAGTCTCTGACACACATGCAAGTTGGATGTGATGAATCCCAGTAACAGGCTGTACATGTTCAGTCTCAGTTGAGGTAGTTCAAGTCTTAGTCTTCTACACACAAGTGATGCAACAGAAATCTTATCTGTCCTTAAAAATAATGGTGAGGCTGCCGGAAGCTAATAAATCCTTCACCTAGATACAAAGGCAACTAGAGCCCAGAATAATGGCTTTGTCCTTCCTTTGTCTTTATCCACATTAAACTTGACAAAATTCACTTGCTACTCCAGAAGAGTGAATGGTAGAATACAGATTTCACCTCTGCCTATCTTCCTGGCTTGGTACTAAGATACACGTTGGCTTCTCTGGGCTCCATGCCCAAGAGAGAGCTGAGAGAAGAGGGGACCTCTCCTTCCCCCTAGCTCCTCACTCCATCTCCTTCTTCCTCCACACTAGGAGGAACTCAACTCCCTGATTAGGCCTAAACTGTGCTATATATTCTGTGGTGCTATCCCCATCTAGTGGTGGAATGTATGTAGTGCACATGACAGCCTGATAACAGGGATTTTACATAAGAAAGCAATATAACATGATATAACATGTGACACTAAGCTTTTGCAGTGCCCACGTACACTAGTGGGAAGCTGCATAACCCCTTTGTTTAATATGTGTCGGCCTCAACACATTCTGGACGAAGTCTCCAGAGAGATGTAAAGGGGAAAACATGCAGACAAGCATACAGATATAAATAACAAACAGTTTGAAAATACACCTTATAAAAATACATATTATAAAAACATCACAAATTATGTGAATCACAACGCAAAATGGGATGTGAAGAGTGTTTCTTCTGAACTTGCCGGTGACACAAATGGGCGTTGATCTCACAAACATAATATAAAGTCCATGGCAAAGTACAACCAAGTCTTTGGAATATAAAAGCTTTTTAGTGCAGCATAATAAGAAAAGTGCAAAAAGTCTGTTCACTTGTAAACATAGGAATTGCATAGAAACAAGCACAGAAAAATGTATTTCTGGGTACGTGAACTAAACATTATTATAGTCCTGCTGCATAACCCTCCTTAACCTGAAACGGAATAGGAAGGGAAAAACTTTGCGCAAACCAGGCGCAACTGGGACAGAATGAAAACACAGGCCAGAAGGGATTCTAGAAAGTATCTTAAAGGGCCATTAGGCTGAGCAATGACCTAGAAAAACTGTCATTGTGTCTTTAAAAACTGACAACAGTCCATGCTGGGTAACAAAGATGGACTCCCTAGTGGCACAGTCACTGTAGAATGGCCTACAGGCCTACTCACAGGTTTTTAGGATTCACTTTCGGCAGGGGTCAAGTCCTGGGAAAAAAAGTGTGGGAACTCACCCAAGATCCAATGCAACCTGTTGTAGGTCACTATCTCTCTCTTGCATTACCATGGGGCATCGGTCATGTTCTACATGTAGTGATGGGAGTGAGGGATATTATGTTGCAGGACAGGTGATAGATTATTATTTATTCTGTTTGTGATTTGTCTGTGTTACTTTATATTTAATCACTTTGTAAATATGTTTATCACTTAGCCTGTATAAGCCTATTTATTCTCAAATCTTTTGAATTTATGTTAAAACAGGCCTACTGTATTTTTCGCCCTATAAGACGCACTGGCCCATAAGACACACCTAGGTTTTAGAGCAGGACAATAAAAAAATACATTTTTCATTAGACCACCAATCAGACCCCAATGTTAATCAAACTTTAGCTGACAGCCCCAATCAGACCCCCAATGTTAATAAGACCCCAACAAGACCTCAGCTCAGATCCCAATGTAAATGACCCCCAATCAGACCTCAGATAAGAGTCCCATGCCTCTCATCAGCCCCCATATGCCTCTAATTAGCCCCCAGCAGCTTTTCATAAGCCCCTATATGCCTCTTATCAGCCCCCAGCAGCCCCCATTGCCACATATTAACCCCCACCATCCCCAATTGCCTCATATCAGCCCCCAGCAGCCCTCATTGCCTCATATCAGCCCCTATTGCCTCTCATATTAGCCCCAGCAGTCCCCATTGCCCCATATCAGCCCCAGTAGCCCCCATTGCCTCTCATATTAACCCCCAGCAGCCCCCATTGCCTCATATCACCCTAGTAGCCCCCATTGCCTCTCACGTTAGCCCCCAGCAGCCCCCATTGCCTCATTTTTAATAAAATAAAAAGACCACTTGCAACGTGCCAACCCACTTGGGTAGAACAGAGGTTCACGGTGGGCCGAAGTGTACAAACAGTTCATCGGTTACTCACGGTTTGGCAGATGCCTCCCTGGGCCAGCAGTGCAGTGAAGGGGAGAACAGCACTGGATTCTCCGGGGCACACTCAGTTACAGGGGACACCGGCCAGGTGGTGATTGAGGTGCCCTTGATGGTGATTGGGTTTCTGAGTGCTTGTGCGGCTGGGCCCCTGACTTAGGTAGTGTTGTGACGCCAGCACCTTGATGGTGCAATATGATGAGAGTAGTGGTAGTATGGCGATAGAAGAATCAGGTAGGTTTGAATCCAACTGAGAACTTTACTGTAACCAGGTTCTTGATAACAGTTTACATCCAGTTATGAAACAGTCTCTGACACACATGCAAGTTGGATGTGATGAATCCCAGTAACAGGCTGTACATGTTCAGTCTCAGTTGAGGTAGTTCAAGTCTTAGTCTTCTACACACAAGTGATGCAACAGAAATCTTATCTGTCCTTAAAAATAATGGTGAGGCTGCCGGAAGCTAATAAATCCTTCACCTAGATACAAAGGCAACTAGAGCCCAGAATAATGGCTTTGTCCTTCCTTTGTCTTTATCCACATTAAACTTGACAAAATTCACTTGCTACTCCAGAAGAGTGAATGGTAGAATACAGATTTCACCTCTGCCTATCTTCCTGGCTTGGTACTAAGATACACGTTGGCTTCTCTGGGCTCCATGCCCAAGAGAGAGCTGAGAGAAGAGGGGACCTCTCCTTCCCCCTAGCTCCTCACTCCATCTCCTTCTTCCTCCACACTAGGAGGAACTCAACTCCCTGATTAGGCCTAAACTGTGCTATATATTCTGTGGTGCTATCCCCATCTAGTGGTGGAATGTATGTAGTGCACATGACAGCCTGATAACAGGGATTTTACATAAGAAAGCAATATAACATGATATAACATGTGACACTAAGCTTTTGCAGTGCCCACGTACACTAGTGGGAAGCTGCATAACCCCTTTGTTTAATATGTGTCGGCCTCAACACATTCTGGACGAAGTCTCCAGAGAGATGTAAAGGGGAAAACATGCAGACAAGCATACAGATATAAATAACAAACAGTTTGAAAATACACCTTATAAAAATACATATTATAAAAACATCACAAATTATGTGAATCACAACGCAAAATGGGATGTGAAGAGTGTTTCTTCTGAACTTGCCGGTGACACAAATGGGCGTTGATCTCACAAACATAATATAAAGTCCATGGCAAAGTACAACCAAGTCTTTGGAATATAAAAGCTTTTTAGTGCAGCATAATAAGAAAAGTGCAAAAAGTCTGTTCACTTGTAAACATAGGAATTGCATAGAAACAAGCACAGAAAAATGTATTTCTGGGTACGTGAACTAAACATTATTATAGTCCTGCTGCATAACCCTCCTTAACCTGAAACGGAATAGGAAGGGAAAAACTTTGCGCAAACCAGGCGCAACTGGGACAGAATGAAAACACAGGCCAGAAGGGATTCTAGAAAGTATCTTAAAGGGCCATTAGGCTGAGCAATGACCTAGAAAAACTGTCATTGTGTCTTTAAAAACTGACAACAGTCCATGCTGGGTAACAAAGATGGACTCCCTAGTGGCACAGTCACTGTAGAATGGCCTACAGGCCTACTCACAGGTTTTTAGGATTCACTTTCGGCAGGGGTCAAGTCCTGGGAAAAAAAGTGTGGGAACTCACCCAAGATCCACTGCAACCTGTTGTAGGTCACTATCTCTCTCTTGCATTACCATGGGGCATCGGTCATGTTCTACATGTAGTGATGGGAGTGAGGGATATTATGTTGCAGGACAGGTGATAGATTATTATTTATTCTGTTTGTGATTTGTCTGTGTTACTTTATATTTAATCACTTTGTAAATATGTTTATCACTTAGCCTGTATAAGCCTATTTATTCTCAAATCTTTTGAATTTATGTTAAAACAGGCCTACTGTATTTTTCGCCCTATAAGACGCACTGGCCCATAAGACACACCTAGGTTTTAGAGCAGGACAATAAAAAAATACATTTTTCATTAGACCACCAATCAGACCCCAATGTTAATCAAACTTTAGCTGACAGCCCCAATCAGACCCCCAATGTTAATAAGACCCCAACAAGACCTCAGCTCAGATCCCAATGTAAATGACCCCCAATCAGACCTCAGATAAGAGTCCCATGCCTCTCATCAGCCCCCATATGCCTCTAATTAGCCCCCAGCAGCTTTTCATAAGCCCCTATATGCCTCTTATCAGCCCCCAGCAGCCCCCATTGCCACATATTAACCCCCACCATCCCCAATTGCCTCATATCAGCCCCCAGCAGCCCTCATTGCCTCATATCAGCCCCTATTGCCTCTCATATTAGCCCCAGCAGTCCCCATTGCCCCATATCAGCCCCAGTAGCCCCCATTGCCTCTCATATTAACCCCCAGCAGCCCCCATTGCCTCATATCACCCTAGTAGCCCCCATTGCCTCTCACGTTAGCCCCCAGCAGCCCCCATTGCCTCATTTTTAATAAAATAAAAAGACCACTTGCAACGTGCCAACCCACTTGGGTAGAACAGAGGTTCACGGTGGGCCGAAGTGTACAAACAGTTCATCGGTTACTCACGGTTTGGCAGATGCCTCCCTGGGCCAGCAGTGCAGTGAAGGGGAGAACAGCACTGGATTCTCCGGGGCACACTCAGTTACAGGGGACACCGGCCAGGTGGTGATTGAGGTGCCCTTGATGGTGATTGGGTTTCTGAGTGCTTGTGCGGCTGGGCCCCTGACTTAGGTAGTGTTGTGACGCCAGCACCTTGATGGTGCAATATGATGAGAGTAGTGGTAGTATGGCGATAGAAGAATCAGGTAGGTTTGAATCCAACTGAGAACTTTACTGTAACCAGGTTCTTGATAACAGTTTACATCCAGTTATGAAACAGTCTCTGACACACATGCAAGTTGGATGTGATGAATCCCAGTAACAGGCTGTACATGTTCAGTCTCAGTTGAGGTAGTTCAAGTCTTAGTCTTCTACACACAAGTGATGCAACAGAAATCTTATCTGTCCTTAAAAATAATGGTGAGGCTGCCGGAAGCTAATAAATCCTTCACCTAGATACAAAGGCAACTAGAGCCCAGAATAATGGCTTTGTCCTTCCTTTGTCTTTATCCACATTAAACTTGACAAAATTCACTTGCTACTCCAGAAGAGTGAATGGTAGAATACAGATTTCACCTCTGCCTATCTTCCTGGCTTGGTACTAAGATACACGTTGGCTTCTCTGGGCTCCATGCCCAAGAGAGAGCTGAGAGAAGAGGGGACCTCTCCTTCCCCCTAGCTCCTCACTCCATCTCCTTCTTCCTCCACACTAGGAGGAACTCAACTCCCTGATTAGGCCTAAACTGTGCTATATATTCTGTGGTGCTATCCCCATCTAGTGGTGGAATGTATGTAGTGCACATGACAGCCTGATAACAGGGATTTTACATAAGAAAGCAATATAACATGATATAACATGTGACACTAAGCTTTTGCAGTGCCCACGTACACTAGTGGGAAGCTGCATAACCCCTTTGTTTAATATGTGTCGGCCTCAACACATTCTGGACGAAGTCTCCAGAGAGATGTAAAGGGGAAAACATGCAGACAAGCATACAGATATAAATAACAAACAGTTTGAAAATACACCTTATAAAAATACATATTATAAAAACATCACAAATTATGTGAATCACAACGCAAAATGGGATGTGAAGAGTGTTTCTTCTGAACTTGCCGGTGACACAAATGGGCGTTGATCTCACAAACATAATATAAAGTCCATGGCAAAGTACAACCAAGTCTTTGGAATATAAAAGCTTTTTAGTGCAGCATAATAAGAAAAGTGCAAAAAGTCTGTTCACTTGTAAACATAGGAATTGCATAGAAACAAGCACAGAAAAATGTATTTCTGGGTACGTGAACTAAACATTATTATAGTCCTGCTGCATAACCCTCCTTAACCTGAAACGGAATAGGAAGGGAAAAACTTTGCGCAAACCAGGCGCAACTGGGACAGAATGAAAACACAGGCCAGAAGGGATTCTAGAAAGTATCTTAAAGGGCCATTAGGCTGAGCAATGACCTAGAAAAACTGTCATTGTGTCTTTAAAAACTGACAACAGTCCATGCTGGGTAACAAAGATGGACTCCCTAGTGGCACAGTCACTGTAGAATGGCCTACAGGCCTACTCACAGGTTTTTAGGATTCACTTTCGGCAGGGGTCAAGTCCTGGGAAAAAAAGTGTGGGAACTCACCCAAGATCCAATGCAACCTGTTGTAGGTCACTATCTCTCTCTTGCATTACCATGGGGCATCGGTCATGTTCTACATGTAGTGATGGGAGTGAGGGATATTATGTTGCAGGACAGGTGATAGATTATTATTTATTCTGTTTGTGATTTGTCTGTGTTACTTTATATTTAATCACTTTGTAAATATGTTTATCACTTAGCCTGTATAAGCCTATTTATTCTCAAATCTTTTGAATTTATGTTAAAACAGGCCTACTGTATTTTTCGCCCTATAAGACGCACTGGCCCATAAGACACACCTAGGTTTTAGAGCAGGACAATAAAAAAATACATTTTTCATTAGACCACCAATCAGACCCCAATGTTAATCAAACTTTAGCTGACAGCCCCAATCAGACCCCCAATGTTAATAAGACCCCAACAAGACCTCAGCTCAGATCCCAATGTAAATGACCCCCAATCAGACCTCAGATAAGAGTCCCATGCCTCTCATCAGCCCCCATATGCCTCTAATTAGCCCCCAGCAGCTTTTCATAAGCCCCTATATGCCTCTTATCAGCCCCCAGCAGCCCCCATTGCCACATATTAACCCCCACCATCCCCAATTGCCTCATATCAGCCCCCAGCAGCCCTCATTGCCTCATATCAGCCCCTATTGCCTCTCATATTAGCCCCAGCAGTCCCCATTGCCCCATATCAGCCCCAGTAGCCCCCATTGCCTCTCATATTAACCCCCAGCAGCCCCCATTGCCTCATATCACCCTAGTAGCCCCCATTGCCTCTCACGTTAGCCCCCAGCAGCCCCCATTGCCTCATTTTTAATAAAATAAAAAGACCACTTGCAACGTGCCAACCCACTTGGGTAGAACAGAGGTTCACGGTGGGCCGAAGTGTACAAACAGTTCATCGGTTACTCACGGTTTGGCAGATGCCTCCCTGGGCCAGCAGTGCAGTGAAGGGGAGAACAGCACTGGATTCTCCGGGGCACACTCAGTTACAGGGGACACCGGCCAGGTGGTGATTGAGGTGCCCTTGATGGTGATTGGGTTTCTGAGTGCTTGTGCGGCTGGGCCCCTGACTTAGGTAGTGTTGTGACGCCAGCACCTTGATGGTGCAATATGATGAGAGTAGTGGTAGTATGGCGATAGAAGAATCAGGTAGGTTTGAATCCAACTGAGAACTTTACTGTAACCAGGTTCTTGATAACAGTTTACATCCAGTTATGAAACAGTCTCTGACACACATGCAAGTTGGATGTGATGAATCCCAGTAACAGGCTGTACATGTTCAGTCTCAGTTGAGGTAGTTCAAGTCTTAGTCTTCTACACACAAGTGATGCAACAGAAATCTTATCTGTCCTTAAAAATAATGGTGAGGCTGCCGGAAGCTAATAAATCCTTCACCTAGATACAAAGGCAACTAGAGCCCAGAATAATGGCTTTGTCCTTCCTTTGTCTTTATCCACATTAAACTTGACAAAATTCACTTGCTACTCCAGAAGAGTGAATGGTAGAATACAGATTTCACCTCTGCCTATCTTCCTGGCTTGGTACTAAGATACACGTTGGCTTCTCTGGGCTCCATGCCCAAGAGAGAGCTGAGAGAAGAGGGGACCTCTCCTTCCCCCTAGCTCCTCACTCCATCTCCTTCTTCCTCCACACTAGGAGGAACTCAACTCCCTGATTAGGCCTAAACTGTGCTATATATTCTGTGGTGCTATCCCCATCTAGTGGTGGAATGTATGTAGTGCACATGACAGCCTGATAACAGGGATTTTACATAAGAAAGCAATATAACATGATATAACATGTGACACTAAGCTTTTGCAGTGCCCACGTACACTAGTGGGAAGCTGCATAACCCCTTTGTTTAATATGTGTCGGCCTCAACACATTCTGGACGAAGTCTCCAGAGAGATGTAAAGGGGAAAACATGCAGACAAGCATACAGATATAAATAACAAACAGTTTGAAAATACACCTTATAAAAATACATATTATAAAAACATCACAAATTATGTGAATCACAACGCAAAATGGGATGTGAAGAGTGTTTCTTCTGAACTTGCCGGTGACACAAATGGGCGTTGATCTCACAAACATAATATAAAGTCCATGGCAAAGTACAACCAAGTCTTTGGAATATAAAAGCTTTTTAGTGCAGCATAATAAGAAAAGTGCAAAAAGTCTGTTCACTTGTAAACATAGGAATTGCATAGAAACAAGCACAGAAAAATGTATTTCTGGGTACGTGAACTAAACATTATTATAGTCCTGCTGCATAACCCTCCTTAACCTGAAACGGAATAGGAAGGGAAAAACTTTGCGCAAACCAGGCGCAACTGGGACAGAATGAAAACACAGGCCAGAAGGGATTCTAGAAAGTATCTTAAAGGGCCATTAGGCTGAGCAATGACCTAGAAAAACTGTCATTGTGTCTTTAAAAACTGACAACAGTCCATGCTGGGTAACAAAGATGGACTCCCTAGTGGCACAGTCACTGTAGAATGGCCTACAGGCCTACTCACAGGTTTTTAGGATTCACTTTCGGCAGGGGTCAAGTCCTGGGAAAAAAAGTGTGGGAACTCACCCAAGATCCACTGCAACCCCCCCCCCCCTCCAAAAAATAAAAAAGCACAGAAAATCTAGCATGCTGTAATTTGTGTCGCTGCGGACTAAAAAATAAATTAAAAAAATAGCACTTTTAGAAAAGTTTGTCCTGGGATTCGATCTCATGACCTCTACACAGCAGAAGCAAGGCATATGCCCTCACAGCTATGAAAGCTGTCTAGCTTGCTACTTAAAAAAAAATATATATAAGACTTCTACTGTAGGTAACTTTGCCTACTGTGTATGGATGTAGCAGAGCTGGGTGTGTTGGGGCAGCTGTCATGTGTATGGTTGTACACTAGGTATCAGTACACAAGGTATCAGTAGAAGTATCAGAAAAAGAAAAAAAAACACTTTTAGTTTGTCCTGGGATTCAAACTCATGACCTCTACACATTACAGGCAAGGCATTTACCCTCACAGCCATAAAAGCTGTTGAGGTAGTTGCTTAAAAAAAAAAAACTAAGACTTCTACTTATACCTAGTGTACTGATACCTAGTGTACAACCATACACATGACAGCTGCCCCAATACACCCAGCTCTGCTACATCCATACACAGTGGGCAGCTGTCATGTGTATGGTTGTACACTTGGTATCAGTAAACTAGGTATCAGTAGAAGTCTTATAAAAAAAAAAAACACTTTTAGAAAAGTTTGTCCTGGGATTCGAACTCATGACCTCTACACATTACAGGCAAGGCATTTACCCTCACAGCCATAAAATCTGTTGAGGTAGTTGCTTAAAAAAAAAAAACTAAGACTTCTACTTATACCTAGTGTACTGATACCTAGTGTACAACCATACACATGACAGCTGCCCCAACACACCCAGCCCTGCTACATCCATACACAGTGGGCAGCTGTCATGTGTATGGTTGTACACTTGGTATCAGTAAACTAGGTATCAGTAGAAGTCTTATAAAAAAAAAAAAACACTTTTAGAAAAGTTTGTCCTGGGATTCGAACTCATGACCTCTACACATCAGAGGCAAGGCATTTACCCTCACAGCCATAAAAGCTGTCAAGGTAGCTGTTTAAAAAAAAAAAATAAGACTTCTACTTATACCTAGTGTACTGATACCTAGTGTACAACCATACACATGACAGCTGCCCCAACACACCCAGCTCTGCTACATCCATACACAGTGGGCAGCTGTCATGTGTATGGTTGTACACTAGATATCAGTACACTAGGTATAATTAGAAGTCTTATATTTTTTTTTTTAAGCATTTACCTAGACGGCTTTCATGGCTGTGAGGGTAAATGCCTTCCTCTGATGTGTAGAGGTCGTGAGTTCGAATCCCAGGACAAACTTTTCTAAAAGACATTCTAAATGATCTCGTAGTGAAGGAGATGATGTCATTAGGGGGCGGGCGCCATGAGAGGAGTCGCAGGCAGCGGCACCGCACAGACAGCTTCCTCTCAACTGAAGCCGCCCCTCCTCCCTTAACCTGCCCTGCACAGTGCGCTCTGTCTCCCCCTGTGAATCTGATTCAGCCGTGTTCTCCTGGCTTGAGGCTGAAAGGGAACGGCGTTCCTGCCATGAAAAAAGTGCAGGAACGCCGTTCCCATGCGTTCCCCCTCCACTCGACCCCTGACTTTCGGTGAGACTTCTTTTTTCTCATGGTCCGGAAGGGTGTTCGCTCCTATAACCGAATCTGGGCTTGCCCTGGACCAGATCTTCGTAAAGGTTAGTTCAGGCTCCTTGAATCCTCTCCTGATGCTTCCACTGGATCTATTGGGTCAAGGACGATTCCACTTCTTCTCCCGGATGGCGAGATTAGAGTTCCGGTCATCTATATCAAATTAGCTATTGCAGGGCTTGCTGATGCCTCTCTCTATGAAGTTGGCGATCATCCACCTGAAGTGTATGCAGGCGGTGCACCCATCTCGTACTCTGGCTCAGGCTGTGACATCATGGTAAGCTTAGCATCTCTCTGCACGTCTGTAAGAAGCCACTCGTCCAGCAGAGTGATCCACTGATCATGCAGACTCCACCTTTCTTCTTGCACGCCCCCTAGGTTCTGCAGCATAGGGGAGGTGGTGCTCATATTGTAATCCATGGTAATGAAGTGATGGAGCAGTAGAAATTATTTTCCCACACTTTTCAAGGGGCGGCACTCTATTTTCCTGCCGAATAGGGTGTTTTGCAGAGTGATGGCGCCATAAATCAGATAAGAAAGCCTCTGGCGACCATTTTAGGTTCAAGGTCAAAGTCAATTCAGTCACAGCAAGTAGTTATAGTGACACAAAAATCTGCGATTTTCTCAGTTTTAACAGTGCGATTTCAAAAGTAGACAATTGGCACAGTATATTTATGTAGTTTTTAAGCTATTCAACCGTTCTTTAGCCCGTTCCATGAAGCAGAAAACGTGACTTATCTTTTACCTGTGACAGCAATGAGAGATATGTGTGCAGATAGCATATCACACCTTATATACCCACTGAGCCAGCTCACCACGGGACTTTCTTCATGAGCTACTGACTTTAAAAGTAGGAAGTGGTCAGAATAATGGAACTTGACTGTGCATGTACTGTATAAGCCTACCAATAATCTGTAAAGGGTTAAAGGTCTGGGAAGATGCAGATAGACCCCTTGCAGATGAGCGTGACGGATTAGGTTCGGATGTGTTCCGGATGCGTTCAGTTAAAAATGCGCTATTTCTCAAGCAAGTTCGGTCAGTTTTGTCTGCGATTGCGTTCAGTTGTTCAGTTTTCATCACGCGGGTGCAATGCGCATTGATGCGTTTTTTCACGTGCGTGACAAAAAACTGAAGGTCTACAAAGAACATCTCTTAGCAGAATATAGAACGTGCTGCAATTTTTACGCAACGCATAAGTGATGCGTGAAAAACAACCCTCATGTACACAGACTCATTGAAATGAATGGGTCCGGATTCAGTGTAGGCGCAATGCATTCGCATCACGCATTGCATCCTTGCGAAATACTCGCTTGTGTGAAGGGGACCATACTCAGACGAGGCTGACATACTGTATACAGTATATATGTAATCACGTATTTCTATACAGACAAGATAATATACCTCATTAGTTATCGTACAGCTTATATTTAGAGGTTATGGAAATATGTTGGCTGAATGGCAGACACCTGACACTTAGCTGTCATGTCCGGGTTGTTCATAGACAATGCTTTGATTATCTGATTATGTTAAATAGATTAATTATGACTTAATCATTTGGAATATGCATGAGCAGGCGAGTGCTTGAGTTTGAGGTGGAATTCTCCTAAGTAGCACAGAGCATTTAAGTAGAGGAATGTGTAGAAGCAAGAACCCATAATGATGTTTCAGGGGCCAGAGCTACATGTGGTAGGGACAGTGAGAAAGTAGGGGACTGCAAGGTGACAGACTGAAAGCTACATAGTGGGGGAAGGGGTTCCACAACCGGATACGCACAGAGTGAGGCCCTAGATTGTAAATTCTGCAGCTCCTGGACTTTCATACCATCACCTAACTTGTTCAGCCTCATAGCACTTGGCAACCTCATGGGGAAGACAAAAAAGAAAGGAGATTCGGCAAAGATGACGGAATTCTTCCCGTCTATGCACTCCCATAATGGCACTGGCAGCACAACTCAACAAGCTGCGATGTGTGGAGCAGACAACTCTCCTGTTCCACACCGACGCCTTACATGCAGGAGGACCGTCCTCCCCATCTCTTCTCCTGGAACAACATCTCCTGACAATGTGCCCAGGCTTCCACTGCCTCTTCTCCTCAGCAAATAACACCAGGAGACAAGTCTGGCTCCAAACACACCCTTAGGGCACTGCTGTTAGTATATCTCTGCAACGAGACATACAGTCTGCTTTTACAACTTTGCAAAAGCAGTTCCAGGCTCTTAGGCACAAAACATCCCATAATGAAAAGAAGATGGCTGAATTCTCAGAGGCCCACAGTTTAGTGGATCACAGTAATGCTTTAGAGGAGCAGCTTGTGGAGCTTTGTTCCAAGGTGACAGACCTAGAAGACCATTCACACTGCAAAAACATCTTCTTTAGGATCATCCCAGAATCAGTGAAGGCAGAACACATTGCTGACTTTTTAGTTGATTTCTTTGGTGCCTTACTACCTTAAACTCCACAAGCGGATTTAACCATTCATAGAGTTCACAGAATCCCTAAGCCAAATTCTCTATCTCCTGCATTCCCCAGAGATGTTATCGCCCATTTTTATCTTTTTAGAGATAAAGTGATGTTTGCAGCTAGGGGTGCTAAAAACCTACCTGAGAGCTTTCGTAACATTAAAATGTTTGCAGACCTTTTTGCCACAACCATGGACAACAAGAGTGCTCCAAGAGAGCATCATATTCCCTATAAATATGGTTTTCCAGTTAAGCTGGTGATCACTAGAAATCAATCTAAACACAAAAGGCCTTAACAGTCCTTGCAAATGGTCACTACGTTGGAATGGAGCCAAACGCTCTAAAATGAACATCCTATGTCTTCAGTTAGTCAACTAACATAAAGTGCAGTCTCTTCTCATAGCTAGGTATTTAAACGCATTGATGTGGCCCTCCTTAGACTCAGCCTCTGCTTCCATCTCTGCTAGACCTACTAGACTTCACCTTCTTACCCATAAGAAAGTGCTATTGGATTTTTGGTGGCTTCAGCACATGACGGAAAGAGCTTACACTTTTTTTCACACCCTAATCATTTTTTCTCCAGGATAGACAATTTTCTTCCGTCTACCTGAATTGGTCCAATAACTTGGTCTGACCATTCACCCATTCATATGTCTTCTACCTGAACCCTCCTCCCCTCCTCTGGCATATGAACCAAGTCATGCTGAATTCACCAAATTACCATTCAGTCCTCACAGAACACAACAGCTTGGTGAACTCCATTAAGACCTACAATCAGCAGGATTTATAGAAGTGTGAACACGCTCTATGTAAATTGAAGGCTAAGGTACTATTGACTTAGCAACAGACTGCCCTTTTAGCTTCTCATCTTAAACACTCCCAGGCTAAATAGCGGATTCCTTATATATCTAATGCCAACAATGATAAAATCTTTGACCCTCAACAAACAGCGGACTATATAAATGACATTATGACACTCTGCACAACCTCAAAAAAGACTGCCACTAAACCCACAACTTCAGCCATTACTTCACTTCTCGGCTCAGTTTAGAGGGTTCTCCTAGAATGATTTAAAATGGCCACCAGCAACCTGTTCTAGACTGTTAAGAGGACAGGTTGCATGTACTTGCAGAGATGAGATGGGATAAGAGGTGCAGGGTTGGGACCTCACTATGCTCTGGCACTTGCATATACTACATATTGGTGAGCAAAACTGCTCATAGATGGTACTGCTTCAGCATTTTGTACATGGGTTTAATTATTTACTCTGTACTTGATTCCCATGTCATACATATACTATGTACCATGTTTTTTTTGACCCGTGTGCTTTTCCTTCCCAGGGTGGCGTTTTTCTTTTTTGTCCTCCGCCCCCATTTCATCATGTTTATGGCATCGTATCTATTTATTCATTATCCCAATTCATGTCAATTTTAATCATGTCTTAATAAAGTATATATATTTTTTGGTATTATGAGCTCCCATTTGTTTGTTTTCGCTACATATTGGTGAGCTTTGCTATCAGGCTGCTCAACCATGATGACATATCCTAGGCAGGATCACATCATAACCATCTATTGTACAGCAGTGTAGTGAGCCTCTGACCCCCAAACCGCTCTACAGGTGGTGGCAACAATTCGTGCTCACATTTTAGGAGAGCTTGCTGGTGGCAATTTTAAATTGTTCCTGGATAACCCCTTTAACTTTTCCTCCCAATTAGAGTCCCTTTTGGACCCTTTCACTTCTGAAGAGCTACAAAAAAGCTATCTCTACTCCAAAACCTCTTAAAGCCCCGGGCTAGATAGGTTGACTAATGATTACTTTAAGATCTTACATCTTACAGACTACTTTTCCAGGCCTCTGGGAAAAATACTTCTAAAAATGCACAAGGCTATTGTGCATCAGAGAAGTCTCCTCATAGGCCTACCAATTTTCACCCCATTTCTCTTCTAAACATGGACTTAAAGCTGTACGCAAAAACATTAGCTACTGAAATATCTAAAGTTCTAACCGCACTGGCCCACCAGATAGGTTTTGTAAAAGGACAATACTCAGCTGATAGCACCCATCATTGTATTAATCTTATTGACTACGTGGAGCACCATCGAATGCCTTTTCTGCTCCTCTCATTGGACTTGGAGAAGGCATTTGACTGTGTACTGAGCAAACATACTGAAGGTCTGAAAATCCCCTAATCATAACTACGGTGGCCTAGCGCTGATAATGTCAATTAAAATTCCTGTCCCTTCCTCTGCAGAAAGAGCAGAAAACCTGCTAGGAAGGAAGAAGAAACAAATAAATATACTCCCCAGCCAAGTGAAGTCTTCCTCCATGACGTAAGAGAGACACTTTCGATAAAGGACAAAAGAAAGAAACACAATGGGTGGTTTTAGGGAAGAGGTTCTTAGAGTGCTGCCACACTTTTAGGTTTTTTTATGCAGTTTTTCACGTCAAAGCAAGGAGTGGGTTCAAAAAAAGAGGGAAAGTCTTATTTGTCCTTAATACTTTCTCTCCTTTTATTTTACGATTCACCTCTGATTGTGGCTTCAAATACTGCATTGAAAAACCTGAACTTGTGGCCGTACCCTTATAGGTTTAAAAATTAGTTCTTAGATATCTCCTGTCCTATTTTTCAGATTGATAGAAATCCCCATTGATGCTGATGCTGTAGGATGTCAAGGAAACTCATGTTTCCTGAGGCCCGGTCACCAGCCTTTGCTTCAAATCCCATACAGTAGATATATTGGATTTTCTCCCATCAGATAGGTCGATTTCTTTTCATGTTTTATCCTCTGCGAAGGTTTTTATTGTTAGGAACTGGAAAAAAGTTGCCATCCCCACAACATATAGACATTATATTAATGGAATCTGCATTATGGAGTGCATTATTGCCTCCATTCAAGGCTTGTCTTCCTTCCTTTTGCTTCCAGGATGTACTCTCCTCATGGATAATTGACTTATTGTGTTTCTCCTTTTTCTTCTCCCATATTACTTCTTAGGATTACGTGGATACTCTATTATATCAGATTCTCCGAGTTCTGTTAAGTATTGACCGTGTTCCATATTGTTTGGCTCTACACCAGGTGGCTCATTGTATTTCCATCATTGTTGTATATGTCCATTTTCTAGCTGATGTTCTTTTATGTCTTCCTTACTACATACAGATGCATTTATTCATGCGCATATACTCAATAAGAGGTTTTATCAGGAAAGCTAGATATTGGAAGGAAAAAACAAGGATTTTAGGAGAGTAGTGTCTACTGATATTTGTGAGTACAGGGCCACATGTGATTGGGTTAGTTATATGATGTGAAGTGGTAAAAGGCGATCACGGACTAAAAGTTACTTATAGGAAAGAGCACTTTCCTTCAAGTAGCACAGAATATTTCCGCAGAGGAGTGTGCAGACCTTGCATTAAACCAGAGACCTTACTAGTATCTAGATGAGGGGCATCCCTGCACATACTAGGTGACAATGTCACTGCACTGTGTTTTTAAATCAGATAATTTTTATTCGATTTTTCGGAAAATCACAAAAATACAAAGGAAAAGAGTCTGCACAATATACATGCAACTGTTGATGACAAAAATACCATAGCATTACAGGATCAGACAAATAGTTACTTTCATGAGTATCCCAAGTAACATCAACCATGGTGCAAAAAGTAGATAAAATCACGTAATCTAGTTACAGAGTATACCTGGTACAGAACCGCATCTCCCATCTAATAATGTATAAACATAGGACCCTCCCTCCCTACCCAACTAAAGCCCACTACCCCCCCCCCCCCACCTGAGCGATGGAGTGGATCCGAACTCCAAAATTGGTCGTCCTATTATTATATCAAAGGCATAGCCATTGGTGTACTCCTCCTATCTGTTTAGCAGACCTCTTCACACTCGACCTACGTAGAACTACACACCGTCATACAGCATACGTCCAGAGCTAAATAGGATATAGGAGATAAAAAGCACACATACACAAGAGCAGTGTCTCTACCTACCCCATAGTCCAACTACGAGGAGAGGCTAAACCGGGCACTGTATCCTATATTTCTCCCAGTTATCCCATATTTTGTTAAACTTCACAACTCAGTTTCTTTTAACATGCACACCTTTCTCTAAGCGTAGTATATCTGCCATTCTATTGAGGAATTCTCCCCTAGTCGGAGATTGAGGTCTAAGCCAAAATCTAGCTATTAGTTTCCTAGCTTGAAATAGCAGACGCTGTACACCCAGACGGTGATGCCGATCTTTGATGTCTACTATCCCGACCACACATGCTCTCAGTCCAGGCGGAACCGCAATATTATATGCGTCTTTTATTAGGGTCAGAACCGCGGACCAAAAGTTCCAGGAGCTCCGCACAATCCCAGAACAAGTGTAGCAAGGATGCAGGGCCTCTGCCACATTTAGGACAATCTACATCTTCCCGAACACCTATCCGGCATAGAAACTGGAGTCCTATACACCCGGTGTATTAAAAACAGCTGGGACATACACTGCCCGTCACAAACTGACAGTTGCGGAGTGAGCGCTAAAAGCGACTTACACTGCTCTTCTGAGATTGGCCCGACCTCCTTCTCCCATTTAGATTTGACTGCTAAAACCTCCTGTTTCAGTGATTTCACATACAAGTTCCTGTAGGTAGAGGATATCAGATCGCTCGAGGAACTGGTTGTGAGAAGTTGCTGAAACAGCGGGACCATAGTGCATTTCAACGACACGGATTTAGCCTGTGTCTGAAAGGCATGACGAAGTTGTAGAAATTGATAGAAGGCCGTGTGTGGGAGACCAAATTCAGTTCTCAACTGCTCAAAGGACTTCAAAACGTCAGCACTCTGTAGTTGACATAAATATCTCACTCCTTTGTGCTCCCAGGGTGAAAAGCCATCCAACTGGAACAGTTCAGGAAGGTGCGGATTCCTCCAAAAAGGGGAAAACAGCGTAAAACCCCTTTACTGATAACAGCGCCCGGCATTTTTGCCAAACCTTGTGCATCATAAAAAGTGTGGGGTGCCCCGGCAGCTTACCAACAAATTCGCTATTTTCCAATAAAGCCACCGGAGAACTGTGCCCAATAATGTGTGCCACCAATCTAGCTGAGGCAACGTCTCCAAGAGTCCTCCCCCATCCCCTCAACTGTTGCAACTGGGCCGAGATGTAATAAAGCCATGCATTCGGAACTGATAACCCTCCCTCCTCTTTCCCTCTCTGCAGAGTGTCCAGTCTAATCCGCGCCTTTTTATGGCGCCAAATTAAATCCCTAAACAACCTATCAATTTTTATGAATATCCTGCGAGGAATCCACACCGGGGAATTATGCAGTATATACATAAGTTTGGGCATGAGAATCATTTTAAGAAGGTTACTCCTACCAATTTCAGATAGCGGCAATTTGCACCAAGCCTTTATCTTATCCAGCATTGCGATTAAGAGCGGCTCCACATTCAGTTTAATATAACTGTTAAAATTTGCTGTAACCATTATCCCCAGATATTTGACCTGATGCACAATTTGCAATGGACAAGAGTTTGGGATAAGAGTTATAGCAGATTCATCTAGCGGTAGGAGAGTGGACTTATCCCAGTTGATACGGAGACCAGACCTATCACCAAACTCCCGTATAAGTGTCATGACAGGACCTAGAGACTGTTCTACATTACCCAAATAAATTAACATGTCATCAGCGTACAGGGACACCCTCTCCTCCCAAGTCCCACAGGGAAACCCCACAATTTTATCAGATGAGCGCAACAAACAGGCAAGCGGCTCAATTGCAATAGCAAACAGAAGGGGGGATAATGGGCATCCCTGACGGGTTCCTCTTCCCAATCTGAATCACTTCGATGTTCCCCCATTTGCCCGTATCCTAGCCGTGGGGCCATTGTATAACAACTGAACCCAGGAGATAAAGGTCGTCCCAAACCCCATCACTCGCAACACCTATCATAAATAACACCATTCAACACTACTAAAGGCTTTAGCCGCATCCAATGAGAGGATGGCTCGCCCACTGAAAAACTCAACTCTTCTCTGAGTATTAAGATAAAGGCGTCTAAGATTCACCAAAGTAGATTTGTCAGGCATGAAACGACTGTAAACGATTCGCTAACACTTTCGCCAGAATCTTAATATCAGAGGTTAACAATGAAATTGGTCTGTACGAGTCAGGGGATTTGGGATCCTTACCAGGTTTGGGCAGGACCACTACAATAGCCTCTTTCATAGAAGCGGGAAGGTTTCCTGTTTGAAGGGAATCATTAAAAACTGACATCAAGTGGGGCATTAGAACACTACTATACTTTTTTAAAAATTCTATCGGTAGTCCATCTATCCCTGGAGCTTTCTTATTGGGAAATGATTGTACGGCCAATTCAATCTCCTTGAGTGTTAAAGGTCCTTCCAACCATGCTAGTCTCGGAATTTCAATCTCTGCAAGATACTTAGCTATATTAGAAGAATCCACCTTCAATTTAGACCTATACAAGGATTCATAATAGGTGTGAAAAACTGACAAAATCTCTTCATCCGCCGTGGCAAGAGAACCATCTGCCCTCTGGATACACAAGATTTTGGATGGTCCCTCCTGGGCTCTAATAACCCTTGCCAGCAGTTTACCAGAACTTTTCCTGCCTCAAAATATTTTTGTTTCACAAAAAACCTGCGATTGTCCGCCGTTTGCAATAAATGCTGCTTCACCCTCGCCTGAGCTGGTATAAGGGAGTCCTCACTTGCCCTATCAGGAGTATTTACAAACCTTTCCTCCTCCTCCACTACCAAAGCTTGCAGCTGTTTCTGGGTTTCACGAGATTTAGTTTTATGTCTGCTAATTTTCTGAATATAAAGGCCTCTGACGTATGCTTTGCAAGTATCCCACATCACACCCACACTTGCCGACCCAACATTTTGCGCAAAGAACTCTTTCAATTCCTCCCCCACACCATTCTCCCCATCTACCAATTGTAGCCAAAACGGGTTAAGCTTCCACGTCCCGATCCCAGGGAGACGCCTAGTGCCCGGATGCAAGTCTATAAAAATCGGGGAATGGTCGGAGAGACTTCTAGGTAAGTATTTAATTTCCGCCACCAGCGACAACACATCAGGTGAACCTATAGCTAGATCAATCCGTGACAGCGAATAGTGAGAACTAGAAAAACATGAAAACTGATGCACATTCTGATTTCTCACCCGCCAAATGTCATGTAAGTCCAGTTCCCGCAACACACTGGCAAAGTTAGAGTCCCTATTAGCTCCCGACATCCCTCCCCTATCCACACTGCACTGTGTTTGCTCGAACCTAAAGGAGGCATCAGTGACACACTGGCCTGCATCATCTCTCAGAACAGGAGGAAGGACTGAATAAAATAATCAAACAGTGTGGTGCATATGGCATGTAGGACACTCATCCCACTGCTGGGGGAGAGTATGGAGTAAGGCCTGCTCCAGTGGCTGCTGCAGCAGGGGAGAGCATCCTGTCCAGCAAAATGTGTGGCACAATGGTACATTGACACAGACTGTGGCATGCATACCGCTGCTGGGGGTGAGTATGTAGTGGGCCCTGCTTTAGTAGCTGCTGCAGAAGCAGATCAGGGCATCCTGTCCAACAAAATGTGAGGTCGAGTTATGTAATGACACCTGGCTGGGGATTGCAGCATGAAGCGAGGCTCTGTAAGGGATGTGGAGCAATAGTTTCCACAACTGCACAGATGGGGTCAAATAGGGGACCTAGAGAAAAGCCAGTTGGTTTGTCAAAGATACCGAGAGGGGTCATTGGGTCCAGTCAAAAAAGTAACAAGTGAAGAGTTAAGAACCATTGACCTTTCCGTTGAGGTTATGGTGGTGTTAGTAGGGTGTTCTGTAGTAGAGCTGGGTGTTAAGCTAAGCATGTTAAGCCAGGGGGTAAGGAACATGCAGCGTGTATGTGTCATTGACTGAAGTGCCATGATCATTATGGGGGAAGGTCTCTTGGAGGAATTGCTGCTTTTTGGTGAGCCAGGTGGCTGCCATATCTTACTCCCACCATGTATGCAGAGAGCTGTCCATAGTGTGCTGTGCATAATGGTTTTATGGATCATACCATAATGCGTCCTTTTGGTAGGGAGTTATTTCTCGTCTTATAGATATAGCAGATATAGGGCTGGCCGAGATGTATAGGGCTGGCCATAGACCTGTTTGTCTGCAGTGGTCACCCTTGCTTAAAGAGGTGCTTATCAGTTGCCTGCCATCCAATGCTTACGACAAACACGAATCTTAAAATAAGGGGTTTTCCCGAGACTTTTATAATGATGACCTATACTCTGGATAGGTCATCAGTATCTGATCGGCGGGGGTCTGACACCCGGGACCCCTGCCGATCAGCTGTTTGAGAAGGCAGCGGCTCTTGCAGTAGCACTGCAGGCTCCTCTCAGCTTAATCTAGGCCAATGACGACGCGTTCATCGGTCACATCGCCTCGGCATAGCTCTGCTTTAAAGAAGTGAATGGGGCTGATACTATACAATGTACGTCGCTGTGCTTGGTGAGCTGAGAGAAGGCCACAGAACTACTGTGAGAATCGGTGCCTTCTCAAACAACTGATTGGAGGGGGTCTCTGGTATTAGACAATCATTTGATGCAATGACGCATGTTGTGTTATCCCTCTAGATGGTTGCATTTTGTAAAGAAGATGCAGTAACGCATCATGGTCCTGAATTTTAGGCCTATGAAAAAGATCTTTAGGAAGTCATGGCCCTAAGTTGGTATATGGATTCTGTTTACATCCCTGCTGATGGAGTCACCCTTGAATTCTGACATCTCTCCCATACCTGTGGCATCAACTAATCCCATTTCCTGAGAAAATTGAATGATCTTCCCTCCTGAGAGATGTAGCTGGTAGCCGGCCGCTTCCCAGGATCTTATCTCCCCTCAGCAGAAATCGCTAGGGGTAAAAGCATGCCGTTGCCTCAAAGCACTTTGCAGGACGAGACGTATTCTCGTGGGGAAAAAAAATAGTTGATTCAGTTCCCTGTGATATCACAGGCAAAGAGAGGGAGGACGGAGGGGGTGCTGAGATCTCCAGCTGTGACATTTTACAGGCAAAACGAGAGAAGAAACAGCATTTTATTATAAGATTACAACTTGCCCAATGATAAAGGGAAACATTCAGTGTGGACTTTGCATCTGTTCAACCCTGATAGCGGTGGAAGACAGCACCATTACTACAGAGCAGGCAGAGCGGCCACCTGGAATGCTCAGCGTCTGGATATCACAGTGATATATCTCTCCATTCTTTCTGGTGCATGTAGTTAATCAGTACTTGCTTCTATATTTTCAGAGTAACAAAGACGATCTAAAGGACAAAATTGCACTTTTAAATTAAACCCTCCCCAAAATCCTAAGAAGGAAGCTGGGGCATAGCTTGAAACATGTAAATAAGCCTCACCCTCATACGTTGATCACACCTTCCAGAGGGCCCCCATTAACAGTGCCAGAGTGCTCCCGTAAAAAGTGCATTAATTCTACAATGGAGTGCCAGAGTGCTCCTGTAGAACGTGTAGTAAAACCCCCAACATAGTGCCAGAGTGCTCCTGTAGAAAGTGCATTTATCCCACAATGGATTACCAGAGTGCTCCTGTAGAACGTGTAGTAAATCCCCCAACTTAGTGCCAGAGTGCTCCTGTAGAAAGTGCATTAATCCCCCAATGAAGTGCTAGAGTGTGTAACAGCTGCGGCTGCCGTGCACCGCTGTTAACCTGCTTACTGCTGCGGTCCTGGGCGCTGTGTTCTGCTGCCTGTGCTTCCCCATTCACCGCTGCACTCCTGGGCTCTGTCCTTGCAGATACTGTTTGTTCTGGGATCCGCTCAGTTTCCTTTCAGCCCTGGCCACAGCATGCTTGCTGCTTCTTCCCTGCAGAACTTCCTTAAGGGCAGGCGCACGTCACCTCCTGTGCTTTATGGGTTAGATCATGTGACCCCACTGACCAATCCTAGCCCTCCTGCATGTATATAAGTGGCTCAACCCCCTTCCCAGATGCCTGAGTGTCAAGGATCTTGTGTCCTGCAAAGGTTGCTGACTTCTCTGCTTGTGTACCTGACCCGTGTTTGTGTTTCTGGACTCTGCTACCTGTTTGATCCCTGCCTGCTTGCCTTGACTCTCCTGTTGCCGTTCCGGACTGCTTGACCTGTACCTGTTCTGCCTGCCCTGACCTATTGCTTGTTGACTTCTCCTCTGCCTCATCCTTTGGTCCTGCACTGTTGCTCCTGGTTACGACTCGGGCTGCTGACTACGTCTGTACCTCTGGTAAATTACTCTGGTACCTCCTGGTCCGCCTGGACCAGCTGCCTCATGTGCCAATCCTTCTCAAGAGGTATCGAACTGGTGTTCCTCTCAGGAAAGCCTATCCCCACCATCAGGGGTACAGTTAAGAACAAGAGGTTCACTTAGACAACGCCCTTAGAAGAGGTAGGACGCATGGCACACTGGGTTCACACCCGCTGGTTCATGACAGAGTGCTCCTGTATAAGGTTAATCCCCCAATGGAGCTCGAGAGTGCACCTGTAGAAAGTGCATTATTCCCACAAAGCAGTGCCAAAGTGCCCCTGTAGAACGGGCATTGATCCCCCAAAGGAGTGTCAGAGTGCTCCTGTAGAAAGTGCATTAATACCCCAATGGACTACTAGAGTTCTCCTGTAGAAAGTGTATTAAAACCGCCAACATAGTACAACAGTGCTCCTGTAGAAAGTGCAATAATTTCCCAATGAAGTGCCAGAGTATTTCTATAGAAAGTGTATTAGTCCCCCAACAGAGTGCTGCTTTCAACAGTAGAAACACACCTCCATACATTGTCAGAGCATTCCACAAATAGTATTATACTGCCCTACAGAGAGCACCTGTAACGGTCGCGTACACACACACAGGGGGAAAGGGAAGGGACCACTGCGTTCCACCCTCAACCCTGGCCCTGCCTACTTGCCTTGCAAGTCCTAATGACAGGAGACAACTGGACAGCAATCCCTAGCTTGGAATAAGTGCAGGATGGACAGACCATACAAACAGAACGTGAACGGACCGAGTCAATACCAGGAGAGCAACGAAGTACAAATGGAGCAAGCAGAGAATAGTCAGGAGAAGCCGGGGTCATAAATACCAGGAGAGTCGTGAAGAACCAAAGGCGTCAGGAGAGGAGCGTCAGGATGAAACCGGGGTCAGAATACCAGGAGAGCAGCAAAGTACACAAGGAGCAGGCAGAGGATCGTCAGGAAATCAGCAGAAGGTAAGTACGCCAGGTCAGACAAAATCACAGGTGGAACCTAAATAACAGGCTAGCAGGCTGCCTGTTTAAATACTGACTAGCAGGGGTCATGTGACGTGGTCAGCGTCACATGACTCACCCTGCTGCAAATGGCTGAGCACCGAGTGCCCAGCTTGGTGCTCAGGCTTAATCTGGTTGCTGGGGGAACCGAAGACGCCGGCCGCGCTGAGGAGACGTGCGAGGCCGGGTCCATCCCACCCTCATCGTCTAGGAGACGAGGACGATGCACGCGTCCTCGCTCCGGCACAGAGGCGGGGCGCCGTCAGTGCTGCGGAGAGTAAGCGCATCGCCGGCGCCCCGTGACAGCACCATAGTGCCCTCCTAATAATACTAATTGTAGTATGTCGTCAGTAGAACTGTCAGAGTGGCACATTAACAATGCCAGGATGTCTCCATAAACATTGCCAGAATGCCACCAATAACAGTGTCAGAGCGCTCCTATAGAAAGTCCATTAGTCCCTCAACAGAGTGCCAAACTGCTGCTATCAACAGTGAGAAGACAGTGCCACAGTATTTCACAAATAATGACAGAGTGCTCTGTAGGCAACGCCATAGTGCTCCCGAGGAAAACTTTCAGTAGGCCATTATTAATAGTCTCTATAAACATTACCAGAGCACCCACATTAATAGTGCCAATTGTCCCCATACCATTACCAGAGTGCCCGCATGAACAGTGCCAGTATCTCCCCATAATATTACTAGATTGCCCCCTTTAAGAGTGCCAGAATGTACCCATAACATTGCCAGTGTTCCCACATTACCAATTCCAGCAAATCCCGATAACATTACCAGAGTGCCCACATTAGCAATGTCGGAATGTCCCAATAAAATTGCCCCAAAATTACAGTGCCAGAATGCCCCCATTAAATATGCCAGAATATTCTCCTAACATTGCCAGTATGCCCACATTAACAGTACCAAAATTTTACCATAACATTGTTTGTGTGTCCACATTTACAACGCCACAATGACCCCATAACAATACCAGAGTGCCAATATTAAGTGTCAGAATGTCCCCAAAACTTTTTCAGACTAATGCCAAGCTGCCCCCTAAAAGTTCCAGAGTGCTGCCATAGATGGTGCCAAAGTGTACCCAAAGACCATACCAGATTGTTCCTATAAATTATGCTAGACTACCAACATAAAGAGAGTACCCACCATAACCAGTACCAGTGTGCTCCAATGTTACCAGAGTTTGCCGGTAATGCCCCTTCATACAGTGCCAAAGTTTCCCTATAAACAGCATCGGAGCTCCCTTATTAACAATAAGCACTCCCATTTAAAAAAATCCATACTCTGCCCCATGTAGAGTTCTACAGTGCTGCCAAAGTGCCAGAGTGTCCCCTGTGAAATAAGCTATAATACCACCCCATAAACTGTGCCAATATGCTGGCGATGAAATCCCTTCCATTGATCTTGCGCCTTCTTCTTAATATCAAAGAGTCTTTGTCTCTGGCTACAGTATTTCTATGTCCTACCTTGGGGCACCTTGGAAGAGGTCATATATCTTGCTGACTCTGGGACCATTCGTCATACACAGAGTCTGCACTGAAAGCACATTTCACCATGCAGCATTGTAAATCTCATGAAGGAGCCAAATAATGATTGACAGCTCCGTCTCCCATGATTGGTTGCATCACTATTTATAGACATAGCGAATGTGTCTCGGCTACTGATATCCAGACGGCCATTTTTGTTAAGTTATTTTTCTGAATCATTTCAGTTTTAGAACTTTTTTTAGACTGAATAGAAGCTGAAATTTGGACTCGAATCTCAGAGAATGTACTGTCCTTCTAAGGTTTCTCTTGGTACATTGCAGGCTGTTGATACGTTGACCACCTCCTTTGTTATTTATTGAAGGATTATCTAACATTTGGGATCTAATTTCTCATAATAACACTTGATCCTCAAGGATGTTGGTAAGTTTTTACAATTTACATGGATCTGTACTTACACCAGCTGGCTCCTATAAGGGGAATGAGGATAATTATCTTCATGTATGCAAATCCTTATATTTAGTTAACTAACCAAAATTCCATCTTCTTGGGTGACAATATTATAGCAGTCTATCTAGTCAGTCTTGGTTCTTGGCCATTATATGTGCAGCGGGCCACCCCCTGGGGCCATAAAGATGACCGAATACCCAGGTGCAGGAATGTCTGAGTGGTATAGGGTGGCTTAAAATGTCCCTTTATGTTGAGTGCGAGTGTCACGGTGCTCCTACCTGGATACGGCTGGAACCCCAGGCATTGCCTCCAAAGCAGACAAATAGGGGGTAGTAAGTGAGGGATGAAAGAAGTAACTTGAGTCCAGACCTGGTATGAAGTTCAATAACAGCTTTACTTGAACAAAGGTTTCTCCAAAAACTTCAAACTTTGTCTTGGTCCCAGCAGGCTTTAACATTAAACTCTGTCAGGCAAACTCAACTCTGCTACATCTGTTTCTCTCTGACTGCTGTACTGACAGGCTTGCTATATGAATTAGCTTTTTATTTATGTTGCAACTTCTCTCTTTGTAGTCTATCTCTTAATTAGGCCAGGGAAATCTCCCTCTGGCTCCTGGGGTGCTCTGGCTGGCTTGGCTTTGCTTGGCCTGGGCAGGTCCAGCAGAGTCGTGCCCAGCACTTGTTCCTTCCCCTAGCTGGGGGTAAGCTAGACTGCTCTAAAACTGATGCTCACCCTTCCTGCAGGAAGTGGGACTCGCCCACTCCTCCACAGAGGGGGGTTGGAATGGAAAGCTCAATTCGACCTAACTGTAGCTCTGCCATATTTTCTTCCACCTGCTGGTGAACCAGGCACATTACACTTGAACATAACAGTTGCAAAATAGGAAATGCACAGTGTTTGGACCTGAAATAAATACAAATGATGACATGAAGTTAACCAGTAAAAACAGTAGCGGGGTGCAGAAATGGTAATGCCACTCTGGGGCGTTACATATGCAGAGTGATTGCCTAGAATGGCCACCCTCCATTTTGGTTTTCAGTATGATGAGATTGTGATTTGCTCCATTTTGGATAGCCAATAGTAGTCATTAGCAACCTACCTTCTACAGTCTTAATCCTCAGGGGAATGATTCACAGTGTAGTCTTCTCATTCTTAGTCATCTGTTTGGGAGTCAGGGATACTGGCTTGCAATGTGGTTGAGCTACTCTACATGGTGGTGGACACTTTAAATTTACAGGATCCTTAATCATTAATGAAACCAATAGGTCCACCTATGAGATAAAGAGGTGTCCCCATAAATTACCATAAATAGCTGATAGGAGCTTTATTACTATTGGAGTAAACCTGCTTCGATGCTTCAACCCCAATTCAGACGGTCTTTCATATCAAGATGGTTTCTTTATTCATTAATAGTTGTGTATGCATATAAAACAACGCGTTTTAAGGGGGTCTAAAATCCCCGAAACGCGTTGTTTTATATGCATACACAACTTTTAATGAATAAAGAAACCATCTTTATACGAAAGACCGTCTGAATTGGGGTTGAAGCGTCGAAGCAGGTTTACTGTTTTACTGGAACCATCTTTCTGAAGGGACTGGACATCCATCCATCCATCCTGGAGGTTTCTCACCCTGCGGCAGAATACACCTAAAGGACAGTCTTCTAAACAACAAGCCTACATTAGAGTTATACCTATATGAGCACAACCACATAAGGTGAGCCTCTAAGTGTACATTATTTTATTGTTACTTAGGATCCATTCACACCCGTATGTGTTTTGCGTATCCATGGATCCGCGGATCCGCAAAACACGGACACCGGCAATGTGCATTCCGCCGGCACTATAATAGAAAATGCCTAATCTTGTCCGCAGTTGCGGACAAGAATAGGACATGTTCTATATTTTTTTTGGGAACGGAATTGCGGACCCGGAAATGCGGTTCCACATTTTTTCTACATCCGGGCAGCACATAGTGTGGCCCCATAGAAATAAATGGGTCCGCAATTCCGTTCCGCAAAATGCGGAACAGAATTGCGGACTTGTGAATGGAGCCTTAAATTGAACGTACTACCCTATTGTGCGCTTTCTTTGAGCCATAGACACGTCCATCTCTTTGAGTTATTACTATTGGAGGCACTATAAGGAAAATTATTTCTGTTATCATACCTCCCAACAGGACTATTTTCTCCGTCATGTATAATTGAACCAAACGGAACCGTTATTTGTCTCCATAGACATGTATTAGGACCGAGCAAAACAGAATGCCTCTTAAAGGTTTCCGTTTTGCTTTCCGTTCTAGAATTACATTATATTCCGTTATGACTGGTAGCAGCAGGATTGTTGGAGAACCTGGATGAGGATAATAGAAACGTGAGGGACTGTCTGTGTGTAAACTCTGTGGAGAGAAGATGTGGCTGAAATTACTCGGGATGAAGGTATGAACCGAATCTAGAAGATGAGGAAAGAGAACATCTACATCAGAGGAGGTGTCAGTGAATGTAAGGGCTCATCCACACAACCGTGTGCCGGCCTAGGCCGCATTGAGGCCCGCAAACAGCGGGTCTGTAAAATGCGGGCATCGGCTGCGTGTTCACCGTTTCATGTATGCGGAACCATTCAAGTGAACAATGATGAACTGAGGCACTGGTCAGAAGCCCAAGGAAGCCCTATGCATGCAATACTGTTTTGCAGTGCGGACAGTCAGATGTGGATCGTGGGCCTCATTCAAGTGAATGGGTCCACATCCGCAGACGGCAGGCACGCAGTTGGTGCCAATGCATTGCCAACTGCAGCAGCACGGGCATGCCGGCACACTGTCGTGTGCATGAGCTGGAGGAGCTATGTGCTGCTGTATTGTCCTGTATGTTTGGTAGTACTGAATGTACTGCCCACCAAAAATGGTTGTGTAGCCTCTTTATATCGATGACCGATCCTCACGCTAGGTGGGGTACAACACCCAGAATCCCCGCTGATTCTCTGTTTGAAGAGGAGGCAGAGCTGCATGCTAGTGCTGCTTACCCTTCATTACACTACACAGCATCTTTCTTGCGGTGTAGTGTAATTACAAGCAATAGGAGCAAGTACTTGTCATTACATTGCCCTTCCAAGACGACAGGCAGTGTAATGAACAGAATGCAGCCCTCACATGGAGCTTCTCTTCAAACAGCTGCTATATTTTATTTTAAAAATAAAACGCTAGTGTGAAAGTAGCCTTACTTCTGGGGTGTTTGTGATTCAAGGGCTTTATGTTTAGAGCATTTTGAGGGCATCGCCATACTGATTAACTATCTTTAGGATAGGTCATTACTAGAGATTAGCAAATTTTTGAAAAATTCGATTGGGCTGCTTCGCCGAACTTCAACAAGAAATTTGATTTGTCACGAATCTGTATTGAGAGTGCGCAATGACGAGGAACGTCAATCGCGTCCTCCACCGCCCTCATTTAACCCCTCACATGCTGCGTTCAATGCTGATTGTGGCATTTGTGACTAACATTCAGCCTTCAGGGGTTAATCAGGATGATGTCACCGTGCACGCCCAGTGTGATCACCTGGTCATCACAGTTGCCACAGATCCTTTGGCGGGTTTTCTTCAATCAAGACAGCGGATGAGGTGAGTAATATTGTTTTTCAGCTATTATTTTAGGAAAAATTGATTTGTTACTGCAAAGCGCAAGGAAATTCGGCTTTGTGACAAATCGACTTTTTCCTGAAATTTTGATCGAAGTCCACTTCCGATACTTCAATTCACTACTAGTTATTAATATCAGTTTGAGGGTGGTCTGACTCCCAGAACCCCTCCCGATCAACTGCTTTGGAGGTGCCGCTCTAGACCAGTCTGGTTCATCAGTCACATGGCCTAGGCGCAGCTCATTCCCATTCAAGTGATTGAGGCTGAGCTGCAATACCAAGCACAGCCACTATACAATGGATGGTGCTGTGTTTGGTAAGCTGTCAGGAGGCCGGAGCTGTGGCCTCCTCAAACACCTTATCTGGGTGTAGGACCCCACCGATGACCTCTACCGAGGATAGGTAAGCAATATCAAAATCTCCAAAAACACCTTTATTGTTGACAAGCCTTACAATCATAACCTGAAGGACCAGCATGTCTATCGTCTATGCATGATTTTAATAGGAATAGAGAAATGCCTTTTTTCCCCAGTGGCGGAGCTGTAGGGAAGCTGAGGTTGCCTGCAGATTTCACTGTGCTCATCTTCTCATCTCTTTTTTATATCTTTACTTTTTTTTGTATCTCCTCTTTTTAGCCCATTCACTACCGAGCCACTTTTCACCCTAAATCCCAGGCCGATCTAACATGTGTCACTTTATGTGATAAAAACTTTGGAATTCTTTCACTTATCTAAGCCATTCTGAGATTATTTTCTTGTCACATATTGTACTTCATGACAGTGGTAAAAAAAAAAAATGAAAAAAAAAATACCAAATTTACGAAAAATGTGGAAAAATTAGCAAATTTCCAAATGTAAATTTCTATACTTTTATAATAGATAGTAATACCTCCAAAAATAGTTATTTCTTTACATACCCCATATGTCTACTTCATGTTTGGGTCAAACCGGATACATATTTGTGTCCTTTTGGCCACGATGAACATGCCCATGGTCTTAGTTTGATGGTGGGATGCCAGGGAAGGGAGATATACTTAACTCCCCACAGAAACCACATAGCAGCCCCATGTTTGGACTCTAGTTGTAGCCGGAACCCAGGCAGATCCGTTGGTCACAGAACCATCTCCCTGTGACCTTCTGTCCTGGAGCTATGAACCCATAAGTGTTTTGTGGGTCATTTGCTGCCAGCCCAGCAGAGGGGTGGTGGACCCCTCCCAAATGCTGGGAGGGGAGGGACCGGCTACAGATTAAAAGGCTTGTGCCAGCAAGCGGGCGGGTCTTTTTCTGAAAGGGGGTCACATCGTGCAAATGTGTTTGGAGAGACCTGCAAACCAGCTGACATCACTGCCCTGCATGTGAATACAGAAAAGGAACATTCATCTACCCGGTAACTGAATTGTACTCTGTGTAATTCTGTTTGTACGATATTACCTGTATTTGTAACCTCAGACCACTGTATATATTCTTAGTGTATATTGTGTTATCTTGTGTGCTCTTAAGGCGATTAAATATATAATTTAGTGAATGCAGTTTGTGGTGGCTCTCCCTCCTTTTTAAACTTGGTGAGGGTGCTCTGTATTATGTGACTCACCCCGTCACAAAAATAATTGTTAATAAAGAAAAGGAATAAAACAGGCACTCACCATCTGGGACCAATTAAAATAGACTAATTTATGAAATAATTAAAAACTGATAAAATTACCTATGATGTCTAAAATAGATCAGGTGGTACTAGAGGAGTTTGCATATAATTAATGTGAATAAATAGTGCATAAATATAATGAGATATAACAATATGATTGAATCAGGTTGTAAAAGATGGTGAAAAAATGAATGAAAAAAGTAAAAAATGAAAAAATGGAAAGAAGTGTCTCTTGATTTCACTGATAATTCTGGCAATAATTATTGGATTCCTGTGCAAATTGTGTTACCCCATGTGGTTACTAAGGGTTAATGGACCTAGTTAAAGTTAGTGCAGTCTTGAGCAAAAGTCAATTATAGATGTGGTATCCTGTATTTTCATTCAGGATTGGTGAAAAGGTTTAGTGTATAGATCCTGAGCATAAGTCAATTGTACCTTGTATCCACCTGATAGGAGTCACAATTGATGGGTCGAAATAGCAAAATAGTATTGGTATCGAACGTCTCTACTCACAAGAGACATTTGTGTTTTCGGCTTGAGTCGGGGGCGTCCCACCTGCCACACAGCCACTCACCCGTCCTGATGTATCTGCGCCGGCTATGTGTCTTTCCGTCTGATAGTTTCGTGTAGCTGGCCTCGCTACACGGACGGCGTCTCACGTGATTTCTGGTTGCTCACGTGATAGTACGTTGAGTCACGTGTTACCCCTTATTCGCAAGATTTAGATTTTTTTGTTATACTTGCAACAGAGTATTCGAGTTGTTTGCGAATTACAGAGTCTCTGACTTTAAGGATAAATGAAAATGAGCACGTAGTAATCATGAGGCGTTGATTTTCTGTTGTACAAACCGGATTCCAAAAAAGTTGGGACACTATACAAATTGTGAATTAAAAAAAAGTAAATTTGAGCATAACGAAGAGCAGGAAGACCAATAAACACTAATTAGGTCAATTGGCAACATGATTGGGTATAAAAAGAGCTTCTCAGTGTCTCTCAGAAGCCAAGATGGGTAGAGGATCACCAATTTCCACAATGTTGCGCAGAAAGATAATGGAGCAATATTAGAAAGGTGTTACCCAGCGAAACATTGCAAAGACTTTTCATCTATCATCATCAACTGTGCATAACATCATCCGAAGATTCAGAGAATCTGGAACAATCTCTGTGCGTAAGGGTCAAGGCCGTAAAACCATACTGGATGCCCGTGATCTCCGGGCCCTTAAACGACACTGCACCACAAACAGGAATGCTACTGTAAAGGAAATCACAGAATGGGCTCAGGAATACTTCCAGAAACCATTGTCAGTGAACACAATCCACCGTGCCATCCGCCGTTGCCAGCTGAAACTCTACAGTGCAAAGAAGAAGCCATTTCTAAGCAAGATCCACAAGCTCAGGTGTTTTCACTGGGCCAGGGATCATTTAAAATGGAGTGTGGCAAAATGGAAGACTGTTCTGTGGTCAGACGAGTCACGATTCGAAGTTCTTTTTGGAAATCTGGGACGCCATGTCATCCGGACCAAAGAGGACAAGGACAACCCAAGTTGTTATCAACGTTCAGTTCAGAAGCCTGCATCTCTGATGGTATGGGGTTGCATGAGTGCGTGTGGCATGGGCAGCTTGCATGTCTGGAAAGGCACCATCAATGCAGAAAAATATATTCAGGTTCTAGAACAACATATGCTCCCATCCAGACGTCATCTCTTTCAGGGAAGACCCTGCATTTTTCAACAAGATAATGCCAGACCACATTCTGCATCAATCACAACATCATGGCTGCGTAGGAGAAGGATCCGGGTACTGAAATGGCCAGTCTGCAGTCCAGATCTTTCACCTATAGAGAACATTTGGCGCATCATAAAGAGGAAGGTGCAACAAAGAAGGCCCAAGACGATTGAACAGTTAGAGGCCTGTATTAGACAAGAATGGGAGAGCATTCCTATTTCTAAACGTGAGAAACTGGTCTCCTCGGTCCCCAGACGTCTGTTGAGTGTTGTAAGAAGAAGGGGAGATGCCACACAGTGGTGAAAATGGTCTTGTCCCAACTTTTTGGGGATTTGTTGACACCATGAAATTCTGATTCAACATATTTTTCCCTTAAAATGGTGCATTTTCTCAGTTTAAACTTTTGTTCCGTGATTTATGTTCTATTCTGAATAAAATATTAGAAGTTGGCACCTCCACATCATTGCATTCAGTTTTTATTCACGATTTGTATAGTGTCCCAACTTTTTTGGAATCCGGTTTGTACTTGCAACGGAGTGTGTTTCAAATTATGCAAATTGCGAGTTGCACAGTGTCCGACTTTAAGGATAGGTGAAATGGGCATGTAGTATTATCCAAAATAGGGTCTCATCCAATACCGCCAGACGCGTTTTGAGGTGTACCACCTCTTTCTCAGTGGCCTTGAGGCCATTGATCTGTGTTGATTTTATTGTTGCACATTTTATCTCATCTGAATGAGGCACAACGAGAACAACTGTGCAGAGGACCTACTGGTCGGCTTTCTTTTGAGGTGCGTATTCTACTTATACGCTTCTGAGTATAACATCGAGAGGAGGAACGGCTGGTTGTTGCAGTGTATTCTTTATACTCTCACAGGATGTTAATTGAAAGAAACGCCTAACAAAGCTAGTGTGTGCTTGCTGAAAGTTGGTGGAAGACGCACATCAGTACTATTGGTTTGGCGTTTTGCGCGACCACTTTTTATATATGTACTGTTTTTGTGAATAAGGATCCACTTCACTTTGGGACTCACTGCAATTAGAACCATCCAGGCGTATTGGAAAAATTTACATTGAACTCTTACAAGGTACATCTGACTTATACTCAAGATTAGAGTTTAGCGGACACCTGGATGTTCGGGTTCTGGAAAGAGCTAGAGGGCTGCAAAAGGCAGCAAAATGTGCTTAAAAGCATGGCAAATGCTCTGCAAACAAATGTGGATACGGAAATGAATTAAAATAACATAAAAGACCTTAAAAAAATAAAAATTAGGAATGATCTTAGAGAAAGAGGTTGAGGAGGCGGTGAATGGGTAGATGTGGCGGTGTAGGCTCACGTGGCGGTCTTGGTGGAAGCGGCGGCGAAGGAGGAATGGGTAGCCAACACAGATGTGTGTTATTTAGCATTTTTACATAGGGGTATCCCCCAAAATATTGGGACATATAAAATAAAAAAAAGGAATAGGTGCACTTGAGTACAAGGATGCATGATTGAGGCTGTTAGAATTGTTGATTCTGCACAAGGTACAGACAATTCTTGTGGGATCCAGGCCTGGTTCATTTTAATGAACGTGAGCTTGTCCACGTTGGCTGTGGACAGGCGGCTGCGTCTGTCTGTAATGACGCCTCCTGCCGTGCTAAATACACGTTCAGAGAGTACACTGGCTGCAGGGCAGGCCAGCACCTCCAAGGCATACAGGGCAAGCTCTGGTCATGTGGACAATTTGGAGACCAAGAAGTTGAATGGGGCAGAACCATCAGTCAGTATGTGTAGTCGTGTGCACAGGTACTGTTACACCATGTTAGTCAAATGCTGCCTCCTGCTAACACGCCCCATATCAGCAGTTGGAGCAGGTTGTTGCGACGAGGTGACAAAGCTTTTCCACGTGTCAGCAATGCTGTGGCGACCCAGTAGTCAGCACACGTTAAAATGTGGGCAACTCTGCAGTCGTTGTGCAGGCACTGCAGCATGTAGTCGCTCATGTGTGCCAGGCTGCCAGGAGGTAAGGACAAGCTGGCGCTGATACAGCTGGTTGGCGACCTCTTGCTCCTCCCCTGCCTTCGCCTTGTGCTTCCACTTGTCCCCCGGCGTCAGTCAGTAATGCTCTCAGGAGCGACTCTACCAGCGTGCGCCTGTAGTTACACATCTTCCTATCACACTGCAGTGAGGTAATTAAGGACGGCACATTGTCTTTGTAGTGGGGATCCAGCAGGGTGGCGACCCAGTAGTCAGCACACGTTAAAATGTGGGCAACTCTGCAGTCGTTGTGCAGGCACTGCAGCATGTAGTCGCTCATGTGTGCCAGGCTGCCAGGAGGTAAGGACAAGCTGTCCTCTGTGGGAGGCGTATCGTCTGCGTCCTCCGTATCCCCCCAGCCACGCACCAGTGATGGGCACGAGCTGCGTTGGGTGCCACCCTGCTGTGAACATGCTTCATCCTACTCCTCCTCATCACTGTTCCGCAGTGCGACTCACCCGTGCGTGCTGCAGCTGAAATTCCACTATGGCCTGCTGCTGCTCGCACAGTCTGTCCAGCATGTGCAAGATGAGCGGGAAGGCCGAGGATGAGAACGCCGGAAGCGCGCACAGATGGCCCGCACTTTATTCAGCAGCTCAGACATCTCGGGGTAGTTGTAAATTAATTTCTGCACCACCAAATTCAGCACATGCGCCAGGCAAGGGATGTGCGTCAAACCGGCTAGTCCCAGAGCTGCAACGAGATTTCGCCCATTATCGCACACCACCAGGCCGGGCTTGAGGCTCACTGGTAGCAACCACTCGTCGGTCGTCGGTAGCAACCACACATCAGTTTCAGAACGGCCTGCTGACGTTTACCCCATGGCTGTGCTGAAGTTGGTGGTGAAGGTCTGTCGCTGACCGGATGAGGAGGTGGTAGAAGAGGAGGACAAAGCCGAGTAGGAGGAGGAGGCAACAGGAGGCAAAGAATGATGCCCTGCGATCCTTGGTGGCGGAAGGACGTGCGCCAAACAGCTCTCCGCCTGGGGCTCAGCCTCCACTACATTTACCCAGTGTGCAGTTAGGGAGATATAGCTTCCCTGGCCGTGCTTACTGGTCCACGTATCTGTGGTTAGGTGGACTTTGCCACAGATGGCTGTTGCACAGTACACACTTGATTTTTCCAATACTTGGTTGTGCAGGGAAGGCACAGCTCTTCTGGAGAAGTAGTGGCGGCTGGGAACGACGTACTGTGGGACAGCAAGCGACATGAGCTGTTTAAAGCTGTCCGTCTCCACCAGCCTGAATGACAGCATTTCAAAGGCCAGTAGTTTACAAATGCTGGCATTCAGGGCCAGAGATCGAGGGTGGCTAGGTGGGAATTTACGCTTTTTCTCCAAGGTTTGGGAGATGGAGAGCTGAACGCTTCCAGTGTGACATGGTAGAAATGCTTTGTGACGGAGGTGGTGGTATTGGTGGCACATCCTCTGTTTGCTGGGTGGCAGGTTCCAACGTTCCTCCAGAGGCAGAGGAAGAGGCCGAGGCAGCAGAAGAAGAGGGAGCAGGAGGGGCCTGAGCCATTTCTTGGTTTTGAAGGTTCTTACTCCACTGCAGCCCGTGTCTCGCATAAAGATGCCTGGTCATGCAGGCTGTTCTAAGTTTCAGAACGTTAATGCCTCGCTTCAGGCTCTGATTGCAGCGCGTGCAAACCACTAAGGTCTTGTCATAAGCACATTAAGTGAAGAAGTGCCATGCCAGGGAACTCCTTGAAGCTGCCTTTGGTGTGCTCGGCCCCTGGTGGCGGTGGCCAGTAGCAGGCGAACTGTCTTTGCCACGGCTGTTCTGCTTTTGCACCCTACTCCCTCTTTTGCTGCGCTGTTGGCTCGGTCTCACCACTGCCTCTTCCTCCGAACTCTGAAAGTCAGTGGCATGACCTTTATTCCATGTGTGGTCTATGACATCATCCACCATTCACCTGCATCGTCTTCCACCCAGTCTTCCTCCCTGACTTCCTTTTCGGTCTGCACACTGCAGAAAGACGCAGCAGTTGCCATCTGTGTTTCGTCGAGACGCGCTGACGTGGTATTCCCATGTTCTCATCAGGAAACATAAGTTGTTGTACGTCAGTGCATTCTATGTCTTCCACCCCTGGGGAATGGCTAGGTGGATCCCCTTGGGAAACCCTGCCAGCAGAGTCTTCAAATAGCATATAAACTGCTGCATGACTTGAGACTCAGACAGGTTCCCTGATATGCATAGGGGTGATGTGACAGACTGATGGGCATGGGTTTCAGGCGCCACCTGTGCGCTTTTTGCAGAAGACTGGGTGGGAGATAATGTAAATGTGCTGGATCCACTGTCAGCCACCCAATCGACTAACGCCTGTACTTGCTTAGGCCTTACCATCCTTAGAACGGCATTAGGTCCAACCAAATATCTATGTAGATTCTGGAGCCTACTGGGACCCAAAGTAGTTGGTTCACTAGGACGTGTAGCTGGGCCCAAACGTCCACGTCCTCTCCCTGCAGCAGTGGCTCCACCAACACCACCACCACGACCATGGCTGTGTCCCTTATTAGAATTTTGCCTCATGGTTAGCTTTCCTCCAAGCAAGAAATAAAAAAATAAAGGGAACGGTCTATATGGGCTGGTTAATATGACAGATTCTCAGCAAAATAGCTTTAGTTCAGCTACTTCTAAATGGGTACGGTCACACACAGATAGTGTCACAGCGGTGTATATGGGCTGGTTAATATGACAGATTCTCAGCAAAATTGCTTTAGTTGAGCTACTTCTAAATAGGTTCGGTCACACACAGATAATGTCACAGCGGTGTATATGGGCTGGTTAATATGACAGATTCCCAGCAAAATAGATTTATTTCAGCTACTTCTAAATGGGTATGGTCACACAAAGATAGTGTCACAGCGGTGTATATGGGCTGGTTAATATGACAGATTCCCAGCAAAATAGATTTATTTCAGCTACTTCTAAATAGGTTCAGTCACACACAGATAATGTCACAGCGGTGTATATGGGCTGGTTAATATGACAGATTCCCAGCAAAATAGATTTATTTCAGCTACTTCTAAATAGGTTCGGTCACACACAGATAGTGTCACAGCAGTGTATATGGGCTGGTTAATATGATAGATTCTTAGCAAAATAGCTTTAGTTCAGCTACTTCTAAATGGGTTTGGTTATACACAGATAATGTCACAGCAGTGTATATGGGCTGGTTAATATGACAGATTCTCAGCAAAATAGCTTTAGTTCAGCTACTTCTAAATAGGTTCGGTCACACACAGATAGTGTCACAGCGGTGTATATGGGCTGTTTAAAATGACAGATTCCCAGCAAAATAGATTTATTTCAGCTACTTCTAAATAGGTTCAGTCACACACAGATAATGTCACAGCGGTGTATATGGGCTGGTTAATATGACAGATTCCCAGCAAAATAGATTTATTTCAGCTACTTCTAAATAGGTTCGGCCACACACAGAAAGTGTCACAGCGGTGTATATGGGCTGGTTAATATGACAGATTCTCAGCAAAATAGCTTTAGTTCAGCTACTTCTAAATAGGTTCGGTCACACACAAATAGTGTCACAGCGGTGTATATGAGCTGGTTAATATGACAGATTCTCAGCAAAATAGCTTTAGTTCAGCTACTTCTAAATAGGTTCGGTCACACACAGATAATGTCACAGCGGTGTATATGGGCTGGTTAATAAGACAGATTCCCAGCAAAATAGATTTATTTCAGCTACTTCTAAATAGGTTCGGTCACATACAGATAGTGTCACAGAGGGGTGTATATGGGCTGGTTAATATGACAGATTCTCAGCAAAATAAATTTATTTCAGCTACTTCTAAATAGGTTCGGTCACACACAGATAGTGTCACAGCGGTGTATATGGGCTGGTTAATATGATAGATTCTCAGTAAAATAGCTTTAGTTCAGCTACTTCTAAATTGGTACGGTCGCGCACAGATAGTGTCACAGCGGTGTATATGGGCTGGTTAATATGACAGATTCCCAGCAAAATAGATTTATTTCAGCTACCTCTAAATAGGTTCGGTCACACACAGATAATGTCACAGCGGTGTATATGGGCTGGTTAATATGATAAATTCCCAGCAAAATAGATTTATTTCAGCTACTTTCTAAATAGGTTCGGTCACACACAGATAGTGTCACAGCGGTGTATATGGGCTGGTTAATATGATAGATTCTCAGCAAAATAGCTTTAGTTCAGCTACTTCTAAATGAGTTTGGTCACTCACAGATAGTGTCACAGCGGTGTATATGAGCTGGTTAATATGACAGATTCCCAGCAAAATAGATTTATTTCAGCTACTTCTAAATAGGTTCGGTCACCCACAGATAGTGTCACAGTGGTGTATATGGGCTGGTTAATATGACAGATTCTCAGCAAAATATCTTTAGTTCAGCTACTTCTAAAAAGGTTCGGTCACACACAAATAGTGTCACAGCGGTGTATATGAGCTGGTTAATATGACAGATTCTCAGCAAAATAGCTTTATTTCAGCTACTTCTAAATAGGTTCGGTCACATACAGATAGTGTCACAGCGGTGTATATGAGCTGGTTAATATGACAGATTCCCAGCAAAATAGATTTATTTCAGCTACTTCTAAATAGGTTCGGTCACCCACAGATAGTGTCACAGTGGTGTATATGGGCTGGTTAATATGACAGATTCTTAGCAAAATAGCTTTAGTTCAGCTACTTCTAAATAGGTTCGGTCACACACAGATAGTGTCACAGCGGTGTATATGAGCTGGTTAATATGACAGATTCCCAGCAAAATAGATTTATTTCAGCTACCTCTAAATAGGTTCGGTCACACACAGATAGTGTCACAGCGGTGAATATGGGCTGGTTAATATGATAGATTCTCTGCAAAATAGCTTTAAATCAGCTACTTCTAAATGAGTTTGGTCACACACACATAGTGTCACAGCGGTGTATATGAGCTGGTTAATATGACAGATTCCCAGCAAAATAGATTTATTTCAGCAACTTCTAAATAGGTTCGGTCACCCACAGATAATGTCACAGCGGTGTATATGGGCTGATTAATATGACAGATTCTCAGCAAAATAGCTTTAGTTCAGCTACTTCTAAATGGATTCGGTCACACACAGATGGTGTCACAGTGGTGTATATTGGCTGGTTAAAATGACAGATTCTCAGCAAAATAGCTTTAGTTCAGCTACTTTTAAATAGGTTCGGTCACACACAGATAGTGTCACAGCGGTGTATATGGGCTGTTTAAAATGACAGATTCCCAGCAAAATAGTTTTATTTCAGCTACTTCTAAATAGGTTCGGTCACACACAGATAGTGTCACAGCGGTGTATATGGGCTGGTTAATATGACAGATTCTCTGCAAAATAGCTTTAGTTCAGCTACTTCTAAATGGGTTCGGTCACACACAAATAGTGTCACAGCGGTGTATATGAGCTGGTTAATATGATAGATTCTCAGTAAAATAGCTTTAGTTCAGCTACTTCTAAATAGGTACGGTCGCACACAGATAATGTCACAGCGGTGTATATGGGCTGGTTAATATGATAGATTCCCAGCAAAATAGATTTATTTCAGCTACTTCTAAATTGGTTCGGTCACACACAGATAGTGTCACAGCGGTGTATATGGGCTGGTTAATATGATAGATTCTCAGCAAAATAGCTTTAGTTCAGCTACTTCTAAATGAGTTTGGTCACACACAGATAGTGTCACAGCGGTGTATATGAGCTGGTTAATATGACAGATTCCCAGCAAAATAGATTTATTTCAGCTACTTCTAAATAGGTTCGGTCACCCACAGATAGTGTCACAGCGGTGTATATGGGCTGGTTAATATGACAGATTCCCAGCAAAATAGATTTATTTCAGCTACTTCTAAATAGGTTCGGTCACACACAGATAATGTCACAGCGGTGTATATGGGCTGGTTAATATGACAGATTCCCAGCAAAATAGATTTATTTCAGCTACTTCTAAATAGGTTCGGTCACCCACAGATAGTGTCACAGCGGTGTATATGGGCTGGTTAATATGACAGATTCTCAGCAAAATAGCTTTTTTTCAGCTACTTCTAAATAGGTTCGGTCACACACAGATAGTGTCACAGCGGTGTATATGGGCTGTTTAACCCCCTCAGCCCCGCTAGCTGAAACCCCCTTCATGACCAGAGCACTTTTTACACTTCGGCACTACACTCCTTTCACCGTTTATCGCTCGGTCATGCAACTTACCACCCAAATGAATTTTACCTCCTTTTCTTCTCACTAATGGAGCTTTCATTTGGTGGTATTTTATTGCTGCTGACATTTTTACTTTTTTTGTTATTAATCGAAATTTAACGATTTTTTTGCAAAAAAATGACATTTTTCACTTTCAGCTGTAAAATTGTGCAAAAAAAACGACATCCATATATAAATTTTTCGCTAAATTTATAGTTCTACATGTCTTTGATAAAAAAAAAATGTTTGGGCAAAAAAAAAAATGGTTTGGGTAAAAGTTATAGCGTTTACAAACTATGGTACAAAAATGTGAATTTCCGCTTTTTGAAGCAGCTCTGACTTTCTGAGCACCTGTCATGATTCCTGAGGTTCTACAATGCCCAGACAGTAGGAAACCCCCACAAATGACCCCATTTCGGAAAGTAGACACCCTAAGGTATTCGCTGATGGGCATAGTGAGTTCATAGAACTTTTTATTTTTTGTCACAAGTTAGCGGAAAATGATGATGATTTTTTATTTTTATTTTTTTCTTACAAAGTCTCATATTCCACTAACTTGCGACAAAAAATAAAAAATTCTAGGAACTCGCCATGCCCCTCACGGAATACCTTGGGGTGTCTTCTTTCCAAAATGGGGTCACTTGTGGGGTAGTTATACTGCCCTGGCAATTTAGGGGCCCAAATGTGTGAGAAGAACTTTGCAATCAAAATGTGTAAAAAATGGCCGGTGAAATCCGAAAGGTGCACTTTGGAATATGTGCCCCTTTGCCCACCTTGGCTGCAAAAAAGTGTCACACATCTGGTATCGCCGTACTCAGGAGAAGTTGGGCAATGTGTTTTGGGGGGTCATTTTACATATACCCATGCTGGGTGAGAGAAATATCTTGGCAAAAGACAACTTTTCCAATTTTTTTATACAAAGTTGGCATTTGACCAAGATATTTCTCTCACCCATCATGGGTATATGTAAAATGACACCCCAAAACACATTGCCCAACTTCTCCTGAGTACGGTGATACCACATGTGTGACACTTTTTTGCAGCCAAGGTGGGCAAAGGGGCACATATTCCAAAGTGCACCTTTCGGATTTCGCAGGCCATTTTTTACACATTTTGATTGCAAGGTACTTCTTACATATTTGGGCCCCTAAATTGCCAGGGCAGTATAACTACGCCACAAGTGACCCCATTTTGGAAATAAGACACCCCAAGGTATTCCGTGAGGGGCACGGCGAGTTCCTAAAATTTTTTATTTTTTGTCGCAAGTTAGTGGAATATGAGACTTTGTAAGGAAAAAAGAAAAAAAAAGAAAAATCATCATTTTCCGCTAACTTGTGACAAAAAATAAAAAATTCTAGGAACTCGCAATGCCCCTCACGGAATACCTTGGGGTGTCTTCTTTCCAAAATGGGGTCACTTGTGGCGTAGTTATACTGCCCTGGCAATTTAGGGGCCCAAATGTGTAAGAAGTACCTTGCAATCAAAATGTGTAAAAAATGGCCTGCGAAATCCGAAAGGTGCACTTTGGAATATGTGCCCCTTTGCCCACCTTGGCTGCAAAAAAGTGTCACACATGTGGTATCACCGTACTCAGGAGAAGTTGGGCAATGTGTTTTGGGGTGTCATTTTACATATACCCATGATGGGTGAGAGAAATATCTTGGCAAAAGACAACTTTTCCAATTTTTTTATACAAAGTTGGCATTTGACCAAGATATTTCTCTCACCCATCATGGGTATATGTAAAATGACACCCCAAAACACATTGCCCAACTTCTCCTGAGTACGGTGATACCACATGTGTGACACTTTTTTGCAGCCTAGATGCGCAAAGGGGCCCAAATTCCTTTTAGGAGGGCATTTTTAGACATTTGGATCCCAGACTTCTTCTCACACTTTCGGGCCCCTAAAAAGCCAGGGCAGTATAAATACCCCACATGTGACCCCACTTTGGAAAGAAGACACCCCAAGGTATTCAATGAGGGGCCTGGCGACTTCATAGATTTTTTTTTTTTTTGCATAAGTTAGCGGATATTGATTTTTTTTTTGTATTTTCTCACAAAGTCTCCCTTTCCGCTAACTTGGGACAAAAATTTTAATCTTTCATGGACTCAATATGCCCCTCACGGAATACCTTGGGGTGTCTTCTTTCCGAAATGGGGTCACATGTGGGGTATTTATACTGCCCTGGCATTTTAGGGGCCCTAAAGCGTGAGAAGAAGTCTGGAATATAAATGTCTAAAAAATGTTACGCATTTGGATTCCGTGAGGGGTACGGTGAGTTCATGTGAGATTTTATTTTTTGACACAAGTTAGTGGAATATGAGACTTTGTAAGAAAAAACAAAAACAAACAAAAAATTTCCGCTAACTTGGGCCAAAAAAAATGTCTGAATGGAGCCTTACAGGGGGGTGATCAATGACAGAGGGGTGATCAATGACAGGGGGGTGATCACCCATATAGACTCCCTGATCACCCCCTGTCATTGATCACCCCCCTGGTAAGGCTCCATTCAGACATCCGTATAATTTTTACGGATCCATGGATCGGATCCGCAAAACACACGCGGACGTCTGAATGGAGCCTTACAGGGGGGTTATCAATGACAGGGGGTGATCAGGGTGATCAACCCTCTGTCACTGATCACCCCCCCCTGTAAGGCTCCATTCAGACGTCCGCATGATTTTTACGGATCCATGGATACATGGATCGGATCCGCAAAACACATGCGGACGTCTGAATGGAGCCTTACAGGGGGGTTATCAATGACAGGGGGTGATCAGGGTGATCACCCCCCTGTCACTGATCACCCCCCTCCCTGTAAGGCTCCATTCAGACGTCCGCATGATTTTTACGGATCCATGGATACATGGATCGGATCCACAAAACACATGCGGACGTCTGAATGGAGCCTTACAGGGGGGTGATCAATGACAGGGGGGTGATCAGGGAGTGAATATGGGTGATCACCCGCCTGTCATTGATCACCCCCTGTAAGGCTCCATTCAGACGTCCGCATGTGTTTTGCGGATCCGATCCATGTATCCATGGATCCGTAAAAATCATGCGGACGTCTGAATGGAGCCTTACAGGGGGGTGATCAATGACAGGGGGGTGATCAATGACAGGGGGTGATCAGGGAGTGTATATGGGTGATCACCCGCCTGTCATTGATCACCCCCCTGTAAGGCTCCATTCAGACGTCCGCATGATTTTTACGGATCCATGGATACATGGATCGGATCCACAAAACACATGCGGACGTCTGAATAGAGCCTTACAGGGGGGTGATCAATGACAGGGGGTGATCAGGGAGTGTATATGGGTGATCACCCACCTGTCATTGATCACCCCCCTGTAAGGCTCCATTCAGACGTCCGTATGCGTTTTGCGGATCCGATCCATGTATCCATGGATCCGTTAAAATCATGCAGACGTCTGAATGGAGCCTTACAGGGGGGTGATCAATGACAGGGGGTGATCAGGGAGTGTATATGGGTGATCACCCACCTGTCATTGATCACCCCCCTGTAAGGCTCCATTCAGACGTCCGTATGCGTTTTGCGGATCCGATCCATGTATCCGTGGATCCGTAAAAATCATACGGACGTCTGAACGGAGCCTGACAGGGGGGTGATCAATGACAGGGGGGTGATCAATGACAAGGGGGTGATCAATGACAGGGGGGTGATCAGGGAGTTTATATGGGGTGATCATGGGTTTATAAGGGGTTAATAAGTGACGGGGGGGGTGTAGTGTAGTGTGGTGTTTGGTGCGACTGTACTGAGCTACCTGAGTCCTCTGGTGGTCGATCCTAACAAAAGGGACCACCAGAGGACCAGGTAGGAGGTATATTAGACGCTGTTATCAAAACAGCGTCTAATATACCTGTTAGGGGTTAAAAAATTCTGATCTCCAGCCTGCCAGCGAGCGATCGCCACTGGCAGGCTGGAGATCCACTCGCTTACCTTCCGTTCCTGTGAGCGCGCGCGCCTGTGTGCGCGCGTTCACAGGAAATCCCGGCCCTCGCGAGATGACGCGTATATGCGTCGTCGTGCGCAGGGCTGCCGCCTCCGGACCGCACATCTGCGTTAGGCGGTCCGGAGGCGGTTAAAATGACAGATTCCCAGCAAAATAGCTTTAGTTCAGCTACTTCAAAATTGGTTCTGTTACACACAGTTTGGGTCAGAGTGGTATGGCCTGAAGACATGCGTCAGATCATGCAATGCTGTATTGGTGCACTTCAATTGCGGATAAATGGCCGCCGATGACCACTGAAAAAAGTGTCTGAAAAAAACTCTCAGGGCAAGCACAAAACCTGTGTGCTCTGCATCCACAAAAGATTGATGATTATCAGCTGTAGGTGTGCAGAATTTCAGGACTTTGTTGTATTTCTCCCTGCCTAATCTCTCCCTCACAGCAGCAGCAACCTATCCCTACACTAGTGAAGAGCAGAGTGAAGTGCAGCGCTACGTGACTCCAGCTGAGCGCTTTTTCTCAAGTCTGCACTAACTTTAACTTTGTCCATTAACCCTGAGTAACCACACAGGGTAACACAATTTGCACAGGAATCCTATAATTATTGCCAGAATTATCACTGAAATCAAGAGACACTTCTTTTTACACCATTTTTTCACTCAGTTTTTTTTTACCATTGTTTACAACCTGATTTAATCATATTGTTATATCTTATTATATTTATGCACTATTTATTCACATTAATTATATGCAAACTCCTCTAGTACCACCTATTTTAGATATCATAGGTAATTTTATCAGTTTTTAATTATTTAATAAATTTGTCTATTTTAATTGGTCCCAGATGGTGAGAGCCTGTTTTATTCCTTTTCTTTATTAAATATATAATTTCATCTTGTGCTGTCTTGTAACTCGATCACGAATCCCCATGTCCGTGTTTCAGCCTAGTTATAAGCTACTGTGGGTTGGTTTCTCAACCTATATAATCCCGTTAGCAGACCGGGCTTATATCAAACGAGAAGCTGGTGACAGATTACCGGGGCTGAGAAGGCGCTGTTTCGCTGCGGCAGTGAAAAGGTTCTCTCAGCTTGTTGCCTCTCTGTGCCCGCGTGGACAGGAGGTGTCTGTGTAAACTGTACCAAGCTGACCTTACATGCTCCTCCAGGAGGGCGTTACATAACGTCTTGGTAACCAGGGACCATACCGCATCTCGTGAGCTCGACGTAGTTGATGTCAAGCGGGCACGAGGGGTGGTATCCATCACACTCTATATTACGCTTTTTGTGAGGCAAGGTAACAAATAATAGCTGTTTTGGCACAGTTTTTATTTTTTTGTTATTTACAATGTTCATCTGACAGGTTAGATCATGTTCTATGTTTATAGATCAGGTTGTTACGGATGCTACAATACCAAATATGACTACTTTCTTGGGTTGTTTGTTTCAGTTTCACATGATAAAGCATTTTTGGGGTGCATGTGACTTTTTAATCGCTTGCTATTACACTTTTTGAGATGTAAGGTGACAAAAAAAAAGCTTTATTTTACACCGTTTTTATTTTATCTTTTTTACATTGTTTACCTGAGGGGTTAGGTCATTTGGTATTTTTATAGAGCAGGTTGTTACGGACACGGCGATACCTAATATGTCTACTTTTTTATTTTATTTTTACAATTAACACAATAAAAGCCTTTTTGAAACAAAAAAAATCAGGTTTTAGTGTCTTCATAGTCTGAAAGAAATATTTATTTTTAATTTTTTGGGCGATTGTCTTAGGTAGGGGCTAATTTTTTGCAGGATAAGGTGACGGTTAGATTGTTACTATTTTGGGGGGCATACACCTTTTTGATCGGGGGGAAAACTTTATTTTTTTAACTTCTTTTTTAACTTTCTTTTTTGTCCAACACTGGGACTTCAACTTTTGGGGGTCTGATCTAACTGTATTACTCACTGTGATACACTTACAGCCTGTTTGCCTGTGATATCCAGGGGGCTGGATCTCACAGGCTGTCACGGAAGGCAGCTATGATGCCGAAGGAAGGCATCAGGCTGCCTTCCCTGCCATCAGGTCCCCGTCACAGCAACGTCGGGACCCGATGGCCACCCCGCACTCGGCAGGATCCTCACGTGTGCGGTCAGCGCTGACTGCAGCAGTGCAAGGGTTAATGCACCGGCATTTGTGTTTTCACCGATGCCGGTGCATACAGCAGGGGTCCGGCTATAAGTGACTGCTGGACCCCTGCCACTGATCGGGCAGGCACAGCACCTGCACCCAACCTATCAGAGCGCCGTACATGTACGACGCTGGTATTTGTGTCCTGCACTTCTGCGCTGTAAATGTATGGTGATGGTATCCTACGGGTTAAAGTGCTTTGAACAATCCCTCCTTTTTTTTTTTTTTTTTTTTTTTTTTAGCTGAGACCTTTCATTAAAAGCTGATAATAGAATCTCTAGCGATCGTCAGTGATCAGTTGTGGAATTCTGCAGCAAGTGTTCAGTTTCCCTGCAGCACCACCACTGGCAAAATGAAGCACTGAACAGTTCTCATTGAACTCCATGCAATGTATGGGATATGTCTGGTCTTCCAGAGTGAAAAATGATGCTGAGAGGTTCTCCTGCCATGCTCACTCCTGAGGGTGGGAAGTGATAACCCATGTGGTCATCACAAACTGCCGTCAGCCCACTGAACTGGGTCCTGGCGCCTTGGGGGACCCAAATGCCCCTTTTCATGGAATAAGACACAAGTATTTTAAGTCATATGGTAGGTGGAAGAAGCAGGAGCTACAAGTTGCCACCAGCTTACTCAGAAATAGCTCATTAAATTGTCAGCTCTGTGGTACTGTGTGGTCTGGGTATGGATTGAAGTTGAGGGTTGTGAATCCAAATAAGCACACATGGTAGAATCATCTAGAATAATATTTTCCTACGGAATTTCACAAGAATCTGGATGAAAGATCATATCTTGAAATATATTGATTGCATGTGGACTTGAGGCTATGTGTTAACTCTTGCCTAATAGAAGCAGGAAAAATCAAGTATGGAGGTCCTGCTCAGCTCTGGACTGTTTACTTCCACGGTATGCAGGTAGGGAACATCAGTCTTGCTGTCACTTACTCTTAAGGCCCCCTTTACAATGCTCGATAGAGCAGACGATTGTCAGGTAGGAAGCGTTCAGGGTTGGACTGAAGTTCCTTGGGCCCACCAGAGGAAATTATTCTGAGAGCCCACCCTCTGTGTATATAGGACCTGTTTTATTAGGGGTCCATTATTGTCAGATATTGGGTCCACTGGAGGAACCTCTGGTGGGCCAGTCTGACCCTGGAACCTTTCCCATCAAGTGCCAGTGGAGGAGACCGCTAAATTTACAAGAAGCATTCTCCTCCACAGTATGGAGAGAAGCAATGACTAATGCCATGCTCGTCCACCAAACAGGTGCATTGTTTGCCAGCAGCTAAAGACACAATCTGCTGCTGGAAGATGATGACTTAGGTGATCATGTTACCTGATGAACGAGCGGCAGATCTTCGCTAACAAGCACGCTTGTTCTGTCGTATCTGGCCGATGCTCAGGCAGTGTAAAGGGACCTATTGTGCTGAGCAGGGGTGCACCACCAATAAGGCCAGGTGAGGTAATCACCTCAGGCAGCACCAGGTAGGGGCAAGAGGGGGGCAGCGGAAGGGCCATGGGCAATGAGCGCTTTCATTGTGGCATAGGGGTTAGGTTAAGAAATTGGCATTGGGGGAGGGCGCCGTTTTGGAGGAGGAAGTCGTTTCAGCTTTCACCTCAGGCAGCAGAAAGGCTAGGTGCACCCCTGGTGCTGAGTCAATTCCGAATAGGTAATTAGCGTTGAGTGAATCAAAGCATCCGAAGTGGAATTCGATCTTGCTGCGAAGTCGAATTTCCTTGTGATTCGTGGTAATGAATTCATTTATCCTAAAAATGTGGCTGAAAATAAAAAAATGATACGCACCTCATCCACTTGATCGCGGAGAGGCCGTACACACCTGTCTTGATTGAAGAAAACCCACCAAAGGATCTGCGGCGACTGTGAACACGACTCACCACGTGATCACTCTAACCGCGCGCTGTAACGCCACCGCGTAGAGCGGGCGTGATCATGTTGTCATGTCATCAAGCACATCGCAGGTCTTTTGGTGTGATTTCTTTGGCCTCTCCGCGATTAAGTGGATGAGGTGAGTATAATTTTTTTTAACCCCCTGAGCACCTGAATGTATCAGATGTCAGCATCTGAGGGGTTAAATGATGGGGGACAGCACGACCACCATTCTCCCTCATTGCGTCTGGTCCATACAATGAAAAGCGATTCATAATGAAGTAATTCGTAACTAATCGAATTTCATGACGAAGTTTGGCGAAGCTGCCGAGTCCAATTTTTGAAAAACTTCTCTCATCTCTAATAAATAACAAGTGTCACTTCATTGAGGTTGTCCCATGAAAAACATTCTACAGTTTTCTGATATAATTACATGGAATTAAACATTTAGTATAGTCACCATATTATTCAATAAAATCTATTTGTAGGGCGCCACCTGCTGTTTGTTCTTTTTCTTATTTCTTTGCACAACTCGCAGAGATGGCCGCACATGCTCAGTCTCACCCCTCAACTGCATCCTTAGCTGTGATAGGGAGAGAGCTGCAGCAGAAAGGATATGCTCCCTGAGTTGCAGCAGAAGGGACACTCCCCTTGAGCTGCTAGTTTTATTTAAATCTTGCAGAGGAATTGGAGCAATGAATGTGGAGATCTCTGGATCCATGTGAGGTACAGGGTTGGTTTTTATGTATTATATGATGTCTGATTTTCATTTTTTCGTTAATCATGGGACGTTATTGAGGAGCAGAAGCTGAACTGATTGAGATTTTTTTGTTTTGTTTTTGTGGGAAAATATTAAGTAAAGCTTGTAATTAATTCATTTACATCTTAGCTTTTTCTAAGCTGGAACAGATTTTTATATAAATCTATACAAGTGTTTCCTTCTTTCCATGTTTTTCCTAATGACTTGAATGCGAATAGGAGGTTCACAGTTTCATATTCTACTGAGAAAGTCCAATATTTGGCCACTGAGGTGAGCATTGTTGATGTTCATATGGACATTTTTATTAAAAGGGTTACGCTCTGTACCTCACATGGATCCAGAGATCTCCCCATTCATTGCACCGATTGTTCTGCTAGATTATCTTTAGCCTAGCAGCTCAGGATGCATGTCTTTTCAGAGGGGGTGTGTCCTTTCTGCTGAAGCTCTCTCCCTGTAACTGTCACAGTGTCAAGGAACCAGGGGCGCCGTTTCGCATCGGGTTCGCAGGCGCGGGCGGCGGGTGCAGATAGCTCCTCCTCTTCCTCCTGACAGTACACCTGACGTCAATGTGGCCAGTGTGCCTGCGCGGTACACAAGCCGCACGCGCGGGGATACGAGCGTAGTGCACATGCGCCATTCCAGACCACAGGTGCTACTCAGGCTGGGGGAGGGCTTCAGCCTCCGCCACCGCCCTCAGCCTTATGATTGGCTTCTGACTAAGGAAGCCTCCTGGTTGCCTGGAAACCAGGGGGGCGGTCCTGGGTTCACTGTGTACTTAAAGCCAGTCAGAGCCTTGACTCATTGCTGAGTTATTCAACCTCATGGTGAACACCCAGCTCTTCCCTGTGAATCCACAGTTTATTCTGACTTCCCAGCTACCGACTCCTTGCCTGTTTCCTCAATTACGATTTCTGCTACTCGCCACGACCCAGAACTGGAACCGACTACCCAATTGGATTGACCTTTTTGTACTACACTAATTTTTGGGATTATTTGTCCCTGCCAAAGGATTCCATACCTGATCCACTATTCCAGTCCTGACACACAGCTTCTAACAGAACATATGGCTGGTGGCCATTGAAGATTTAAACTGAGTGCATTTGACCACCTCAGTGAGACAGACCCAAAAAAGAAAAATATGGAAAAGAACCAACAGCAGGTGGCGCTGTACAGATACATTTTAATTGAATAACTCAGTGGCTATACAAAATTTTTAATTACATGCAATTACAAAAGTATTCAGATCCAGGCCCTGGTTTGAAAACTGCAGACTATGCTTTGTGACATGGTCCTTTTAGGGATACGGATAAGAGTGCATTCTTACTTATCGGAGCTGCCATCTGTGAAAAATGGTGAGGTCGCTTCCATATAGTCAGATGTTGAGAGTATGTCGCATAGTGGATTGGAAGGAGGAAATTGATTTTGCATGTCATGACTAGGTCTGTCACTGATAGAGGTCACCCGGAGGGGATTGTTCTGCACCATAAACCAATGGTCTAAAATAAGTCCTACGATATTCTATATGTGGGTGAAAGAACACAGTCATCAGAAGAGCACGGATTTACCTGTCTCTAAGAACGTCTATGATAGGGTACTTTCACACTAGCGTTTTTCTATTCCGGTGCTGAGTTCCGTCCTAGGGGCTCAAATCCGGAAAAGAACTGATCAGTTTTATCCCCATGCATTCTGAATGGAGAGAAATTAGTTCAGGATGCATCAGGATGTCTTCAGTTCAGTCTTTTTGACTGATCAGGCTTTTCAGAAAACCGTAGCATGTTGTATTTTTACCTCCGGCCAAAAATCAGTAACACTTTGACTGAACACCAGATCCGGCCTTCTTCCCATTGACTTGCATTAATGCCGGATCCGGCGCCGTGTGTTCCGTCAAACCGGATCCGGCTTTTGTATGTTAAACCCGAAAAATGTGAAAAAAAGGTTAAAGTCCATAAATGGCGGATCCGTTTTTTCCAATGCATTTTTTCATTGTGATCAAAATCCTCATCAAGATTCATATGTAATCCGTTTTCACACGTTTTTCCGGATCCGGCGGGCAGTTCCGGCGACGGAATTGCACGCCGGATTCAAACAACACTAGTGTGAAAGTAGCCTAAGGGTTGTTCTGAGCAGGAATTTAGGTTTCTGATTTTGGATTATGTTCCTCCATTAAATACAGGTGGTGACCGTTTGTCCAAGTGTAGTGTCCCACTATGTAAATATGGGCACTACTCAAGGGTCAATTGGGTAATGTTGTTCTCCACCTCCTGTGGAACATGGTCATTGTATTTTATATGACATTTTTAATGTGTATTTTCCTGATATCTCCTGTACCCGGCCTGTTAGGGGTGTAGTTCCTCCTCCTAGGCAGTAGAGGGAGCTAGGGAACCCCTAGTATATATAGTTAGGCCCAGACAGGAAAGAGGGAGTGCAGTTTAGTCCAGGAGGCTAATTAGTGCAGTCTAGCCTGCCTGAGTTTCCTGAGCAAGAGAAGCTCAGAAGTTAATCCAGGGGAAGAAGTTGCCTCCTAAAGATATCAAGTTCCTTTAAAAGCACAGTGCAGAGCCATTTTTATCCAGCCAAGTAGAGAGCTGAAGGGCAGAAGGATATTTTACAGCAAGAGGATATATACCAGAGGAAGGTTTCCCTATCCAAGGATAAAGCCATCAATAGGGCATACGGGCCTTGGAGAAAGCCAGACAGGACTTAAGGAAAATACAGCCTGATCTGTAAGTGTTATTCCCTCTGAGTATCTTGCAAGGACTTTGCCTGCCATTTATATAAAGCCTGCCTGTTACCAACCTTTTACATGTGGAACTAACTAAAGACTGTAAATAGTTGAACTGTTCAGTAAAAAAGAAGTTCTGGTTCACTGCAACTTGTGTTCCTCAATTATTCCTACAACAAATCGGTGTGCCACCGTTACCGGCACTGGCGTCACAAACTTTAAAGGATCTTGCCATCGGCACACTAAACTGCAACACCCAGGGCACCTCACCTACCACCCGGCCTGGTCCTTATACATAGAGAGTACCCCAGAGGATCCATGTGCCAGCCTCTCCATCACTGCTGTACGCTTGCCCAGGGTATATAAAAACCGTGAGTACCAAGAACACCCTCGGTTTAGTAACTACCCCTGTGACCTCACATTTGCTTACCCTGCAGGGCTGCGTACTGCATATTTTGGTGTCACGAACAGGATGCGAATATTCCTACGCAATAGTGGAATCTGAAATGTGAGCCATTATTGCCTATAAAGTGATAAATGCCCCATCTGTTCATTTGTAAATTGTTGGGCCAAAGAACTGTGAAAGACTGCGGTGTGAAAACTGTATTTTGTGGACTGTCTGTTGCTTCCTAAGTCACCGCTTGCTGTCAGTGAATGGACAGTCTTATGCTTAAAGATGGCCGCCTAAGCTGACTGGATTATCGTTGCGCCATCGTTGTGTTTGTTTGGTGCGAAAAAGAAGAGAAGGTACTGCCCAGCCTGCAAAAGAAAAGATACTGCCTACCACGAATCTGGAAGCTCCGAGAGGCTGCGCCCAACCTCCGCACGACGTAATCACGTACCTCGCAAGACTTGTACTGCGCATCACCAGAGTGAGTAAAAACTTCTGTATTAACTGGCCCCTTTGTATACAAGTACCTGGAAGATTCCGATCCTTGCTGGGAGACTGGGGGGGAGGTCCCTCGTTAGTAATAAAGGACCCTCGTTAGTAATAAAGGACTTAATCCGGGGGAAAGTACATCCAATTCAGATTTGGCCTGCTCCGCCGCTCCTTAAAGGGCCAAACCCACTCCGTGGTCACCCTTACCAACGCTTGAGCGAGCGAAGTCCAGCATGAGTTTGCCTACAGAACTTGCCTCCATAGACCACACCATGTCTGCACCTGAGGAAACGGAGCAGGTGGCCCCCAATGAACCCTCTGTAGTGCACGCAGCTGATAACAGGGCGCCCGCCGCTACGGCAGCATCCAGCCTGATGCCACTGACCATGCCATATTATTTCGGGGCCCCCTGGTTCCCACAATATTCCGGGGAAGCCCACAAACTGAAAGACTTTAAAGACCAGATCCTGGCCTTATTCTGGCTCTATCATATCTCCGCTGAGCAACAAATGGAGATCCTCTTAGCGCGGTTAGAAAGGGCCACCCGCAGGGAGGTCATGTCATGGCCCAGCTCCAAAAAGAATAACCTGTAGCAAATCTTTGATCGCCTCGGCTACACGTTTGAAGCCAGGACGGTGTCGGAAGTTAAGATTTTTCAGCAGGAAGCAACAGCCCAGTGAGTTGCTTTGTCCCTACAAGAGACCTTGAGGGCTGTGGTCCAGATGGACCCCTGGGAGGCTGAGGACCAGGAACGGACCCTGAGAGAGCAGTTAATTGCGGGTGTAAACGTTGAGAACTTAAAGGGCCAGCTGAGGATGCTGTCGGCCCAACACCCCAATTGTGCGTATTTGGACTTTAAAATGCTGGCCATCAGTATCCTGGGTCAAAACCCGCCCACATGGCCGGCGGCCTCCCTTGAACCTCAGGCCTGCCAGCCAAAAATTATTCATGTGAAACCGACCGAAGCCAGTCAAGCCACCCAGGCTCCAGTAACAGATGTGATGGCAGCGTTAATGGAGCAGGTTAACCATCTCACTAAGAGCCTGGAAAAGGTGTGCAGGAAAATAGAGGAATGGGAAAGACCATTGTTGTTGGAAGACGAGAGCCCCCTACCTCAAAGGCTCCTTCCGTCTGCATATAAAGAGGTCTACCCTAAAGAACCCGATGGACGACCGAGTTACCGGTCTAGGAATCGCAAACAGCCTGTCTGCACCTATTGTAACAAATATGGCCATCATGAAACAGCGTGTTGGCAGTTAAACGGGCCACCCCCGAGGCCGAGGACCGCCCCTCGGGAGGTAGAACAGTAGGTCCAAAGGATCCGAGTTGGATGCCCAGGTACGTGGGATCCCTTTTGAAGCCCTGCTGGACACTGGGTCTCAGGTCACCACCATCCAACGACCCATCTTTGACAAATTCTGGGATCCAAGTCTCCTCACCCAGCCACCGGAATCCTGGCTGGATATCATTGCTAGCAACGGCAAGCCGGTGAAAGTCCATGGATACTGGGAACCTACCCTCCAGGTGGGAGAAACCACCTTACCACAGCAAGGTGTGATTGTGGTACCAGCCGGAGATAAAGGGGGACACCCTGTGATCTTAGGGACAAATGTCTTTAAAAACTGTTACTCCGAGGTACTTGAGGCCCGGAACCAATCCATACCCTCAGCTTCACCTGCTTCTAAAAGAGTCATTCAAAAGACTATCAGTGTGCTGTGTGCTCAGCAAAAATTTGCTAATGGAAAAGTAAAAATCTGTACTGCCCGGATCCGGGATAACCGGCCGGTAATCCTGCCACCGAATTCCCAGATCATTCTGTGGTGCCGTGCTGTATACCAAGACTATCAAGCCCTGGTGGAGCCTTTGCAAATTGAGAATCATCCCTTTGTGCGAGCAGCCAAGGGCCTGGTGACTGTATCTCAAGGCAAAGTGCCTGTCCGTTTAATTAATTTCAGTGATCACCCTGTTACTCTCTCTAAGCACTGCCCTGTTGCTCAGATTTTCCAGGTATCCTTCCAGGATGTTATCCGTCTGCCTGCCACGGAGACTTCTCAAACCGCACAGAGCAGCAGCACCCCTGCCAGCGCCTCTTCAGTATCCTGGTGGGAGGAACTTCATGTGGGGAACGAATCCACCCCGAAGGATCAAATAGAGGGAGTCCTGAATCTGGTGAAAGAACACCACCAGGCCTTTAGCAAGCACTCCACGGACTATGGAGAGGTCAGTGTAATCAAACACACCATACCCACTGGCTCTGATCTTCCTATCAAGGAGAGATACAGACCCATACCACCTACTACCTACCAGTCTGTAAAAGAGATGATACAGGAAATGAAGGACTCTAATATAATCCGGGACAGTCATAGTCCCTGGGCTGCACCCCTAGTTCTTGTTCGTAAAAAAGATGTCAGCATTAGGTTCTATGTGGACTATAGAAAAATCAATCAAATCACTCACAAAGACATTTATCCGTTGCCACACATTGAAGAGTGTTTGACTGCCCTAGGGTCATCAGCCTACTTCTCAACCTTGGACTTAACCAATGGATACTGGCAGGTACCTATGGCCCCGGAAGACCGGGAAAAGACCGCTTTCACTATGCCTATGGGCCCGTTTGAATTCAACTACATGCCTTTCGGACTGTGTAATGCTCCAGGGACGTTCCAGCGGTTGATGGAGCGTTGTTTAGGCCATAAGAACTTTGAGACTGTATTGCTATACTTGGATGACGTCATTATCTACTCCAAGACATATGAGGATCATTTAAAACATCTGGATGAAGTGTTTCAAGTCCTCGTTAAATATGGCCTTAAAATCAAGCCGTCCAAGTGCCATCTGCTGAAACCAGCAGTAAAGTACCTGGGACACGTTTTTAGTGCAGAAGGAGTCCAGCCTGATCCTGATACACTTGCTGCTGTCCGTAATTGGCCTACTCCTACGACCGTGAAGGAGAAGTTTCCTCAGCTTTGCAGGATATTACAGATGCTTCATACCGCATTTTGCACAGATTGCGGATCCGATCCAGGAACTCCTAAGGGGGCATCCCAAAAAGAGTCCAAAGACTCCTATCCCCAGTTGAATGGAATGAAGACGGGAGATTGCCTTTCAGCTCCTAAAGAAGAAGCTGACCGAACCCCCTATCCTGGGTTACCCGGATTATCAGAAGCCGTTTCACCTCTATACGGATGCCAGTAAAAGAGGCCTGGGAGCCATGTTGGCTCAGGTGCAAGACAACAAAGAGCGAGTGATCGCCTATGCCAGTAGATCCCTGAGGGGAGCTGAGAAAAACGATCAGAATTATAGTTCCTTCAAGCTGGAATTCCTTGCTTTTGTGTGGGCTGTGACTGAAAAATTCAAGGACTACCTTGCTGCTACTCCATTTGTCGCCTTCACTGACAACAATCCCCTGGTGCATCTGAACACAGCCAAGTTAAGGGCTCTGGAGCAAAGATGGGCCTCCCGCCTTGCCAACTATGACTTCACTGTGAAATACAGGGCAGGCCGCTCAAGTGATAATGCTGATGCCCTGTCTCGGCTTCCCCCTACAGAAGCACCAGACGAACCAATGGATGCCTGGGAAGAAGTAGAGATGCCGGCATTTTACAACAAATTTGCTCAACAAGATAATGTTCACACTGAAAATAACTCAGCTGATAATCCCTCTCCCCCGAATACTCCTGAGTCCAGGGGCGAACAAGAAAGGTGGATTAAGCTCCAGTCAGAAAGTAGAGTCCTCGGTGAACTGCTCGACTTCCTTACTAGTGGGAGAACTCCTGAAAGAGTCAGCAGGAAGAGTGCAGACCCAGAACTAATGAAACTGTGGAGACATCACCACCAACTCTTCCTTCAAAAAGGCCTGTTGCTAAGAAGGAGCCTGGATCCAGTGTCCTGCGATAGGGTGTACCAGATCCTCATACAACGTTGAGACTAGTGTTGAGCGTGAATATTCGAATTGCGAATTTTTTTCTCGAATATCGTAACTTCGAGATTTTGTGAATATTTAGAATATAGTTCTATATATTCGTGAAATCGAATATTCATTTTATTTTTTTAATTGTTATATTTTTTTCTTTTGTTCTTACCTGTCCTTAGGATTCCTGGCTTCCTGGCTGCTCCAGTCAGTGCCTGTTGCCGCTTCTGCCGACTTCCGTGCTCATGGAGCGTCCCCATCACCATGGGAACGTCTCCATATACTAGAATGTACTGTCGGATTTGAGAATTACGTTGAAATCGCAATTCGATTAATTCAAGTTATAATAATCGAATTGCGATTTCAACTTGGACCTGGTGTACTATGGTTGGCTTCAATGACTTGGTAGAATTTGCGAATATGACGAATGTATTCGTCATATTCCACAAAACAAAGATAACGAAGTATTCTCCTTCTTCATTTGAGCTACCTATTCATCAACTTCGCTAATTCTAGCAATCATATAGGAAAGTTTGCTATAGAGACAGCTAAGTTTAATTTGCTATGCGATTATATTACTTAGCTTTTTTTTAAATAAATAGAATAATTATAATACCTGATAATTATTATAATTATTCTATTTATAAAAAAAAAGCAAAGTACGGTAATATAATTGCATAGCGAATTAAACACAGCTGTCTCTATAGTCAACTTTCCTATTTGATTGCTAGAATTAGCGAAGTTGACGAATATGGAGCTAAAACGAAGATGGAGAATACTTCGTTATCTTCGTTTTGAGGAATAAAATTTTTGATATCAAAGCAATAGGAAAGTAGCCTTAAGTTACAATCGCAATAAGCGATTATTTAAATCGCATATTAATCGCAAAAACTACAAAAATGATGAATATTCGATTTCGACGAATATTCTCGCGAATATTCGCGAATTTCGTCGAAATCGAATATGGCACCTCCCGCTCATCACTAGTCGAGACGCCAGTCTTGTATTGGAGATGTACCACAACCGGTCCGGACATTTTGGCATGCAGAAAACTGAGGCCACAATTCGCAGAAGGTTCTATTGGATTGGGATGAGAGAAGACATTGAAAGATGGTGCCGGGAATGTACTGCCTATGCCGTTGGGAGAAGTGAGCGCCTCTCCATCCTATTGTGAGTAAAACTCCCCTGGAGCTTGTTGCCATTGATCATGTGAAGTTGGAGCCAAGTCGCTCAGGTTATACTTATGCCATGATCATTATTGTTCACTTCCACTAAGTTTGTTGTCGCAGTGCCCGTGAAGGACCTGACAGCCAAGACTGCGGCGGAAGCATTCTGGAAGCATTTCCTCCTGCCCTACGGCTGCCCGGAGAGGATCCTCACCGACCAGGGGTCTCCATTTGAATCCCAGCTATTTCAGGAGATGTGCCTGCTCCACAATTGCCAGAAAGTCCGGACCACGGCCTATCATCCGCAAGGTAACGGACTCTGCGAAAAAGTGAATCAAACTCTCATTGAAATGTTGAGAGCAGTACCCCCTGAGGCAAGGGGTAATTGGCCTACTCTGCCGCCACAACGTATGTATATGTATAACAATACAATTCACTGCTCCACCGGGTACACGCCTTTCTATTTGATGTTCGGCCATCAAGGGAGGCTGCCTGCCGACCACTCCGTGGACGTGCAAGTACCTACCCACTACCAAAGACTGATTGGGTGGTGGAGCATCAAAGACATCTCCTTAATGCCAAGGAGATTGTTCAGGAGCGCATGGAAAGTGCCCGAGAGCGACAGCAGAGAGACTATGACCTGGCTGCTCATGCAAAACCTCTTGCTATAGGAGACGTGGTGTGGCTGAAGAATAATCACCGAACCAGCAAGCTAGACAGTAAGTGGGAGAGGACTGATATTCCTAATGCTGAGGCCCACATTTACCAAATTTCCAGGGAAAGTAAAGGCCCCCAGACTGTACACATGAACCGTTTAAAGCCCTGCATAGAAGGAGAAACTGCAGCAGGGAACTTTGAGCCAGAGTCCCCTGAGCCAGAGTTGTCAGTTCAACCTGTTGATCCTATGCAGGCTGTTAAAAACCTGTTACATGACAAGGAGCCACTTCATTGGTTCCTCACACCCTGGTTGAACTTGGTGGTACCGGCTCCAGTTCCTGCTAGTCCTCAACCCCAGAATGACCTGTCCCAGGGTGTACCTGAAAGGGCTCCAGAGGCTGTGGATTACTCTGGCCCCCTGAATCAAGGCAGGAAGAGCCTCTGCCAGTAAGAAGGTCCACGTGGCCTACTAAGTGGCACCCACCTGTGAGATTTGGAGACTACATTGTTGACCAGAGTAGCTCCTCCCAGGAAACCCCTGTTTAACTGTCTACAAGACCCGCGTACGGACTCATTTTGTTATTTTGAGCCTCCAGGAACTTTTGTTATATTTGCATTTTTTTTATCATTATGGACTATCCTGGTTACTCCTGATACGCTGTACCAGGTCAGCGCCCCTGTTCCCTGTTCTATCCTGCATGAAGAGAACGACGCCCCTTTTCACCACACTTGTTCCTTTGCCAGCAGAGCTGCCTGATATATTTGTATTGCAGAAGTAGTGATCATTGTATATGCCTGCTTTGCATTTTTTGTCTTTCAGGTTATACTCTCCAGCTGGGCGTGCCGCTGTGTTGCGCCGAGGACAGGCAACCTCAAAGCAGCGGGTATGTAGTGTCCCACTATGTAAATGTGGGCACTACTCAAGGGTGAGTAGGGTAATGTTGTTCTCCACCTCCTGTGGAACATGGTCATTGTATTTTATATGACATTTTTAATGTGTATTTTCCTGATATCTCCTGTACCCGGCCTGTTAGGGGTGTAGTTCCTCCTCCTAGGCAGTAGAGGGAGCTAGGGAACCCCCTAGTATATATAGTTAGGCCCAGACAGGAAAGAGTCCGTCCAGTTTAGTCCAGGAGGCTAATTAGTGCAGTCTAGCCTGCCTGAAGTTCCTGAGCAAGAGAAGCTCAGAAGTTAATCCAGGGGAAGAAGTTGCTTCCTGAAGATATCTAGTTCCTTTAAAAGCACAGTGCAGAGCCATTTTTATCCAGCCAAGTAGAGAGCTGAAGGGCAGAAGGATATTTTACAGCAAGAGGATATATACCAGAGGAAGGTTTCCCTATCCAAGGATAAAGCCAGCAATAGGGCATACGGGCCTTGGAGAAAGCCAGACAGGACTTAAGGAAAATACAGCCTGATCTGTAAGTGTTATTCCCTCTGAGTATCTTGCAAGGACTTTGCCTGCCATTTATATGAGGCCTGCCTGTTACCAACCTTTGACATGTGGAACTAACTAAAGACTGTAAATAGTTGAACTGTTCAGTAAAAAAGAAGTTCACTGCAACTTGTGTTCCTCAATTATTCCTACAATAAATCGGTGTGCCACCGTTACCGGCACTGGCGTCACGAACTTTAAAGGATCTTGCCATCGGCACACTAAACTGCGACACCCAGGGCACCTCATCTACAACCTGGCCTGGTCCCTATACATAGAGAGTGCCCCAGAGGATCCATGTGCCAACCTCTCCATCACTACTGTACGCCTTCCCAGGGTATATAAAAACTGTGAGTACCAAGAACACCCTCGGTTTAGTAACGACCCCTGAGACCTCACATTCGCTCACCCTGCAGGGCTGCGTACTGCAGAAGTAAATGATTTAGGATTTTTTGTCTAAATATCTTTATCCCATGAAAAATATTCTGCAGCTTTTAAACCAGCACCTGGATCTAAACACTTTTGTAATTAAAACTGTAGTAGTATAGCCACTGAGTGATTCGATAAAATGTATCAGTATAGCACCACTTGCTGTTTTTTCGTATTTCTCCGTCCACCTTGCTGAGGTGGATGCACGTGTGTAGTGCAATCCTTCAACTGCCTCCTGACCTGTGATAGGGAGAGAGCTGCAGCAGAAAGGCCACACACTCTGAGCTACAGCAGAAAGGACATGCCCCCTGAACTGCCAGCCTGATATAAATCTTGTAAAGCAATTGTGACAATGAATAGGAAGATCTCTGGATCCATGGAAACTACAGGGCTGCTTCTAGCTTTATTAGAAATAGATTGGCATGTGCTATATGAGGTCTGATTAGAATTTTTTACATTAATCTTGGCCTTTAAAGCCTGAATGTAGATTTCAATATCTCTCATAATATGTTAAGCACAGGTTTGCCCTTTTAATCAGTTATTCTGCCTTAATTTCCCTACCGTAAGTTGTGAATACCAATATGATGGTAGTTTTAATATTTTCAGATTTCTTTTCCAGTTTACTATCAGAGGGGAGAGGATGCCACAGACCAGAAATGGAAAAAAGCATCAGATCTAGTTTTGCCTACATTAAATTTCGGAACAAATGTTTTGAATCATAAGTAATAGCTTTACCATGCACTTACTGCATCTGTAGTTGCTCCTTTCTCAGATTTCACTGAGGGTCACATGACCGGTGATGTCAGCTTCTCGCCCTGCTCTGATAATGTTTTGTGCACAAGCCTGAGAGATATGCATTTTTGTGCTTATTTACTAACACGGGTATTAAAATGCTTTGTGTGACATTCAGTATTTGGATGGTCTATTGTGACATGAGCTATTGCTGCTCTTTTTTGAGACATAGAATGGTATGTGCAAATTCTTGCACCCCTCGTTTATGGGAATACTGGAGGTGAGAAGTTCCTACCCACACGTAAGTGTTGGTGCGATATGTTGAGAGTCCACCCGCTGTCATTCAGATGTGGCCCTGTGATTGGGATCCAATTGGGTGGACAGGTTGTTAGACATTTTGTTCTTTGTCTTATTCTGTTTTATAGTTATGCAGTCTAGTTTGATTTGATTTTATTTCAGTCTTTTTCAGTAACTACATACCTATGGTCTGCTGGCTCGGCAGGGATTGCTTCTGTCACTACTGCACTTGCACCAGTTGTGTGAGGCATTTTCGATAAATTTGCAGCGAGCCTGGAGAAGCCGGTGCAGAGGATAGAACCAGATGGGAAATAGGGATACTGCCATAACATGCTCTTTACCTAGGCCAGCGTTGGACAGATAATAAACAAGTGATACTGCTATCAGTTGCTTTTAGCTCTGATTCAGTGTGGAAAAGGTAATAGGCAAGTAACACTGCAATTGACTTGCTCCCTGGTCTAGTGTTAAATAGATGATAAGCAAATCACAATGCCTTGAATATATAATAAGTAAGTGATGCTCTTGTCACTTGCTCTTACTCTAGACCAGTCTACAATAGATAGTAAGCAAGTGACACTGCCATTGACTTGCTCTTACCCTGGTCTTGTGCTAAATAGATAATAAGCAAATCACAAATCTTACCTTAAGTACAGATGGATATATAATAAGCAAGTGCTGCTGTCATCACTTGCTCTTATTCTAGACCACTATAGAATAGATAATAAGCAAGTGACATTGGAATTGATATGCTTTTACCATAGGCCAGCCCTGCATAGAAAATATACAAATGTCACAGCCACCATTTTCTCTTGAATAGGTCATTAGTAAGTGACGATGTATTTTCTTTCCGTTCCTTTTTTTGCGGACGGTATCAGGAACCATTCACTTCAATGGGGCTGTAGAAAATACAGAAGTTACTAGTGCATGAGCCCTAATTGACTTGCTCTTACCCTGTACCCGACTTGTATATATAATAAACAAGTGACACTGCCATTGACTGGGACTTGTGGTTTCCATTTATGGTACAAATCATAGAACTTAAGAAGCAATTTCCGGGCAATTGTTCTTTAAATGTGACACTGAGAACGTTTTGACTGAAGCAGTGGTTGCCATAACTATGCGTATCAGAATAACCCTTGATACGGCAAGCAATTTCCCGCTGTTGACATATGATTTACAATGAGACTGGTGTACCCATTCCTGCCTCGCCCCGCACTTTCCGACATAGCATTCTCTTATGTAAATTGCTGTCTAGATCTATCACTATGTTCCCCCGGTGACAGGCAGGAAGCGTTTTCTCAACGAAAAGAAGCTGCTATAAAACAGGTGCATTTTGGAACCACAATACATAAAAATCACTATCAGCTCAAGTTAGACATCGCAGAAGCATAAAAATGAAAAACGAGAACGTTTCACAAAGCATTTCATGGAACATAAAATTAAAAGAGACCATAAGCCCACGTGCATCCCTGGAGTCAACACTCACATCCAAATTCTCCTTAAGTAATGCTAAAATTCTCATAGATTTTACAGCGTAAGTGATTTAAATGGAGTCTGTCATAAGGTAGGTGCATTTAAATCAGGCATTATATACTGATCACTTCTCGTCCTTTTGGCTAAGATCAAGTATAGTATCTGTTCTTATCAAGTCCTGGTGGTCCAGAACCGCCACTACGATGAGAATAGAGAACCGCACAGTTGTCCCTAGGGTGTAGGGCTTGGGCCATTACTGCCCTATGCTAGGTGACCAAGGGATCGCCCGATCGAAGCCAGGGGCAGGAGATGTGTTTGAAAGCCTAGTAAAGAACCCTCAGCAGGGTCAGACTGGCCCACCATAGCAAAGATGAAGGTAGGACTTTCTTTACCAGAGGCACTGCTTTAATATTCTATCTAAATACCCTACCCAAAGCAGAGTGGTACCAAAAAATAATGGTAGAAGCCCTACCAGCACCACCATAGCTATGTCCAAGTTCTAGTGTACCATAGCTTCCTCCCAGGCTGGGATTAGCAGCTAACATCCTCCCCATTTCTCACCTTAGCCTCTCTAGAGTGTTGACGTTAGGTGCTCCTGATGTGGGTGTTTCTAAGGCATGTCAGTGGTGGGAAATGTTGACTTGTGTGAATATGATAAGGTTTTAGTAGTATACACTGTGTCAACATCATCTTTCCATATGTTACCTGGAGTGATCATTTGGAGGTTGCAATAGTGTAACTATACTTTAGGTGCCGTATACGTTTTGTAGGAAACATCTTTTTTTTATGATCTAGGAGGTGGTCATACATAGATTTAAGACCTATATTTCTGTATGCCCACCATGTGCACCAAATGGATTTTGTTTAATATAAGGAATCTACTGGTGTGTGATTGCACCCAACAAACCTACACCCTTCAGATGGCTGAAAGTATCAAAGGTCTGAAGCACTTGCAAATCAGGAGTATGAAAGGGGCTTACATGAAGGTGTAATAACCCTAAGCATCAAGTGTTACCAATGTCTAAGGGTTCTTTTTTACACATTCAGTGATTATCACAAGTAAAGGGCTTAGGGAACATCAACATTGATAGAGCATGAAAGACCCCATTCGTGGTAGACTTCCTGCCACTTCAGGGGATATTTATTAGCACCATGGTACTGCCCACTCGCAAATGCCCTAACGTGTCCATCCTGATGACCATTCCCTTTAAATCAAAAGAAAGTGCTGAAAGGTGTCATTGCCTTATGTGATCCTTCCCCAATGTCAGTCGTCAACCATATTTGTATTACATGACGTCTACAGGGAGTGGAGAATTATTAGGCAAGTTGTATTTTTGAGAATTAATTTTATTATTGAACAACAACCATGTTCTCAATGAACCCAAAAAACTCATTAATATCAAAGCTGAATATTTTTGGAAGTAGTTTTTAGTTTGTTTTTAGTTTTAGCTATTTTAGGGGGATATCTGTGTGTGCAGGTGACTATTACTGTACATAATTATTAGGCAACTTAACAAAAAACAAATATATACCCATTTCAATTATTTATTTTTACCAGTGAAACCAATATAACATCTCAACATTCACAAATATACATTTCTGACATTCAAAAACAAAACAAAAACAAATCAGTGACCAATATAGCCACCTTTCTTTTCAAGGACACTCAAAAGCCTGCCATCCATGGATTCTGTCAGTGTTTTGATCTGTTCACCATCAACATTGCGTGCAGCAGCAACCACTCCCAGACACTGTTCAGAGAGGTGTACTGTTTTCCCTCCTTGTAAATCTCACATTTGATGATGGACCACAGGTTCTCAATGGGGTTCAGATCAGGTGAACAAGGAGGCCATGTCATTAGATTTTCTTCTTTTATACCCTTTCTTGCCAGCCACGTTGTGGAGTACTTGGACGCGTGTGATGGAGCATTGTCCTGCATGAAAATCATGTTTTTCTTACCTTGCAGACTTCTTCCTGTACCACTGCTTGAAGAAGGTGTCTTCCAGAAACTGGCAGTAGGACTGGGAGTTGAGCTTGACTCCATCCTCAACCCAAAAAGGCCCCACAAGCTCATCTTTGATGATACCAGCCCAAACCAGTACTCCACCTCCACCTTGCTGGCGTCTGAGTCGGACTGGAGCTCTCTGCCCTTTACCAATCCAGCCATCTGGCCCATCAAGACTCACTCTCATTTCATCAGTCCATAAAACCTTAGAAAAATCAGTCTTGAGATATTTCTTGGCCCAGTCTTGATGTTTCAGCTTGTGTGTCTTGTTCAGTGGTGGTCGTCTTTCAGCCTTTCTTACCTTGGCCATGTCTCTGAGTATTGCACACCTTGTGCTTTTGGGCACTCCAGTGATGTTGCAGCTCTGAAATATGGCCAAACTGGTGGCAAGTGGCATCTTGGCAGCTGCACGCTTGACTTTTCTCAGTTCATGGGCAGTTATTTTGCGCCTTGGTTTTTCCACACGCTTCTTGCGACCCTGTTGACTATTTTGAATGAAACGCTTGATTGTTCGATGATCACGCTTCAGAAGCTTTGCAATTTTAAGAGTGCTGCATCCCTCTGCAAGATATCTCACTATTTTTGACTTTTCTGAGCCTGTCAAGTCCTTCTTTTGACCCATTTTGCCAAAGGAAAGGAAGTTGCCTAATAATTATGCACACCTGATATAGGGTGTTGATGTCATTAGACCACACCCCTTCTCATTACAGCGATGCACATCACCTAATATGCTTAATTGGTAGTATGCTTTCGAGCCTATACAGCTTGGAGTAAGACAACATGCATAAAGAGGATGATGTGGTCAAAATACTCATTTGCCTAATAATTCTGCACGTAGTGTATATGGTTTTGGTGGTATATTTTTGTAGGGTATAAAGCTACCAAAAGAAGCCCATATCTTAAACTATTTTAAAAAAATATGCTTTTCATTATGTTGTGGAAGAATATAATTGGTCATATTTCATTACTCAAGTATTGAGAGGTCCTGTCAAAATGTCAGGTCTTTGAGAGTCGAAGGACTTGAAAACTTGACACTATAAATAAATCTAGTGCTGAATGAAGGTGAAGTATATGCTTGGAGTAAAATATACTCTATCCCTACCAATTGAACTCTTGACATTACTGGGTCTATTATGTGTATTGACCTTCCGAACCTTTAAAATCCTTCTGGTAGTCTTGCTGACTCTAAACCTCATAAAAGTCACGGAAAAATTGTGTATATGTCTGATTATATGAAGCTGGTCTATTCTTCTTGACTGATGCAGGCTGGTAGTGTGGAAGATAGTCAGCATGTGTCATCTAGAATGGAGTTGAATAACCAAAGATTTCAATTATAATAATAAACCAGGGCACCACTAAGGATAGAAACTTGATTATCAGGCATGGTTGCCGAATTTTTGAAGACTAACTATGGTCCATAGGTTATAAGTGCTCCAGACCATCTACTGGAGCACCAGGGATAGGATTTTAATCATAAGGTATTGGGTCTGAACTCGAAGAAACTAGTTATTAGGATCACTTACTGACCAATGCTGGAGGCCAGCTGCTTAATTACCATGTATAGAACTTCCTGGATCATCAGTCATGGCTTCTAAGGTCTAAAACACCAATCATGGTCACTGGGCTATTGACCAACCACTAGTTCACTGGATATACAGGCCTGCCAAATTCTAGAACTCTTGCACAAGACATAGAAACTTGATTTTAAGTATCAACAGCCAGATTCCATTGGTGATAAATGTTGCAGGCCAACTAGTGGACCACCATAGATAGTACTTTGATTATCAGACATGGCTTCTGAATTCCAAATAACTAACTCTGATCACTGACTGACCAATGCTGGAGGCCAACCATTTGATCACCAAATAGAAACTTGATCATTAGGCCTAGTTACTGAATTCCCCCCAAAAAATAGCTATATTCACTGGGCAATCAAGGCTGTAAGCAAACTGCTTGATTCCCAGGTATACAACCTCCTGAATTATCAGACATGCCTTCTGAATCCAAAATGCTAGCCATGATCACTGTGTCACTGGGCAAACACTAAATCCCATGGCTTCAAAATTTCAGTAACCATGCTCCATGTATACTTATTACAATGTATAGAAACGTGACAATCAGGTACAGTTATGTTCCATGATGGTCAAGCCACAGTAAAAAAAAAAAAAAAAAAAAAAACACAGCTCCTGTAAAATTGCAACCTCTCACATGACCTGACAAATGATCAGAGCATGCTGAGACTAAGTACCACACAATTAGCTGCATGACTAGAATATGCAAGATGGAGCCATGGGAGGTATCAGACCCCAGACCAGTCTCCCTCCAAGATAAATTCAGACCCCAAACCAGACTTCAAATTAGAACTTAAAAGAGAACAGACCCTCAAATTAACACAGAAGTAGACCAGATGCCAAAATTAATTCACAATGTAGACCTAATTCCAAAATTAATCCTTACACAAACCAAATCCCTAAATTAATCAGATTGCAGACCTGAACCCAAAAAGATTCAGATCCCAGACCAGACCCCTCCACTGACTTTATTCTCTAATGGTTCGGGCTTCTCTGTACTTTTCAGCATCGATGTACACAACGTCATGGTGCTGGTCAGGGACTTGTGTGCTGGGTCCTGAAGGGTGCAATGTGGCCAAGGGTCCTGTAGACCCCCTGGCTGCCCTACTGGTCAAGATGAAGATCTATCAGGTATAGGAGATTTTTAAAATTTGGAAAATATTAAATGTATCCATAGGAGCTTGTTCTTCTATTGAATAGCCATTTGACATGCCTTAGGTTTTGGATCATTCCATTGGGTTATATATAGACAATGTTTGTCGTATAACATCTCTACTCTCTGTAAACAATGACCCCTACATATTAGAGGGTACTTCTCTGTCCATGAAGCTGGTGGGTTTGTATGTCCAGCTCATATTGCAAGGAGATATACATTTACAACACTGTAAAGACACATGAATGTCTTAGAATCAGCTTACTTACGGTATAATTTACAAGAATACAGAGTGAGCACAGATCCCGAGGACTCGGCACACAGGTATCGTAACCACAGCTTAACCTAGTCCTGTAAAAATAAACACGTTCGCTGTGAAATCTTCTCTCTAGTAATGGCTCCTCTGTTGGGATTCCTCGTGTATTTTCATTTCGAAGTATTTAAAATAAGCTGACTTCTGAAATCCTGCAGTGATCCGCGGCGTCCATAATACATCCACTGTCTTACAAACGGAAGGGATGGCGCCACCTTCACTAGTACAGTATTCCTAGTAATATCATTATTAACTAGAAGCATCACTATCAACGGTTGATTCATAAAAAATATAGTCTTCTCCTTGGGTGCTCTAGTTTATGGGTGTCCATGTGTGCGCAAGTACACAGCAGCAGTATTATAGTAGTTATATTCTTGTGCATAGGAGCAGTATTATAGTAGATATATTCTTGTACATAGGAGCAGTATTATAGTAGTTATATTCTTGTACATAGAAGCAGTATTATAGTAGTTATATTCTTGTACATAGGGGCAGTATTATAGTAGTTATATTCTTGTACATAGGAGCAGTATTATAGTAGTTATATTCTTGTACATAGGAGGCAATATTATAGTAGTTATATTCTTGTACATAGGAGGCAGTATTATAGTAGTTATATTCTTGTACATATGAGGAAGTATTATAGTAGTTATAATCTTGTACATAGGAGCAGTATTATAGTAGTTATATTCATGTACATATGAGGCAGTATTATAGTAGTTATATTCTTGTACATAGGAGGCAGTATTATAGTAGTTATATTCTTGTACATAGGAGCAGTATTATAGTAGTTATATTCTTGTACATAGGGGCAGTATTATAGTAATTATATTCTTGTACATAGGGGCAGTATTATAGTAGTTATATTCTTGTACATAGGAGCACTATTATAGTAGATATATTCTTGTACATAGGATGAGTATTATAGTAGTTATATTCTTGTACATAGGAGGTAATGTTATAGTAGTTATATTCTTGTACATAGGACCAGTATTATAGTAGTTATATTCTTGTACATAGGAGCAGTGTTATAGTAGTTATATTCTTGTACATAGGAGGTAATGTTATAGTAGTTATATTCTTGTACATAGGACCAGTATTATAGTAGTTATATTCTTGTACATAGGAGCAGTATTATAGTAGTTATATTCTTGTACATAGGAGCAGTATTATAGTAGTTATACTCTTGTACATAGGAGGCAGTATTATAGTAGTTATATTCTTGTACATAGGAGCAGTATTATAGTAGCTATATTCTTGTACATAGGGGCAGTATTATAGCAGTTATATTCTTGTACATAGGAGGCAGTATTATAGTAGTTATACTCTTGTACATAGGAGGCAGTATTATAGTAGTTATATTCTTGTACATAGGACCAGTATTATAGTAGTTATATTCTTGTACATTTTCGTGAATTAACATGCACCTTGTTTGCATTTCATTGATGTGAAGCTGCTTTACAGATTTTATTCAATGAGATGATTTTTAAAAATATCATGCACTGCTACAATGGCCGGGAGAGCATCTGTACCAAGAAGGCACATTGCTCTTTTGCTTTGAGTGCCATTCTACTGAAAGCACAGGAGATCAGGAGTGGGTGAGCTGAACATCAAAGCTAAGGCTTCAGTCTGTATACCCAGGAGTATTTTATTTTTAAAGGAATGTTATCGACAAGCTCTCTCTATTGCTGCCTCCTCCGTGCTATTTTCAGGTTTTATCTTCCAAAATAGTAATTTTCGTTGGAATGAATTGCAGGAGATCTAATTTCTACTATAATAGAATGTTCTATCTTCTATGAGTGGCGCTGTAGCAGCTGGACACTAAGATGTAATTTGCCAGACATGATACTGTGAGGTAATACCCTGCGTCAGACACTCAGTGTGTAGTGTTCATATGTGCATGTAGCAATCTCATGTTGTTGGTGAAGGATTCTGTATAGAACATCTCTATGCTGATTTAGTCTTGGGCTACATGGGAACGTGTTTACATGTCATGGTGTTGGAATGTTCCTTCGATGAATGCTGAAGTACTATGTAATATAATGTAGCATAATCCAATAAAGATTTAATCACTGGGTCACCAGGGACTGAGCACTGCACCACTTTCCCACCAGGGACTGGGCAACTGCATCACCAAGCACTAGGCACTACTTCTCCAGGTCTGCAGAAGGCAGTGATCCACTGGGTCTCCAGAGACAAGTCGCTGGAACACTGGATCGTCCAAGAAACTAGATCACTAGCTCTCCATGGTCTAAACCAGTGATGCCCAACCTACGGCCCGGGAAGCTGTGTTATGTGGCCCCCGCAGTGACCGGAGGCCTTAGACTTTTCCCTGTGAATGGCACAGGTAGCGCAGCGATGCTGCCTGTGCCTGCAATAACCAATAGCAAAGTTCCGGACAGCAAGGAGCTTTTCTATTGGTTAGATTGGGTGGGCGCTGGAGTGATACAGGGCCCTGCAGTAGGGGAAACCGGCGGAAGCTGTAAGAAGGAAGGGCTGGCTCCCGTCGGTGGCTAAAGCAAAGAGTGCCGGGCGCGCTGCACAAGGACCCCGAGAAGCATGGCGGCTGAGGAGCTGAAGCCTACAGCCCAGACATCAAGTTGGACCTGCGAAAGAAAGTTGACAGCGCAGGGTGTAATGTATCAATGTGTGTAAAGTATAAAGAGCAGTGTCTGATCATCACATACTGCACTAAATACATCATACACATGTATACATCACATGCCCCCTCAGAGTAATCATGGCCAGATATGTGCCCTCTTCACAGCAGTAATGCTCACACGTGTCCCCTCACAGTAATTATGGCCAGATATGTGCCCTCTTCACAGCAGTAATGCTCACACGTGCCCCCTCACAGTTTTTGCATTTCTTTCTGGCAAAGCTACCTGGTTCTGGCCCATGACATTTTTACCAAGTCTAGTGCAGCCCTCAGATGAAAAATGGTTGGGCACCACTGGTCTAAACACTACATCACTGTGCCAACTGGGACTGAGCACTGTACCACTGGGTCTGTAGGAACTGGACACTTCACCTTTAGATCGCCAGGTGCTAGGTGCTATGGAATTATCAGGGACTAGACACTGGACCTATGTGTTATTAGGGAGTTAGCACTGTAACCAGGGGCTAGGCACAGACTTATTAGGTCACCAAGAATTTCCACAAATTTGCCACAAATTTCTTTTATTATACATTCCATTGTATGTTGAATTATATAGTATGTGCATATGTTGTACACTGTGTTTTACTCTCTCAATAAAAACTATCTTGATTTAAAAAAAGAATTGGGCAGTAGTGATGCCGCACAATACGGAAGAGACAAAAGCATAGCGCTAGCAAGCATCAGACATAACATTTCAGTCTTCTGTTTTCAACATATTTTTAAAGCTGAGTCTGACTTTCTTGCTATTGGAGGCATGCATCTCCCCTAAAGGCATTGCCTAGTTCAAGAAAAACATATTCATACACCCTATTAGATGGTTATGAGTTAATAGAGGAGTTCCTCTCTTCAGGTTCCTCATCTCTTGGTCAGAGTTAAAGGAGCGTCTAGCTCTGGAGGACCTGTCCTGCTGTGTGTTACACAGTCAACTCATTGATGTGAACGGACACTGTGCAATGCTTAACTTGCCCTGTGGTGGCGCTGCAGGGAATTTGAACACTTACTGCCCGGTTCTCCCACAGATCAGAGCTGATCACTGAAGTTTCCCAGCAAGGAGATGTTCAAAGTGGGGCCACATATGGAGGGGTCCTCTGTGAGGAATATGGATTAAAATTTACTGTCAGCCATGTCCTCACACCCCCCATTTGCTGACAGACAGCAGAGGTAGGGATTTCCCTGCTTCAAAGCCCCCCAGCCCTGATTGTAATTTTATGCATCTCTTGGCATGACTCAGGGTACATGCAAAATAAGTTTACACCCCCCATGTGCTGACAGATTGCAGAGGTAAGGAACTCCACAGGAGGGCCCTGCTTCAAGGAAAAGTTCACACCTCCATGCACCAGTTTGGAGCCAGCTGAATCTGCAGGAAAACCCCCCAGCAGGGGGTATCTGCTTTGGCCTGGATCAATGAGATTTCCTAGACATATTGGCACCTACCTCTCATAAGGAATTATGAATCACCTGGCCATCGCAGGCGCAAACCGGATACATATTTGTGTCCCGGTGGCCACGAGGTACGGTCCCATGGTCTTGGTTTACTCGTACCCAGTCGGGGTAGGGAGATACCCATATCTCCCCATAGAAGCCACCTACCGGTACCAGGTTTGGGCTCTACTTGTAGCCGGAACCCAGGCAGGTCCATTAGTCCCAGAATCATCTCCCTGTGACCCTCTGGTCTGGAGCTATGACCCCTAAAGGGTTTTGTGGGTCATTCACCGTCAGCCCAGAAGAGGGGGAGTTGACCCCTCCCTGAGGCAGGGAGGGGGTGGGCCAGCTCCAGGTTAAAAGCCTGGTGCCAGCAAGTAGGGGTCGTCTTTTTCTGAAGAGGGGTCGCATGCTACACATGTGTTTAGAGGGACCCAGGAAATAGCAGGAGAACACAGCCCCTCGGGTGGCCTCCTGCTCAGGACATCGCCAAGGAACTCTCATCATACTTGGTAACTTACTTTCACACTGCTTAATCCTATTGTAACCATATACCCTGTAATCTGTAACCTCAGACCACTGTATATATATTGTCTGTGTATAGTGTGTTATATCTAGTGCGCTCTTATAGCGATTAAATCTATAATTTAATCTTGTGCTATCTTGTATCTCGATCACGAATCCCCACGTCCGTGTTTTGGCCTAGTTATAAGCTACCGCGGGTTGGTTTCTGACCCTATATAATCCCGTTAGCGGACCGGGCTTATATCAAACGAGAAACTGGTGGCAGTTACCCGGGCTGAGTGTGGGCTGTTTTCACTGCGGCAGTGAAAAGGCCCTTCCAGCTTGTTGCCTCTCTGTGCCCGCGTGGACAGGAGGTGTGTGTGTAAACTATACCAGCCTGACCTTACGTGCTCCTCTGGAGGGCGTAACTTCACGTTGTTGGTAAACCCCGTGATCATACCAGGTCTCGTGAGCTCGACGTGGTTGACGTCAGCGGACACGAGGGGTGGTATTCATCACATATTGGTGGCAGCAAAGTGGGATCGAGATACTAGTGTGTGTGAGTGTGAGACCCATACTCCCAGACACTAAAGACGACCAGCAGTAGCTCTTGCTGCTGGAGTCTTAAGATCAGCTCAACACTAGACTGTCTGAGGGCAGATACAATAAGGTGTGTGTGCATCAGGTTGCAGTGGTGTCAGTGACCACCCGTTGCAATGACGGCCAGTATCACAAGGAGCAAATCGAAGGAGATGGCCGATGCTTTAAATGGGGGCGGAGAGGAGGTGGAAGGCGAGGGGGAGCACAACCAAAGCTCCCCAAGGAGCCAGTCGCCAGAGGTGAGGTCCGCGGCGGGCCTCGCTCCACCTGCCCCTCCCCCCAGCCAAGCTGGCTCAGCTGCTCTCCTACAAGCTGCCATGGACCGTCTCCAGGCTGGAGACCAGGCAGCCTCTGAGCTCCTACTGGCGGCTGCAGAGCGTCGCGAGCAAGCAGAGGCTGCAGAGCGTCGCGAGCGAGCAGAGACTGCAGAGCGTCGCGAGCAAGCAGAGGCTGCAGAGCGTCGCGAGCGGGCCGAGCGTGAGCACCAGCTACAGATGCTCCAGCTAAAGCTCCAATTCCAGCAGCCATCCCCAGCCCAATGTGAGTCTCCAGAGGTCCGGATTCCCAAACTGCGGGCGGAGGACTTTCCCCTACTGGACAAAGATGGGGACCTGGACACCTTTTTGTTGGCATTTGAGACAGCCTGCCATCAATACCAGCTGCCAGAGGACCAGTGGGTCAGATTCCTCACGCCACGGCTCAGGGGAAAAGCCCTTGAAATCTTCGGGTACCTGCCCAGCGAGACCATCCTGAGCTATGAGGACATCAAACAGGCTCTGGTCAGGCAGTATAACTTAACCCCTGAGTCGTACCGGAAAAGGCTCAGGAATTTGCACCGGGGTTCTACCCAGAGCTGGGCCGATCACATGCGGGCCTTGCTGAGAGCGGTCGACCAATGGACCACAGGATTGGAGCTCTCCACCGTCCAGCAGCTGAAGGAGCTCATCGCCACAGAACAGTTCTTGTGGAACTGCCCAGAGGATCTCCAGCAGTACCTCCGTGACCGGAAGCCAAAGGGGGCCTCCGCAACCGCAGCCCTGGCCGATGAATACACCAACAACAGGACTTCAGAGGCCCGGAAACCTGTCGGCTGGAGAGGGGGTAAGACGCACGCTGCACCTGCTACCCCTGCCCCTAGGCCCAAGTGGGCACCGGCCCCTGCTGCACTTTCCACGTCGGTGGGGGAACCCCGACTTTGTCACCTGTGTAAGCAGCCAGGACACTTCAAAGCCATGTGTCCCCAGCGCCCGAGGGATCCGTCCCAGTCATCAACCCGGAAACCGTCCACTGTGTTGTGTGTGGGTGGGGGTGGTGGGAGGTCCCTTGACAATGTTCAACCGGTCACCGTGGGCCAGGCTGTGGCCATGGGACTTAGAGACACCGGCGCTGAAATGACACTGGTACGGCCTGAACTGGTGACACCCCATGATTTACTGCCCGGGAGATCCCTCACTGTCTCCGGGATTGGAGGAGTGGACCCGGCGCTGCCCGTCGCCAAGGTTTATCTGGACTGGGGTGCCGGTCGAGGAGTAAGGGAGGTGGGGGTATCCGCAAATATCCCTGCCAGTGTTTTGCTGGGGACGGACCTGGGGCGGCTTGTGTCTATGTACGTGGCCGCTGACACCCCAAGGTCCGATTCCCCAGAATGTGATGTGATGTCCCCCCCTGATAATACTGTGAATGTACCTATTATGCATGTTGATGGGGATGTGGGGGATGTAATGTGTGCCTCTCCCCTCAGTGGGGAGGGGGTCATTCCTGTCAGCTGGGCTGAAGCCCCAGGATGTAGCCAGCAAGCATGCTGGGACCTGTTGTCCTCCAGTGTGGTGACTGGGGGGACAAGCAGGGGGCAGACAGCTGCAGGGGGGGAGGATGCAAATGAGGTCAGGGCTGTCCCAGGAGAAGTGGGACTGCCAGGTGAAGCCTCAGTGCAGTGTTCCTCCACCACTGGGATGTCAGGGGGCCAGGTTAGTCCGCCTGGACTGGCGACTTGGTCGGGAGTTGAGGGGAAGCAGGCACTACCAGCGGTGGCAGCGGCTGTCACGCGCAGTGGGAGTGCTGGGGCCCTAGGGGCCCCTCAGGGGTCTGATGGCTTTCCCCCTTCCGACCAAGTGTCTGCCAAGTCAGATGGAGGCCCAGAGACAGGTCCCAGGGACCTGACAGAGGACGTGGCAGTCTCATCTATTCTGACCACGTCCAGTCAGGGGTTTCAGGTGGCGTTAGTGGCTGACGCCAGCCTGAACGCTCTCAGGGAGCAAGCGGCGCTGCCTCCCTCGGACTCAGACCTCAAGCAGGTGGTCTGGGACCAAGGAAGGCTGTGCCGGGTCACGGTCCAGCAGGGCTCACCGGAGGAGTGGCCTAGGGACCAGCAGTTAGTAGAACTGGCAGGGGACGTGGCAGTCTCATCCATTCTGACCACGTCCCACCAGGGGTTTCAGGGGGCGTTAGGGGCTAGCGCCAGCTTGAAAGCTCTCACAGAGCATATGGCACGGCCTCCCTTGGATTCAGACCTCCAGAGGGCGGTCTGGGACCAAGGTCGGTTGTGCCAGGAAACGGTCCCACAGGGCTCACCAGGGGCGTGGCCTAGGGACCGACCATTTGTGGTATCCTATCCGTACAGGGCAGAATTTCTGTGGGCTGTGCATGAGACTCCGGTAACCAGATACCCAGGGGCCGCTAAGGCAGAGGCTTGGAGTGGAGACCTAGCCACCCCTGGGGCGTCGGTCATCGAGTGTGTCATGCGCTTCCAGGAAAAAGCGCCGGCCTTGTCGCGGTTGGTGCACGACAGTATGGGGCAGGCCCAGACCGTCCAGAAGCAGGGGTACGACCAGTTAGCTTGTGAGAGGACCCATCACGTGGGTCCGCAAGCATGGATACTGGTTTCGGTACCTCAGACTAAGCTTCAGGCGGCCTGGGAGGGACCGTACCTCGCACACCAGCAGCTCAATGCCAGGATGCACCTGGTCACCCTGGACCACGCCCGGGGAAGGCAGAAGGCACGGGAGGCAGGTGCCCTCCCAGAAGGCCACCCCTTCCGGGAAATGTTAGCAAACAAGCATGGAAGGGCTGCGTACCTGGAGGTCATTGCCGTCTTCGGTCCTACATGGGAGGATCCCCGAGAGCATCTGGCGCAGATGCTCGGGCAGATCGGCCAGGCAGGCTTGACCCTTACGCCAGGAAAGTGCCAGCTGGGCATAAGTGAGGGGCCCCGGGTAGGCAGGGAAGCCTCGGAACCGGAACCTGGGAGAAGGGATGCCAGCTCATCCTGGATCACCCTCCGGGACAAGCACCAGGCGATATCCTTCCTGGGCTCCGCCGGGTACTATAGGGAGTTCGCACCCCACTATAGTAGCCTGGCGAGGCCCCTGACGGACCGCACCAGGAAGAAGCTGCCCTCCGCAGTCGATTTGACCAACGACTGCGAGACGGCCTTCCAGGCGCTGGAGCATGCCCTTTCCAGCTTCCCGGTACTACAGGCAGCCGACTGCGTGCGGCCGTTTATGGTTCCGTCTGAGGCCAGCCATTGTGGCCTCAGGGTCAGGCTCAATCCAGGTGACCACCTGGGTCAGGAACGAATGGGAGGTTGGTACGCAGGAGCCTGGCTCTCCGGCCGTACCACTTTGCCATTAACCACCAGGGAGGGCGCGGATGGGCGCACGGGGGAGCACAGGAATGTGCTGCCCCCTGGCGCCCTCTAAAAGGGGGAGGTGTGAGGAATATGGATTAAAATTTACTGTCAGCCATGTCCTCACACCCCCCATTTGCTGACAGACAGCAGAGGTAGGGATTTCCCTGCTTCAAAGCCCCCCAGCCCTGATTGTAATTTTATGCATCTCTTGGCATGACTCAGGGTACATGCAAAATAAGTTTACACCCCCCATGTGCTGACAGATTGCAGAGGTAAGGAACTCCACAGGAGGGCCCTGCTTCAAGGAAAAGTTCACACCTCCATGCACCAGTTTGGAGCCAGCTGAATCTGCAGGAAAACCCCCCAGCAGGGGGTATCTGCTTTGGCCTGGATCAATGAGATTTCCTAGACATATTGGCACCTACCTCTCATAAGGAATTATGAATCACCTGGCCATCGCAGGCGCAAACCGGATACATATTTGTGTCCCGGTGGCCACGAGGTACGGTCCCATGGTCTTGGTTTACTCGTACCCAGTCGGGGTAGGGAGATACCCATATCTCCCCATAGAAGCCACCTACCGGTACCAGGTTTGGGCTCTACTTGTAGCCGGAACCCAGGCAGGTCCATTAGTCCCAGAATCATCTCCCTGTGACCCTCTGGTCTGGAGCTATGACCCCTAAAGGGTTTTGTGGGTCATTCACCGTCAGCCCAGAAGAGGGGGAGTTGACCCCTCCCTGAGGCAGGGAGGGGGTGGGCCAGCTCCAGGTTAAAAGCCTGGTGCCAGCAAGTAGGGGTCGTCTTTTTCTGAAGAGGGGTCGCATGCTACACATGTGTTTAGAGGGACCCAGGAAATAGCAGGAGAACACAGCCCCTCGGGTGGCCTCCTGCTCAGGACATCGCCAAGGAACTCTCATCATACTTGGTAACTTACTTTCACACTGCTTAATCCTATTGTAACCATATACCCTGTAATCTGTAACCTCAGACCACTGTATATATATTGTCTGTGTATAGTGTGTTATATCTAGTGCGCTCTTATAGCGATTAAATCTATAATTTAATCTTGTGCTATCTTGTATCTCGATCACGAATCCCCACGTCCGTGTTTTGGCCTAGTTATAAGCTACCGCGGGTTGGTTTCTGACCCTATATAATCCCGTTAGCGGACCGGGCTTATATCAAACGAGAAACTGGTGGCAGTTACCCGGGCTGAGTGTGGGCTGTTTTCACTGCGGCAGTGAAAAGGCCCTTCCAGCTTGTTGCCTCTCTGTGCCCGCGTGGACAGGAGGTGTGTGTGTAAACTATACCAGCCTGACCTTACGTGCTCCTCTGGAGGGCGTAACTTCACGTTGTTGGTAAACCCCGTGATCATACCAGGTCTCGTGAGCTCGACGTGGTTGACGTCAGCGGACACGAGGGGTGGTATTCATCACATCCTCTGTTTATGTTCCTCATCTGTTGGTCAGAGTGCAAGGAGCATCTCTCGCTTTGGAGGATCTGTCCTGCCCTGTGTTACAACCCATAAATGTGGACAGACACTGTGTAATGCTTAACTCCCCCTGCAGGGAATTTGAATACTTACTGCAAGGTTCCAGCAGGGAGGACTTTGTGATCAGTTTATTGTCAAGGGACACTTCTAACAAGAAGGGATTATCCAAAGAGGAGATCCCCTTCAAAGACAAATGAATGCTTTGGCTACCATTAAATGGGTTATACCATGAATAATGTAAAAAATTAACATCATACATCATATAGTCCATGACAATACCTTTCTAACAAAGCTAGGACCAGTCCTCTACCTCACATGGATCCAGAGATCTCCACATTCATTGTTCTGCTAGATTTATATCAAGCTGACAGCTCAAGGGGAGTGTCCTTCATGCTGCAGCTAAGGGGGCGTGTCCATGCTCTCCCTATCAGAGCTCAGGAGGTAGTTGAAGGATAAAACTGAGCATGTGCGGCCATCTCAGTGAGCCAAATAAATAAGGAAAAGAACAACCAGCAGGTGGCGCTATACAGATTCATTTTATTGAATAACTCAGTGGCTATACAAAATGTTTAATTACATGCAATTACAAAAGTATTCAGATCCAGGCAATGGTGTGAGAACTGTAGAATATTTTTTTATGGGTGAACACCTTTAAGGCTTCATGCACACGACCATATCCGTATTGCAGTCCACAAACCATGGATCTACAAAACATGGATACTGCAGTTTCCTTATAGAAATGGTTATTCTTATTAAAAAAATGGAAAATAATAGGACATGTTCTATAATTTGCAGAATGGCCACATGGATGCAGTATTTTTGTGGACTGTAAAAAGATACAAGAAATCATTGTGGATGATAGGTACATGTCAAAGAGGTTCCTGGCCTCGGTGGAGTAAGAAACTTTTTTTATGTGTCAGCTGCAGTTGCTGTTACCTTGATACAAACCGGATTCCAAAAAAGTTGGGACACTAAACAAATTGTTAATAAAAACGGAATGCAATGATGTGGAGATGGCAAATGTCAATATTTTATGTGTAATAGAACGTAGATAACAGATCAAACGTTTAATCCGAGTAAATGTATCATTTTAAAGGAAAAATACGTTGATTCAAATTTTCACGGGGTCAACAAATAGAGGTTGTAAAATAAGAGGCTGGAAAAAGTAAATTTGAGCATAACGAAGAGCTGGAAGACCAATTAACACTAATTAGGTCAAAACATGATTGGGTATAAAAAGAGCTTCTCAGAGTGGCAGTGTCTCTCAGAAGCCAAGATGGGTAGAGGATCACCAATTCCCACAATGTTGTGTAGAAAGATAGTGGAGCAATATCAGAAAGGTGTTACCCAGCCAAAAATTGTAAAGACTTTGCATCTATCATCATCAACTGTGCATAACATCATCCGAAGATTCAGAGAATCTGGAACAATCTCTGTGCGTAAGGGTCAAGGCCGTAAAACCATACTGGATGCCCGTGATCTCCGGGCCCTTAAACGACACTGCACCACAAACAGGAATGCTACTGTAAAGGAAATCACAGAATGGGCTCAGGAATACTTCCAGAAACCATTGTCAGTGAACACAATCCACCGTGCCATCCGCCGTTGCCAGCTGAAACTCTACAGTGCAAAGAAGAAGCCATTTCTAAGGCCTCATGCACACGACCGTTGTGTGCATCCGTGGCCGTTGTGCCGTTTTCCGTTTTTTTTCACGGACCCATTGACTTTCAATGGGTCCGTGGAAAAATCGGAAAATGCACCGTTTGGCAGCCGCATCCGTGAGCCGTGTTTCCTGGCCGTGAAAAAAATATGACCTGTCCTATTTTTTTCACGGCCAACGGTTCACGGGCCCATTCAAGTCAATGGGTCCGTGAAAGAACACGGATGCACACAAGATTGGCATCCGTGTCCGTGATCCGTGGCCGTAGGTTTTAGTTTCATACAGACGGATCCGAAGATCCGTCTGCATAAAAGCTTTTTCTGATCTAAGTTTTCACTTCGTGAAAACTCATTTCCGACAGTATATTCTAACACAGAAGCGTTCCCATGGTGATGGGGACGCTTCTAGTTAGAATACACTGCAAACTTTGTACAAGACTGCCCCCTGCTGCCTGGCAGCACCCGATCTCTTACAGGGGGATATGATAGTGCGGCACCTGAAGGGGTTAATTGTACTATCATATCCCCCTGTAAGAGATCAGGGCTGCCAGGCAGCAGGGGGCAGACCCCCCCCCCCCCTCCCCGGGGCAGACCCCCCCCCCCTCCCCAGTTTGAATATCATTGTGCGGCCCCCCCCTCCCCTGTTAACTCGTTGGTGGCCAGTGTGCGCACCCCCCTCCCTCCCTCCCTCTATTGTTTTAATACATTGGGGCCAGTGTGCGCGCGCCCCCCCAACCCCCCCCCTCCCTCCCTCTATTGTTTTAATACATTGGGGCCAGTGTGCGCACCCCCCCAACCCCCCCCCCCCCTCCCTCCCTCTATTGTAATAATAGCATTGGGGCCAGTGTGCGCACACACCCCCCCCCCCCCCCCCCCGATCATCGGTGGCAGCGGAGTAGAAGATTTTCATACTTACCTGGCTGCTGGCTGCTGCGATGTCTGCGTCCGGCCGGGAGCTCCTCCTACTGGTAAGTGACAGCAATGCGCCGCACAGACCTGTCACTTACCAGTAGGAGGAGCTCCCGGCCGGACACAGAGATCGCAGCAGCCAGCAGCCAGGTAAGTATGAATCTTCTACTCCGCTGCCACCGATGATCGGGGGGGGGGGGGCACACTGGCCCCAATGCTATTATTACAATAGAGGGAGGGAGGGGGGGGGGGGTTGGGGGGGCGCGCACACTGGCCCCAATGCTATTATTACAATAGAGGGAGGGAGGGGGGTGCGCACACTGGCCACCAACGAGTTAACAACAGGGGAGGGGGGGCACACTGGCAACCAATGAGTTAAAAACAGGGGGGGGGGGGGGTCTGCCCCCTGCTGCCTGGCAGCACCTGCCAGGCAGCAGGGGACAGTCATGTACACAGTTTTTTTGTATATTCTAACCTGAAGCGTCTCCATCACCATGGGAACGCCTCTGTGTTAGAATATACTGTCGGAAATGAGTTTCACGATGTAGCTCATATCCGACAGTATATTCTAACATAGAGGCGTTCCCATGGTGATGGGGACGCTACAAGTTAAAATATACCATCGGATTGGAGAAAACTCCAATCCGATGGTATAACAGAACTCCAGACTTTACATTGAAAGTCAATGGGGACGGATCCGTTTGAAATGGCACCATATTGTGTCAACATCAAACGGATCCGTCCCCATTGACTTGCATTGTAATTCAGGACGGATCCGTTTGGCTCCGCACGGCCAGGCGGACACCAAAACGACTTTTTTTTCATGTCCGTGGATCCTCCAAAAATCAAGGAAGACCTACGGACGGAAAAACGGTCACGGATCACGGACCAACGGAACCCCGTTTTGCGGACCGTGAAAAAAAACGTCCGTGTGCATGAGGCCTAAGCAAGATCCACAAGCTCAGGCGTTTTCACTGGGCCAGGGATCATTTAAAATGGAGTGTGGCAAAATGGAAGACTGTTCTGTGGTCAGACGAGTCACGATTCAAAGTTCTTTTTGGAAATCTGGGACACGATGTCATCCGGACCAAAGAGGACAAGGACAACCCAAGTTGTTATCAACGCTCAGTTCAGAAGCCTGCATCTCTGATGGTATGGGGTTGCATGAGTGCGTGTGGCATGGGCAGCTTGCATGTCTGGAAAGGCACCATCAATGCAGAAAAATATACTCAGGTTCTAGAACAACATATGCTCCCATCCAGACGTCATCTCTTTCAGGGAAGACCGTGCATTTTTCAACAAGATAATGCCAGACCACATTCTGCATCAATCACAACATCATGGCTGCGTAGGAGAAGGATCCGGGTACTGAAATGGCCAGTCTGCAGTCCAGATCTTTCACCTATAGAGAACATTTGGCGCATCATAAAGAGGAAGGTGCAACAAAGAAGGCCCAAGACGATTGAACAGTTAGAGGCCTGTATTAGACAAGAATGGGAGAGCATTCCTATTTCTAAACTTGAGAAACTGGTCTCCTCGGTCCCCAGACGTCTGTTGAGTGTTGTAAGAAGAAGGGGAGATGCCACACAGTGGTGAAAATGGCCTGTGTCCCAACTTTTTGGGGATTTGTTGACACCATGAAATTCTGATTCAACATATTTTTCCCTTAAAATGGTACATTTTCTCAGTTTAAACTTTTGTTCCGTGATTTATGTTCTATTCTGAATAAAATATTAGAAGTTGGCACCTCCACATCATTGCATTCAGTTTTTATTCACGATTTGTATAGTGTCCCAACTTTTTTGGAATACGGTTTGTACTTAGTATGGCTATAATAGCTGATTCGGTATGGCTCTTACTGGGAGTAGTCAAAGTGCTGGGTTGGTGACTACTCCCCATGTTCCAGGCCAGGTTTTGCCAGGCATAAAAACCAACCAGCACTGCCAGGTTGTCATGGAACCATGAACCAGACGTACAACAGAGATGAGTGGAAATAAGAAGGCTTTATTGGAAATCAATCCGTAGCAAAAGTCCAAACGGATGGCTAAACCGAAGCAGGGTCTTGCGTAGACAGAGGTCAGGAACCAGGAGGGTGGTCAGACGAAGCCAGGATCAGGAACCAACGGGGTAGTCAGACGAAGCCAGGATCAGGAACCAACGGGGTAGTCAGACGAAGCCAGGATCAGGAACCAACGGGGTAGTCAGACGAGGCCAGGATCAGGAACCAGAAGCAGCAGCAGTCTTAGAAGCATGTGAACACAGGAGGACCAAGCAAGGAACTGAAGCCACAGACCTTCTATATATATGAGCTAGGCATCCAGCTCCTCCCAGTGGGAAGGAGAAGCCGCAGGGTGGGAGGCTACAAGAAACCCAGAAACCAAGATGGCCGCCAGCACATGTCAAACGAAGGTAAGACCATGACACAGGTGGAGAGGATTACCTCCATCTGACAGTGGAGCTCCGGAGAACAAAGAAGAGCTGCACTCGCAATATTAGATGCAACTTTATCCTTTTAATTTGCACATGGAGAAACAAATATTCTTCAGTGGAGCTCAGGAGGACTGTGTGCTGTGATCTGAGGGCTGTGTTGGGATCTGCGGCTTGAGCCGGGCTGGAGGGCTCAGACCCCTGTAAGGGCAAACAGGCCGCCTAACGCCTGCCTATGGACTTGACAAGGCAGAACTTCCAACAGGGTGTGAAGTAACAGCCAGGAGAAAAGGAGACTGTTTTGTATATGAACTTTTCATGTGTGTGAACGATCACCAAGCAACTTGCGTTTTTGTTTTGCTTTCACGTGTGAATAAACGCTGAGGTTTTGAACCAATAACTTGTACTTTGCCTCTGTGCTGCACCCGCTAATCCTAACTACTAGAGCGAATCCCCACATTTGGTGGAGTATGCGGGCGAACACAGTGAGGCTGGCGTAAACACTGATATATTATTTGTAAAATATAAGCGTGAAACTGCATCACACATCCTCAATACTATGCTTTAATCTAATAACTGCTTCTCAGCATAATTAACATTGATTCTCAGAGAAATTTATAGTATACCTACCCTTATGTTGCATACTGTACATGAGGCATTGGTATACAATTTTTATCAAAAAGCATAAGCCCACTCACCACAACAAGGTTGCCTCCTCGAGTGGGACCATACTCTAAATTTTGTGCCTCGCTGTGCAGTGACCACCAGTGCCACAGCACTGCACCAATAGGCAGCGGCACCCAGCAGCCAAACAATGCCCCCGCTGTCTGGCAGAGCCACCCTGGCACTGGGCCCCACCAACCCACCAGCACAGCACCAGAGCAACAATGGCCACCACACAGCACTGCACACGTTTTGTAGAATCTATGCTTTTTCCCCCTCTGGTGTCAGCACTCCTCCCCATTAGGCCCAGGTGCTTTTAATTAGCAGGAGTCTGCATAAGGATATATAAATTCCCACCTCTCAGTTGGAGTTCCTGAGAGTATGTGATAAGGTGAGTTTCACACCTGTTCAGATGGTGCAGTGCTGCGTGGCGGTCATTGTTGCTTTGGTGCTGTGCTGGTGGAGCCCAGTGCCAGGGTGACTTTGCCAGACAGCGGGGGGCGCTGTTTAACTGCTTGGTCCCTCTGCCTGTTGGTGCGGTGCTGCGGCGCTGGTGGTCGCCGCGCTGCGCCAAATTTAGAGTAGGGTCCCATTCAAAGATGCAACCTTGTCATGGTGAGTGGGCCTATGCTTTGTGATCAAATTTTATACTAATGCCCAGGAACATTGGTAGGCTAAAATGTTCAGGGCCTGGGCCCCTGATGTTTTGTCCAAGGCCCCGAATATACTGCCTGCCAGGCAGATACAACTGTATTGCCGTCCTCAGGACAGCAATACAATTGAATCTAATGCACTGCAAGATCTGAAGGACTTGTGATGACATCACAGATCATGTGATCAGTGCAGAAGGCAGGGGTTGAGAAGTACCTGTGATGATGTCACCATCATGTGACCAGTGCAGCGGAGGGCAGCAGTGAAGAGAACAAGGTGTGGTGATGTCTGTATATGAGGAGAGGTAATGGTAAGGAAGAGGCAGAGCAATGCTAGGAGTTGTAGTTATTTAACTGGGACTGTATGTTACGGTTGAAGGGATGTTATCGAGGGACTAAATGTTCAGGAGTGATGTTATTTACATGGGGCTGTATGATGATTGCGGCTATGGGAGGGGGTGATGTTATTTACATGGGACTGTATGTTGGAGGAGGCTGGGGAGGGAGTGATGTTTACATGGGACTGTATATTGATGGTGGATGGGGGAGGGAGTGATGTTATTTACATGGGACTGTATGTTGGAGGGGGCAATGTTATTTACATGAGGCTGTATATTGAAGGCGGCTGTGTGAGTAAGTGATGTCATTTACATGGGACTGTATGTTGGAGGGGGCAATGTTATTTACATGAGGCTGAATATTGAAGGCGGCTGTGTGAGGAAGTGATGTTATTTACATGGGACTGTATGTTGAATGTGGCTGTGGGAGGGGGTGATGTTATTTACATCGGACTGTATATTGGAGGTGGCTGTGGGAGGGAGTGATGTTATTTACATGGGACTGTATGCTGATGGTGGCTGTGGGAGGGAGTGATGTTTACATGGGACTGTATGTTGATCAGGGCAGGTGCTACCATAAGGCAGACCAAGCGGGAGGGCGGAAAAATGAACCTCCTTTTTTTTTTATTCACATACTTGGGAGTTGTGGAGGGGGAGAAATGTGACATGGGGGAGAAATGTGACATGGGGGTGATGTGACAGAGGGGATTATGTAAAAAGGAGAAATGTAAAGAGGGGAGAAATGTGACATGGAGGGCTGATGTGACATAGGGGGGTGATTTGACATGGAGGGGGAGAAATGTTCACATGGGGGCTAATGGCTGACATTGGGGGCTAATGGCTGACATTGGGGGCTAATGGCTGAGATGGGGGGCTAATGGCTGACATGGTGGCATGATGGCTGACATGGGGGGCTGATGTCTGACATGGGGGTCTGATCTGAGACATTGGGTGTCTGATCTGAGGTCTGATTAACATTGGGGTCTGATTGCTGGTCTGACCTGAGGTGTAATGGAAAATATTTTTTTCTTATTATCCTCCTCTAGAACCTAGGTGCGTCTTACAGGGTGAGAAATATGGTCCTCAAACCAGCGATTGTCTGAAGCAGAGAGAAGATACCAGGACCACACAGAGATGAAGCCAGCTGCTGCAGACTGGACCAGGGCCAGGTGAGCTGCGAGGGGGGGGGGGGGGGCAAAATGTAGCTTCGCTTGTGTTGGCAAAAGTCCTTGCACCGGCCTTGATGTTGATGGTGGTTATGGGAGGGTGTGATGTTATTTACATGGGACAGTATTTTGATCGTGGCTGGGGGAGGGGGTGATGTTATTTACATGGGACTGTATGTTGAAGATGGCTGTGAAAGGGAGTGATGTTATTTACATGGGACTGTATTTTGAAGGGGCTGTAGACAGAGAGGGATGGTATTTATATGGGACTGTATATTGGAGGGGGCTGTAGACAGAGAGGGATGTTATTTACACGGGACTGTATATTATAGAGGACTGGAGAGATGGTGTGATGTTATTTACATGGGACCCTATGGTCGAGGGAGGGAAATAGTATTATTTACATGGGACTGTATGGTGGAGGGGCTGAGGAATTATAATTTGTGAGGACACTAAGAGGAGGAATATAACTACAGGGGGCATTATAACAGGGGGGTGCAGTATAAATACTGGGAACACTGTGGGGCCATTTTAAATCCAGGGGACATTAGGCATTCTTATTACTACTGGGGGCTATAAAGGAGGGTCTTATAGATTCGCCTTTAGTTCTAAAAAGAGCACTGTGGGGAGCCTTATTACTACTGAGGGGTCTGCAAGGGCATTATTAATACTGGGGGGCTTTTCTACTCTTCTACTAATGGAGGCACTCTTGGGGAGCATTATCACTGTTGGGGGCACTGTAGGGGGCAGTATTACTAATGGAGGCACTCTTGGGGAGCATTATCACTGTTGGGGCACTGTAGGGGGCAGTATTACTAAGGAGGGCATTCTAGAAGAGAATTACTATTGGTGGGACTACAAGGAACAGTATTACTATGGGGGGCTATCTGTACAGCACAATTTTTTCTTCAGGATAGTATTTGGGGGTAGTAGGGACCTGTAGGGACTCCAGGTTGGGGGATGATGATAGAAAAGTGAAGAAGCTAAGAGGTCTGTGTGTCACACTCTGCAGAGACGAGGCGGCTGAGAGAAGTTGTCTGGACCGAGTGAAGATGATGACAGAGAAGATCTACTGCTGGAACAGCCTGCAGGAGAAAGCTACTGCAATTGTGAAAGTGGCCTTAGAGAATTGGGCCATATTCATTGGGGCTTGATCCCCAGATCCTTTGAGACGCTAGAAATGCCCCTGCTAATGCCTCATGTACAGCATGCAACATAGGGGTAGGTATACGATAAATTCCGCTGAGAAGCGATGTTAATTATGCTGAAAAGCAGTTATTAGATAAAAGCATAGTATTGAGGATGTGCGTTCCAGTTTCACACTTATATTTTACACAATATATTTTTGGGTTTCCATTTTGGGCACGGTTGTATGTTGTACATCAAACCAGCGGTATTACAACCCGTTCCCCGCGACAAAATGGAGGCTGTTGTAAAGGCCCTTGTGGAAGCTAATCTACAGCAGCAAGAGACCAACTTGCACCAACGGAAGGCTAATAAGCAGCAGCAAAAGACCAACCATTTGCTGCTACAACATGTGATGGTTTTGCAGAAAGCAGGAGCAACCCCAAGCGTCCACAATGCCCGGAAAGCAGTCCGTGCAGCGATCCCTAAGATGACACCCGCAGATGATATCAAAACCTACCTGGCGATGTATGAGAAAGTGGCCACCAAGGAAAAGCTGCCCAAAAACCAGTGGGCTGAGGTCATTGCTCCAATCCTGGCATCAGAGACCCAGTGAGTACATTTCGACTTTCCAGACGATCAAGCGGCCGACTACCCAAAGGTAAAGGGTGAGATTTTGGTAAGACTGGGGGTAAATATGTTGGTCCGGGCCCAGCGTGTACATTAGTGGGGGTTTAGGCCGGCTGAGCCCACGAGACCCCAATATTATGGGTTACTCCACCTTTTGGAAAAGTGGTTACAGCCTGATGTGCTGTAGTCCCACGGCTATGCTGGAAAGACTATTGGCTGACATATTCTGGAGGGCACTGCCACCCCCTATCCAGCTCTGGATCGGCCTGATGTCTCCTGGAAATGCCCTGGAAATGGTGAACCTGCTGGTTGACCCAGGTAATCTGCTGGCGGTGTCAGGAACCTGGCCATATAAGGGCTGAGTATCCCCCTCGGGTTGAGCCCATGGACACTAATTGTGGTTACCGTCAGTAACTGTATGCTATGAAGCTATGTGCCACAGGTACCCCGGAGGCTCTAGATCACTTGTTCCAGGTGGAAGTGGGAGACACTCAAGCTGAGGCTCTGCTGGACTCAGGGTGCTTGGTGACCCTAGTAAGGGCTACCCTTGTGCGGTCCGCTGAGTATACTGGTCGGAAAGTTGTGGTGATGTGCATTCACTGAGACTTAAAAGATTACCCCACAGCGCTGGTGACTCTAACCACGGTAGCCGGCAGGTGGACCCATGAAATGGCAGTCGCCGCAAACTTGCACTACGAACTCATAATAGGGAGAGACTTTTTGGGTTTCCCGGCCCTATGGCCGGTTGTGAGAGTGACTGGTACCCCTGAGTCAGGGGTGAGCCCAGGAGATTGGTCTTGTTCAGGAGGACGTCCAGAACCCTGGGAACCTGAGGCCGAAGGACTAGCAGCAGGGTTGACCGCCAGCTCGGTGGAAGAGGGGGAGACAACCCTGCGTAGAGTAATGGTGGTAATGGTGGGGAATTGCCACTGAGACCTGAGTTGGCAGATCTCAACGTCTCCAGGGAGAATTTCGGTACAGCCCAAAGCCGAGACCCACCCCTATACCGGGCTTGGGAGAATGTGCTAATAGTTGATGGGGTATCCCAACAACCTGGGGCCAATTCGATGTTTTCCCATTTTGTGGTAAACCAGAATATACTATATCGGATAAACCAGCTGTGGGGTGAACCCATTGAACAGTTGGTGGTGCCCCGGAGGGTCATCTGGGACTGCAGAAGACACAGGACCGGATACTACAACGGTTTTACTCACTCAGTGTGTTTAGAGAGGTGGATGACTTTTGTAAGTCTTGCCCAACCTGCCAAACAACTAGCCCCCAGCACCTGTTCCGCAGTCCCTTAGTGCCCCTCCCGATTATTGAGACTCCATTTGAAAGAATCGCTATGGGTCTCGCAGGCCCAGTACTGAAGTCCGCTAGAGGGCACCAACATATCATGGTAGTCCTAGACTACACCACTCGGTACCCAGAGGCGGTGTCACTGCGACATACATCGGCCAAACTCATACCAAATGAGTTATTGGAGATGTTCTCCAGAGTGGGGCTACCTAAAAAGGTTCTGAATGACCAGGGGACCCCTTTTATGTCCAAGGTCATGTGGGAACTCTGTGAGTTGCTGAACATCAAGCAGATACGGACGTCCGTCTATCACCCGCAAACTGACGGCCTTTTTGAAAGGTTTAATAAACATTAAAAACCATGTTTAAATGAATATTGTCTAAGGATGGGAAGGACTGGGACCTCCTTCTGCCCTATGTTATGTTTGCAGTGCAAGAAGTGCCACAGGCCTTTACTGGGTTCTTGCCCTTCGAACTTCTATATGGCAGACATCCACGTGGTCTATTGGATATAGCCAAAGAGGCGTGGGAGCAACAACCCACACTATATAAAAGCGTTATTGAATATGTTACCCAGATGCAGGAACATATGGAAACCTTGTTGCTGCTGGTAAAGGAACATATGGAGGCAGCTCAGCGAGCTCAAAGTCGTGTGTATAATCGTCAGGCTCGGGTCCGGATCTTTAACCCGGGAGATCGGGTTTTGGTTCTGATACCGACAATGGACAGTAAGTTATTGGCTAGGTGACAGGGACCCTACGAGGTAGTCAAAAAGGTTGGAGAAGTAAACTACAAGGTACAACGGTGGAAGCCAGAGCAGGTGTACCATATGAATTTGCTCAAACCTTGGAAGGATAGGGAGACCAGTACTGACGATAGCCCGTGGCCGAGTATTCTAGGAGGAGAGGTTCCGGCCCCTCAGTCTGATGTAAGGGAAGCGGTTGCCACAGTGAAGATTGCTGACAGCCTCTCCTCTAAACAGACTCAGGAAGCCAGGGAGTTTGCCAGCAGGAACACGGATGTGTTCTCAGACCTCCCTGGACACACTTCTATAATCCAGCATGACATTGTCACTGAGCCTCAGGACAAAATACAGTTGAAACCATACCGGGTACCTGAGGCTCGGCAACAAGCCATCTCGGAGGAAGTGCAGCTAATGCTGCAACTAGACATCATCGAGGAGTCCAAAAGTGAGTGGGCCAGTCCGATATTCTTAATACCAAAGCCAGATGAGTCATTACGATTCTGTAACGATTTCCAGAAACTAAACAAAATCTCCAAGTTTGATGCTTATTCCATGCCCCGGGTAGACGAGCTGATCGAGAGGTTAGGACAAGCCTGGTATTTTTCTGTTTTTGGCCTCACCAAAGGGTACTGGCAGGTACCCCTGACAGAAGCTGTGAAAGAGAAAACTGCCTTAATCACACCGGAGGGGCTATACCAGTATAAGGTGCTAACCTTTGGTCTGCATGGTACCTCCGACACTTTCCAAAGGCTAATGGACATTGTGCTACGACCACATCGTCGGTACGCTTTGGCTTGCCTGTACGATCTAGTCATCCACAGTACCGACTGGAAAAGTCACTTGCCCAAAGTGCAGGCTGTAGTAGACTCCCTTTGAAAAGCTGGACTAACCGCTAACCCCAAAAAATGCACAATAGGGTTAGAGGAGACAAAACACCTGGGGTATATCATTGGGCGCGGAGTGATCAATCCCCAAGTAAACAAAAGAGACGATAAGAAATTGGCCCCGACCTGTCATTACTAAACAAGTAAAGTCATTCCTAGAAATGATAGGCTATTACATGAGATGTATTCCCTACTTTGCTACTGTAGCCGCGCCATTGACAGGGTTATTTAAGGGACGCAAGTCAGTGATGGTTGACTGGAATAACCGGGCGGAAGAGGCATTCTCCGCTTTGAAGTCGGCTCTATGTGGGTTTTGGTGACACCCAACTTCAAGCGAGATAGTATAGATGGACTCCTCCGAAGTAGGCCTCGGTGCTGTACCGCCTCAGGAATTCAACGGGGCGGAGCATCCCGTTGTCTTCCTAAGCCACAAGCTCAACCCAGCCGAGGCCAGGTACAGTATAATGGAGAGAGAGTGCCTGGCTATCAAGTGGGCACTCGAGTCTCTCCGCTATTATTTGTTGGGGAGAACATTCCGCCTGGTGAATGACCACTCCCCTCTCAAGTGAATGAGCCAGGCCAAAGAGAGAAATGTGATTCCTGTGCTAACAAAACTTTAAGTTCTCCATAGAACACAGGGCAGGCCGGTTGCAGGGAAACGCGGATGACCTGTCCTGATCCTGAGTATACTATATGGCATGTGTTCACCCCCTCAGGGTTGAATAAAGGGGGGAGGTATGTAAGAAGGTACAAGGAATCATCATGGATGATAGGTACATGTCACCAAGGTTCCTGGCCTCGGTGGAGTAAGAGCAGTTGCTGTTTGACACTTTGATACTTAGTATGGCTATAATAGCTGATCTGGGTCGGCTCTTACTGGGAGTAGTGAAAGTGCTGGGTGGGTGACTACTCCCCATGTTCCAGGCTGGGTTTTGCCATAAAAACCAGCCAGCACTGCCAGGTGGAGAGCATTACCTCTGTCTGACAGTGGAGCTCAGGAGGTCTGTGTGCTGTGATCTGAGGGCTGTGTTGGGTTCTGCGGCTTGAGCCAGGCTGGAGGGTGAACAGGCCGCCTAACGCCGCCTGTGGACTTGACAGGGCAGAACTTCCAACAGGGTGTGAAGTAACACCCAGGAGAAAAGGTGACAGTTTTGTATATGAACTTTTCATGTGTGTGAACGATCACCAAGCAACTTACATTTTTGTTTTGCTTTCACGTGTGAATATACACTGACCAAGAACTTGTACTTTGCATCTGTGCTGCACCCGCTAATCCTAACTACCAGAGCGAATCCCCACAGGACCCACAGAAATGACTGGGCCTGTGTGCGATGCACAAAAAATATGGATTGGACGGAGATCCAAACTACAGTCGTGTGCATGTGGCCTAACTTTCAAGGTTGTGAGCTGGCTCCATTGACTTCTCTAGAGTGTGTCCAGTCTGTTGGGAGAAATGTGTGAGCACATTATCATGGGTTCTCCAGAACAGAAGCTACTCTTTGCCAATCTGTGGCTAATGGAGGGGCCTGAGTGGGGGAACCCCATCTATGACATTCAGTCAAGTGAATGGCTACCTTAAAGTTTCCATTGTCTTCATTCAGAGATGTTCCTTGAAGTTCCTGGGTCCCAATGCAAAATCTGTAAATATGTGTTCCATTTTTAATACTGCCATCTTAGTATGTGAAAGAGGGCACTAAGGATGAAGGGCCTGGGTCTACCTCTGCACCCCCTGAGGCCATAGTTACCAACTCTCCTGGAAAGTCCAAGAGACCTCCTGGGATCCCAGAAGAGCTGACAAATGTCCCGGGCAAAATAAGCAGGACTACTCCAGTCCTCTAGGCACTGATTGGCAATGATATATTGCATCATGAGACTCAGCTCTGGTGCCAATGGGGATGAGGTGACAGGGGATCAGAGTGGACGGAGTGCTATATAAAAAGGTGTGTGATTTCAGGGAAAATAGATGTCCGTGCCTGTGCTGATGCCCCTACTCGCGGGCACGGGCACCGGGCTCCCTCTTTACCGTGCACCGTGCTGACAAGCACGGTCAGCAAGTAGCTTAACTGTTGTATCTGCACTCAGTGTCAGAGCTTACTTCCTGCTTAAGTCCTGTACTGTTTGTTAGGGCATGCACGGGGGTGTTTCTATTCCCTTGTGCGGCAGCATGTACATGCCCTCTGTTTTACCAGCCTATGGCTTGATTGCAGGAAGCATTTAAAGGCGCTTCCTGCCCCAGGAAGACGCCTGAGCAATATTGGTCACTAGCTCGTCTAGTTGCTTGTGTGAATGTGTTTTGAAGTTCTGTACCGGACCCTGATTCTCGATTCAACAGACTTTGCTTGATTTCCACCTGCATCTGACCTTGGATTTCAATTACGAACTTTGCTTGCTCGCTGCCTGAACTGACTCTGGACTTCCTAACTACATCTTTCTTCTTGGTGCTTGCTGTCACTGACCCGGGGACTGCTCTAGATTGGTACCTCATGACTACACTAAGGGCCCAAGCCTATCCTCACCATCAGAGGCTCTAGTGAAGACCAGGTAGTTAATTAGTCATGCCGTTCCAGGGTCGAGCCGGTCAGTGGCACAGTGGCCAGACACCCGCTTGCATAACAATGGATGTTGGCTGGGGAAATGAATGTGCCCTCACCCAAAAAACTTTTGGGGGTGTACTACATGCACAGCACCCATTGACCTTCTGGTTGCAAATATGTCTAAAGCTACACTTTGGTCTTCCCTTCACAGGGGAAAAAGAAGAGGGGAGAAGGGGACTAATGCTGTGAGAGGGGAGAAGGCTCAGCCAGAAGAAAGCACCAGAGCCCACAGCTTCTTCACACAAAAATTAAAAAGAGGAAATTAAAAAGACCCAATGGATTTCAATACATCTTCCAGTCCCAGGACCTATGCCAGACTCTTAGGCGATGCTACCCTCTAACTTTCTGCTCTGCCCCATTAACCAGACCATGGTGCTTTATATGCCCTGCATTATTGGGCTGCTCCTTAGACATGATATCCTCACATTATATAATCCCCCATGTCGGATATAAATGTGGATTCTGATAGATCTTACTCTGTAGCTAAAGCCCTCATGTCATCCACTTCTATCAGACAAATCCCTAATCAGCCACATCTGTGTGTAAATTGCTTTTATCTTCTGTTCCTGGCTCTGAGGCAAAAATAATCTCCTGTGTCTCCATAGGGAACACATTATCTTGAAAACATCGGATACCCTGGAAGACTTAAACTACTACATCTTAAATCCACAAGTTATAAAACAAGCACCTAATATAACAGCTAAATATTCCTAGGGACTAAATGTATACTTAGGGTACTTTCACACTAGCGTTTTTCTTTTCCGGCATTGAGTTCTGTCCTAGGGGCTCAATATCGGAAAATAACTGATCAGTTTTATCCTAATGCATTCTGAATGCAGAGCAATCCGTTCAGGATGCATCAGGATGTCTTCAGTTCAGTCTTTTTGACTTTTCAGGACGGAGATAATACTGCAGCATGCTGCGGTTTTATCTCCGTCTAAAATTCCGAAACACTTGCCAGAATGCCGGATCTGGCATTTTTTCCCATTGACATGCATTAATGATGGATCTGGCCCCGAGTGTTCCAGCAAAACGGATCCGGCATTCCAGTCTGTGCATGCTCAGACCGCAAAAAAATTTGAAAAAAATAAATACCAGATCCGTTTTTCCGGATGACACTGCAGAAACGGATCCGGCATTTGTCAACCGGATCAGGATCCTAATCCGTCTGACAAATGCCAACAGTTTGCATGCGTTTTGACAGAAAGTACCCTTAATGTACTATTTAAAGGGCATCTGTCAGCAGTTTAGTACCTATGAACCTGCCTGAGCTGTTACATGTGTGCTTGGCAGATGAAGGTATTGGTCCCATGTTCATATGTGCCCACATTGCTGAGCAAAATGATGTTTAAATATATGCAAATGAGCCTCTAGGAGCAATGGGGGCGTTGTTGTTACACCTAGAGGCTCTGTTCTCTCTGCAACTGCTGCCCCTTCTCCACTTTGATTGAGTTTAGGAGAAGTCAGGGCTGGGTTTTCACTGCCTGGTCCTGTCAATCAAATTGGAGAGGGAGCGACAATTGCAGAGAGAGCAGAGCCTCTAGGTATACTTTTGTTTATAGTGGCTCACGCCTCCTATCACTATGGCAACGCATCTGGCGTGGACACGAATCCAAACTACCCACCATTACCTGCAGGATCACCTAACCAACACGGAAAGTGTCATTTGAAAAAGGACGAGGCTATTTCAACAAAGAGAGAGGTTCGTACCGAACGTTGGGATTTTTGGACCCCGGACCCGAACCCGAACGTTTCAGTAAAATTTCAGGTTCGAGTTCGGTGTTCAGCAATTTAATGACGCTTTTTAAAAGGCTGCAGCGCAGCCAATCAACAAGCGTTTAACTAGTGTGTCCTTAGAAGCCATCACAGCCATGCCTACTAATGGCATGGCTGTGATTGGCCAGTGCAGCATGTGACCCAGCCTCTATATAACCTAGAGTCACATAGCGCTGCATGTCACTCTGCTGTGCTTAGTGTAGGGAGAGGATGCTGCTGCTGTGAGGGAGAGAATAGGAAAGAATCTGTCTGTTAACAGAACTTGTTGTTAACTCTTCGATCTACTGCGATTTTGTTTTGTGGGTGCAGTGCAAATTTGTTTTACCCTACCGTGAGCCCAGTGACACAGAAAAATAACTTTTATCCGTCTGTTAGTTAGGTGGACGTTGGCGGCCATTTTGTGCAAGTTCAGTGCACCAGCACAGCATATGTGCCAGGGACAATAATTTAATCCTGTTCTTTTAGTTCAGTGGGCAACATATACCCATTTTTTAAGTGCACCTGCACTGCATATGTGCCAGGGGAAGGCAAAATAATATAGGAAATCCGTCTAAGAGTTCAGGGACCCAGGGGGTGACATATTAATTTTTTTTTCTGTAAAGTACAATCCAAGTAAATCATCCATCTGTTAGATTCTGTGGGACAAATTATTATTATTTTTTTTGCTAAAAAGTACATTTGTGCCCTACACTACATTTGTGATAGTGAAATAAAATCAGTTAAATCCTTCTGTTTAATTGTGGGTGAAAAAATCATATATTTTTTCCATAAAGTACATTTGCGGCCTTTGCTGCATTTCTGACAGTCCAATATAACCATTCAATACTGCAGTTGCATTGTTGGTTGACAAATTAACATTTTTTTGTGATCGTGAAGCAATTGTATAAAATTCGCCTGTCACACTGTTGTGTGACCTCAAGACATTTTTCCTCTTTATGACACCGGCACTGCCTTACTGTCAGTGAACTTAATTGGTGACTATTGGCGGTTACATTGTCGCCTGACATAAACCATCTGTTAGTTTGGTGGGTGAATGCAAAGAATGAGGAGAGCGTCAAATAAGGGACGTGGCCCCGCTCGTGGTGCTGCTGGTGGAGCTCCTGTTGCAGGTAGAGGACGTGGTCGATCTGTGCCAGCTACACGCACAAGTGAAACACCTTCCTCAGGTGCGAGTAGGCAACAGAACCTTCAGGGTTATTTGGTAGGGCCGAATGCGGGTCTACGAATGGTGAGGCCAGAACAAGTACAGACGATAGTAGATTGGGTTGCTGACAGTGGATCCAGTTCCTTCAGATTGTCTCCCACCCAGTCTCCTGCTGAAACATCAGAGTTGGCACCTACAGCCCATGGCCATCTGTCTTTCAGCTCACTCCCCTGCAAATCAGCCAAGCAGTCTGAGCTCCAAGTCATGCAGCAGTCTCTTCTGCTTTTTGATGACTCTGTTGGCAGAGTTTTTCCAGGGCCATCCACCTAGCCCTGCCCCAGAAGTGGAAGAGATTGAGTGCACTGATGCCCAACCACTTATGTTTCAGGATGAGTACATGGGAGGACTATCGCATCATCTCTGATGATGACAAAACACAGGTGCCAACTGCTGGGGCTTTTTGCAATGTGCAGACTGACAAGGAGGGGTAAAGAGTGGGTGGAAGATGATGTGGAGGACGATGAGGTACTAGACCCCACATGGAATCAAGGTCATGCGAGTGACGTGTGCAGTTTGAAGAAAGAGGCGGTGGTCGCACAGAGGCACCAGCACAGCAAAAGAGTGAACAGGGTGCAAAAGCGTCTGCTACCTTCTTGGGTGACATTTTACCATTTTTGTCGTGAATAAACCCCTGATCTGCATAGGTGACAGGGACCTAAAATTCTAAAAATCGCCTGTTACAGTCTCAGGTGACATTTTACCATTTTTGCCGTATACAAACCCCTGCTCTGCATAGTTGACAGGGACCAAAATTTTTAAAAATCGGCTGTTCCATTTGTGAGTGACATTAACCCATTTTTGATGATTAAAACGCCTGCTCTGCATAGGTGACAGGGACTTAAATTTCTAAAATTCGTCATTTAATTGACGCGCACGCCCTCCTTTCAGTCGATCCTTCCGCTTTAACAACTTGTCCCACATTTCAGCTCAATCCCATTGCAGCCATTGACCTTCCTTGGATGTGGTATCCCTTTCTCACGCTCCCTCTCCGGCGTGGAACCCTGATTCCCCGTTACCCGTGATCACCATAATAGGCGCATAAAAGAACATTGAAAGTTGATAGAGAAGATATCCAATTGGATCGTGGATAGGGTTGAGTGAACCCGAACAGTAAAGTTCGGGTTTATACCGAACTTTAGGATTTTTGAACCCCGAACACGAACATTTCAGCAAAAGTTTGGGTTCGGGTTCGGAGTTCTGCGCTTTCTTGGCACTTTTTGAAAGGCTGCAGAGCAGCCAATCAACAAGCATTTAACTGTGTGCCCTTAGAAGCCATCACAGCCATGCCTACTAATGGCATGGCCGTGATTGGCCAGTGCAGCATGTGACCCAGCCTCTATATAAGCTGGACCATTCCAATAAAAAGAAAAGTCTCTGTAAAGGATATTTGTCCCCTCAAGCGCTGCAAATCCTAGAACAATGTGGGTAAAAAAGTCCGCTAAATATAAATGATAAAAAGGGGGATTGCGCTGCAGGAGAAGATTCTTTTCTTTTTCTTTTCTTTCTCTTATATTCGTAATACTCTTCAGTTAAACGGACCACATACAATCGATCACTCTCAACAATGGCATGGAAACCTGAAATGTAGTAACAAGACGCACTATGGTGTAGTATATTCTGAACACCTATCGCACCAAGTGAGTGCAGTATACTCACAAGACTCCACTTGCAAAATGCGTAGATAGAAACCTTGTGTGTATCTTCAACAGGAGAGCTCTATTCGTGGAGCGGGCGTGGACCAGGAGCCGTAAGTTCACCTTCAGCAGATCTTTATCCAAACCGCGATCCCACCAACAGAGCACCACTTCAAGAAGATATCACCCAACTCACACTTCCATAGATCTCAAAGGAAGGAGGGCACAGAGATAGTGAAGTACGTACCAGTTATTTCATATAAAAAATGGTTTAATATACTCACAAAAGTACAAAGGTAAAATCGTATTAAAAACAATCTGTGCTGCCCGACCCGGGTTTCGCCATAATGCTTTGTCTGGGGCGTTGATTACTCAGTGGGAACCACTGAGTTTAAGTTCACGGGGAAAACCTCCCCTATTACATACGTCATAGTGACATCTAAATCTATTTAAAACATTTTATTATGAAAGGGAACAAAAACCACAAAAATGACAATGTTCCGACCACACATATAAACAACAGGTAAAAACAACTTGAGAAATAAACTTTGCGGAAAAAAGTAACCTGGTTATGGGGATAAGGTGTAGATATGTAAATGAACCTATGTCTCCTCCTACTTCTTGATACTAACCCCTAAGCTCATTCCTAGACTATGCAGGCATTGACATCACATTCAATGTTTAACCCCTGAGGTTGGATCGTATTCAAAAGGTACATCCACTCTACCTCCTTTCTGTTCAATACCGCAATGAAATCTCCTCCACGTATAGGAGTATGTACTATCTCAATCCCAGTAAAACGCAAACCCCTGGGATTTTTTGGGTGGTGGATCTTGAAATGTAAAGAGACACTGTGCGTCTCAAGCCCTTTTTTAATATTGCAAATATGCTCCTGTACTCGGGTCTTGAGGCTCTGTGTAGTTCTTCCCACATATCGGAGGCCACACGGGCACTCCAATAAATATATAACGCCCACATTGTTGCAAGAAATATTACCTCTTATTTTAAAAGTTTCTCCTTTTATTAGATTGTATAGTGTCCACAGACCTCACCCGATCTTTTTTAATGCGGTTTTTGCATGGTATGCAAAAACCGCACCATATGAATTCGCCCTTGGTGGCAACTGCTCGTTTTTTGTTGGTTGCAAAACTAGCGCTATGTACCAGTCTATTAGTTAAATTAGAGACTCTGTTCTCTATGGTCTTCTATTTTGGTGCAGTTTTTGGAAATACGCTGAAACTGACTTTTAGGTACATTTTTGAGCCAAGATGGATGATGGCAACTACTTAATTCTATATATGTGTTCACATCCACAGTTTTAAAAATGGTCTTTGTTTTCAGCCTACTACAAAAATAACTAAATCAAGAAAATCTACAGAGGTAGCACTTATGTGGCTAGTGAACTTTAGATTAAAATGTTTTTTTTTGCTGTCCGCTATGAAGGTCTCTAGACCTTCTTTCTCACCTTGCCAGATTAAGAGGCAATCATCTATGTACCTTCGCCATACTATTAGTTGACCCCTTCCTAGATTTTTATTAAGGACCGTGTCGATTCTCTCTCTCTCCCACATACATAGATTAGCGAGGCTGGGGGCAAATTTTGCCCCCATCGCCACGCCAGAGTGCTGTAGATAGAAAGAATTGCTATAAAGAAAATAATTGTGAGTGAGACAAAAAAACACAGTCCAGAACAAAACTTTTTTGATCTATCCCCATTTGTGTGTCACTATCTAAGGCTTCTTGGACCCCTCTAATGCCCAAATCTTTTGGTTTACATGTGTAAAGGGAGGACACATCTACTGTGGCTAACCACATTGTTCCCTGGATTTCTCCAATCCCCTCTATGAGATCGATAACACTAGAGGAATTTTTCAAATAGGAGGGGGCCACCATCACATATTTCTGCAAAAAATAATCAATGTATTCAGAGACTTTACTGGTCAGGGAGTTAATCCCTGACACAATAGGTCTCCCAGGGGGATGTATTGGATTCTTGTGTATCTTTGGCAGAAAATATATGACAGGGGTGACTGGATTCTTTAGAGAAAGGTAGTCAAACTCTCTCCCATTCAAAACACCATTCTGTAAACCCTTCCTCAGGATTACTTCTAATTGTTTTTTATATTCATTTAACGGATTATTCTTCAACACTGAGTAAGTATCCTTGTCGGAGAGCAATCTCTTCATTTCTGACGTGTACTGCTCCACATCCATTAACACAACCCCCCCCCCCCCCCCCCCTTATCGGCCGGTTTTATAACTATTTTTTCATTCTTTTCCAACTTTTTTAGTTCCTCCTTTTCTTCACTAGATAGATTGTGTTTTGTTGGTTTACTGTCTAATTTCTCTAATTCATTAAGTAAACTTCTTTTGAAGGAATCAATACATTCATTATTCTTATTTTTGGGACAGAATTTTGATTTATTGCGGAGATCGGTGTGCATAACTCCTGTTGTTGCTACTGTATTTACCAGCGATGGTTGTTGCATGTTTAAATGATATTTTGCCATGTTTAATTTTCTAACATATCTATGGATGTCAAGGAATAAACTAAATTTATTAATTCCATTGCTCGGAGCGAACTTTAGTCCTTTTTCCAGAATCCGTTCCTCCTCTTTGGAGAGAGGATACTTACTCAGGTTGAAGATTCCTATTGGTTCCCCCTGCTTTTCTTTTCTACCGGAGTTTGATTTTTGTCCCCTGCCTCTTTGTCCTCGGTTTAGCTTCCTTTTTGTGGTGTTCTCGTGGTCTCCTTCTTTACCTTTTTTTGGAAAAGGTCCCTCTGTACCCCCCGTATACCCTGATGGGGAAAATTTGGACTCAGCTCTGTTCCCTGCTTTTCTGAATTCAGTTTTTCCTTATCCTTACTATCTTCTAGCACCCTATGTCCATGTTCGATCTGCTGTGGAATTATTTGTTCCCCTCTATTCTCACTAGGATTAACCTTGCCTTCTTTGTTCTTGTTTCCTTCACAATCTATCTTGGTTTTCAGTGGATTCTTGCAGTTGTTAAGTCTTAGTTGGTCCCTAGTTGGATATGTGTGAATTTTTCTTGGCCTGTCATGGGTAAGTTGGTTATAATATCCCATGTTGTTATATGGATGGTGTCCTCTTTTAGAATTATAATAGTTGCCCTGGTTGTTGTAAGGTATATAATTATCCCTCCATCTAGTGGGGGCATACAATTGGCCAGGATAATCCTCCAAATGTCTTCTATTTGTATTGGAGTCTCCTTTTTTATTCAGTAGTGGGGGATGATGTAAATTTGTCCCGATATTTCCCATCTCTATCTGCTTCCCACTCACATTATGTGAATCAGATATATCCATGCCCTTCACCGTCAACCCCCTATGGTCCATATTAACCCGTAATTTCCATTTGTCGACCCTATTTCTCTGATAGTCCTCACACACATTTAAAAAAAAATTAAATTTTTTTTGTTTTTACTTCTGTTTCAACTTTTGTGATATTTGATTGACATTGTTTGGAAAACATTACATATTCATTAGTTTCTTTATGTGGTATATATGAAATTTGTATATTTTCTATGTTCTCATTAATCATTTTTAGTTTCTGTTTCCTTTTGCAGATTATGAATTCCATGACCCTGAAACTACATTCATTCATTAATAGCTCCCATTCTTCCTTATCCTCCTTATTTTCGGAATTTTATGGCAGCTGCCATCTAAGGCCCTCTGGGATCATCTTTTCAGAGAGATATTTTTCTAAAGATACCACATCCCACACGGTTCTAATTTCTTTGGTGAAATCCTTTTCTAATTCAGAAAAAAGGCTCTCCAGAGCAAGCTTCTCATTAATTATTCCTTCACTTGGAAAAACTGTATCTCTATCACAGACCAAATTTGCACGAAAATCAAAGATATCCATATTCATGAAATAACCAGAGAAAATCCACTAAAAACAATTCCAATAAAAAGCAAAGTCTCTGTAAAGGATATTTGTCCCCTCAAGCGCTGCAAATCCTAGAACAATGTGGGTAAAAAAGTCTGCGAAATATAAATGATAAAAAGGGGATTGCGCTGCAGGAGAAGATTCTTTTCTTTTTCTTTTCTTTCTCCTATATTCGTAATACTCTTCAGTTAAACGGACCACATACAATCGATCACTCTCAACATTGGCATGGAAACCTGAAATGTAGTAACAAGACGCACTATGGTGAAGTATATTCTGAACACCTATCGCACCAAGTGAGTGCAGTATACTCACAAGCCTCCGCGTGGTGATGGGGGCGAAATTTGCCCCCAGCCTCGCTAATCTATGACTATGTGGGAGAGAGAGAGAGAATCGACACGTCCTTAATAAAAATCTAGGAAGGGGTCAACTAATAGTATGGTGAAGGTACATAGATGATTGCCTCTTAATCTGGCAAGGTGAGAAAGAAGGTCTAGAGCCCTTCTTAGCGGACATCAATAAAAACATTTTAATCTAAAGTTCCCTAGCCACATAAGTGCTACCTCTGTAGATTTTCTTGATTTAGTTATTTTTGTAGAGGACAGTAGGCTAAAAACCAAGACCTTTTTTAAAACTGTGGATGTGAACACATATATAGAATTAAGTAGTTGCCATCATCCATCTTGGCTCAAAAATGTACCTAAAAGTCAGTTTCAGCGTATTTCCAAAAACTGCACCAAAATAGAAGACTATAGAGAACAGAGTCAGGTGATATAAGAAAGATTTTTAGAAAAAGGTTATGAGGAAGAGTATTTGGACCATTGTAGAAAAGACATAGAAGAAAAACGCGATGCAAATAAGCCCCTAGCAAGTAAAAAGAAAGACCAGCAAAAAAATGATTTTAGATACATGTTCCTAACCCAGTATAACACCAAAGTGGGTCAAATAAAAAACATGATTAACAAAAATTGGCACATACTAAAGAATGACCCCATTCTAAGCAAAGATATACCAGACAAACCCCCTGTAGTTTTCAAGAGAGCAAGTAATTTAACTAATAGACTGGTACATAGCGCTAGTTTTGCAACCAACAAAAAACGAGCAGTTGCCACCAAGGGCAAATTCATATGGTGCGGTTTTTGCATACCATGCAAAAACCACATTCAAAAAGATCGGGTGAGGTCTGTGGACACTATACAATCTAATAAAAGAAAAGGAGAAACTTTTAAAATAAGAGGTAATATTTCTTGCAACAATGTGGGCGTTATATATTTATTGGAGTGCCCGTGTGGCCTCCAATATGTGGGAAGAACTACACGGGGCCTCAAGACCCGAGTACAGGAGCATATTTGCAATATTAAAAAAGGGCTTGAGACGCACAGTGTCTCTTTACATTTCAAGATCCACCACCCAAAAAATTCCAGGGGTTTGCGTTTTACTGGGATTGAGATAGTACATACTCCTATATGTGGAGGAGATTTCATTGCGGTATTGAACAGAAAGGAGGTAGAGTGGATGTACCTTTTGAATACGATCCAACCTCAGGGGTTAAACATTGAATGCGATGTCAATGCCTGCATAGTCTAGGAATGAGCTTAGGGGTTAGTATCAAGAAGTAGGAGGAGACATAGGTTCATTTACATATCTACACCTTATCCCCATAACCAGGTTACTTTTTTCCGCAAAGTTTATTTCTCAAGTTGATTTTACCTGTTGTTTATATGTGTGGTCGGAACATTGTCATTTTTGTGGTTTTTGTTTCCTTTCATAATAATGAAATGTTTTAAATAGATTTAGTTGTCACTATGACGTATGTAATAGGGGAGGTTTTCCCCGTGAACTTAAACTCTGTGGTTCCCACTTAGTAATCAACGCCCCAGAGTATATTAAACCATTTATTATATGAAATAACTGGTACGTACTTCACTATCTCTGCGCCCTCCTTCCTTTGAGATCTATAGAAGTGTGAGTTGGGTGATATCTTCTTGAAGTGGTGCTCTGTTGGTGGGATCGCGGTTTGGATAAAGATCTGCTGAAGGTGAACTTACGGCTCCTGGTCCACGCCCGCTCCACGAATAGAGCTCTCCTGTTGAAGATACACACGAGGTTTCTATCTATGCATTTTGCAAGTGGAGTCTTGTGAGTATACTGCACTCACTTGGTGCGATAGGTGTTCAGAATATACTACACCATAGTGCGTCTTGTTACTATATTTCAGGTTTCCATGCCATTGTTGAGAGTGATCGATTGTATGTGGTCCGTTTAACTGAAGAGTATTACGAATATAAGAGAAAGAAAAGAAAAAGAAAAAAATCTTCTGCTGCAGCACAATCCCCTTTTTATCATCTATATAAGCTGGAGTCACGTAGCGCAGCACGTCACTCTGCTGTGCTTAGTGTAGGGAGAGTATGCTGCTGGTGATTTCAGAGAGAGAATAGGAGACAAACTGTGTTCAAAACATGAATCTAACTCAGCGATCTACATACATTTAGTTGTGTGGGTGCAGGGCACAATTGTTTTATCCTGCCCTGAGCCCAGTGAACGAAAAAAAATAACTTTAATAAGTCAGTTAGGTGGGCGGCGGCGGCGGCCATTTTATACAAGCTCAGTGCACCAGCACAGCATCGGAGCTTTTGTGACATTAAAATCCAAGCTTTAAAATCACAATTTTTGAGCAATATACAACTTCTGGTGCATTTGCAGGATTAGTCAGTGTGCAATTTAAGCTAGAAATACAGCCATAATTTTCTGGGTTTTTACAAACACACTTTTTTTTGTCAAAATCCACTATTTTCCAGATCTGCCAGTGTAAAATTCATGTTTAATATATACAGCTTTCATATTCTGTTACCTAAAAAAATGTTTTGCCAATATACAACATCTGTATTAGGTAGTGTGCAATTTAAGCTAGAAATGCAGCCATAATTTTCTGGGTTTTTAAAAACACACTTTTTTGCCAAAATACACAATTTTTCAGTCCTTGCAGCATCAGCACGTGTGAAATTCAAGGGTTATATACTGCTGTCATATTTAGTTATTAAACAAACACGAGTTTTGGGGGAAAAAAGTTTATTTTGCAGCCATTGTTGCATATGTCATTGTGAGATACAGCTTTTACGTACTGTGGTTCTATTCACTTATTTGAAATAAAGCCATTTTGGGCACAATTCCTTAATAGTGGCCTAGTGTGGGTCAGGGCGTGTGAGATATACCCTTTATATATAGGTTTTCTATTCAGTTATTTGAAATAAAGCCATTTTGGGCACAATTCTTTAATAGTGGCCTGGTGTGGGTCAGGGCATGTGAGGGCTTATACTCTTCTATTAACAAAACACCCTTTTTTTGGCAAATACACAATTTTTCAGGCCTTGCAGCATCAAGGCGTTTGAAATTCCAGGGTTATATACTGCTGTCATATTTAGTTTTTAAACAAACAGCCGTTTGGGCAAAACATTTTTTATTTTGCAGCCTTTACTGCATATGTCATTGTGAGATACAGCCTTTACATAGTGTGGTTCTATTCACTTATTTGATATAAAGCCATTTTGGGCACAAATCTTTAATAGCGGCCTAGTGTGGGTCAGGGCATGTGAGATACACCCTGTATTATACAGGGCTTATATTCTTCTATTAATAATACACCTTTTTTTGGGCAAAATACACAATTGTTGTGCCCTTGCAGCATCAAGACGTTTGAAATTCCAGGGTTATATACTGCTGTCATATTCAGTTATTAAACTAACTCCCGTTTGGGCAAAAAAAGTTTATTTGTCAGCCTTTGCTGCAGATGTCATTGTGAGATACACCCTTTATATATTTGGGTTATAGTCAGATAATTGAAATACCGCCATTTTGTGCACAGATCTATAATTGCGGCCTAGTGTGGGTCGGCCGTGTGAGGTTCACACTGTATATACGGGGCTTATATTCTTCTATTAATAAAACACCCTTTTTTGGGCAAAAAACACAATTGTTGTGCCCTTGCAGCATCAAGACTTTTGAAATTCCAGGGTTATATACTGCTGTCATATTCAGTTATTAAACTACCGGCACTAACCAGCCACTGTTATTAAAAAAATATTATTTGGTAGCCTTTGCTGCAGATGTCATTGTGAGATATACCCTTTAAATACAGGGGTTCTCTTCAGATATTTGAAATACAGCCATTTTGTGCACAAAACTTTAATTGCAGCCTAGTGTGGGTCAGGGCGTATGAGATACACCCTTTAAATACAGGGCTTCTATTCAGGTATTTGAAATACAGCCATTTTGGGCAAACAAATTTATTGAGGCCTAGCCTGGTTCAGGGTGTGTGAGATACACCCTGTACATACTGTTGTTCTATTCTACTATTAATTCGAGATCCTAAATTCGAGAAATATGAGGAGAGCGTCAAATAAGGGACGTGGCCCAGGTCGTGGTGCTGCTGGTGGAGCTCCTGTTGCAGGGAGAGGACGTGGTCGATCTGTGCCAGCTACACGCACAAGTGAAACCCCTTCCTCAGGTGCCAGTAGGTGACAGAACCTGCAGCGCCTAATGCAGCTCTATGAATGGTGAGGCCTGAACAAGTACAGGCGATAGTAGATTGGGTTGCCGACAGTGCCTCCAGTTACTTTACATTGTCTCCTACCCAGTCTCCTGCTGAAAGATCAGAGTTGGCACCTGCAGCCGATGTCCATCAGTCTTTCACCTCACTGACTTGCAAATCAGCCAAGCAGTCTGAGCCCCAAGTCATGCAGCAGTCTCTTCTGCTTTTTGATGACTCTGTTAGCAGGGTTTCCTAGGGCCATCAACCTAGCCCTGCCCCAGAAGTGGAAGCACCGATGCCCAACCACTTATCTTTCAAGATGAGTACATGGGAGGATCATTACAGCACGTCTCGGATGATGACGAAACACAGGTGCCAACTGCTGGGGCTTTCGAAAGTGTGCAGACCGACAAGGAGGGCAGGGGTGAAGACTGGATGGAAGATGATGTGGAGGACGATGAGGTCCCCGACCCCACATGGAATCAAGGTCATGCGAGTGACCTATGCAGTTCGAAGGAAGAGGCGGTGGTCGCACAAAGCCACCAGCACAGCAGAAGAGGGAGCAGGGTGCAAAAGCGTAGCGGCTGTACTCTAGACAGTACGCCTGCTACTGCCCACCACAGCAAGGGACCGAGCACACCAAAGCCAACTCCAAGGAGTTCCCTGGCATGGCAGTTCTTCAGACAATGTGCTGACGAGAAGACACGAGTGGTTTGCATGCTGTGCAATCAGAGCCTGAAGCGAGGCATAAACGTTCTCAACCTGAGCACAACCTGCATGACCAGACATTTAAGTGCTAAGCACGAGCTGCAGTGGAGTAGACACCTCAAATACCAAGAAAGATCTCTGGCTCCTCCTGCTTCCTCTTCTGCTGCTGTCTCGGCCTCTTCATCCACCTCTGGAGTGACAGTGGCACCTGCCACCCTGCAAACAGAGGATCTTCCAGCAACACCACCACCTGGGTCACCAAGCATCTCCACAATGTCCCACGGAAGCTTTCAGCTCTCCATCTTTCAAACGCTGGAGAGGAAGAGAAAGTACCCCCCTACCCACCCGCGATCCCTAGCCCTGAATGCTAGCATTTCTAAATTATTGGCCTATGAAATGCTGTCATTCCGTCTGGTGGAGACGGATAGTTTTAAAGGCCTTATGGAGGTGGCTGTCCCACAGTATGTCGTTCCCAGCCGCCACTACTTTTCCAGGTGAGCCATCCCTTCCCTGCACAACCAAGTAAGGGACAAAATCAGGTGTGCACTGCGCAACGCCATCTTTGGCAAGGTGCACCTGACTACGGATACGTGGACCAGTAAGCACAGTTAGGGACGTTATATCTCCATAACAGCACACTGGGTAAATGCAGTGGCGCTGGGCCTGAGGCGGATAGCAGTTTGGCACATGTCCTTCCACCACCGAGGATTGCAGGGCGCTTCAGTTTGCCTCCTGTTGCTTCCTCCTCCTACTCCACTTCCTCTTCCTCTACCGGCTCCTCATCCGGTCAGCGTAATACCTTCACCACCAACTTCAGCACAGCCAGGGGTAAATGACAGCAGGCAGTATTAAAACTTATCTGTTTGGGGGACAAACCCCACACCGCGCAGGAGCTGTGGACGGGCCTTGAACAACAGACCGATGAGTGGTTTGTGCCAGTCAGTCTCAAGCCCGGCCTGGTGTTGTGCGATAATGGGCGATATCTGGGACTAGCCGGTTTGACGCACATCCCTTGCCTGGCCCATGTGCTGAATTTGTTGGTGCAGAGATTCCTTAACAATTACCCCGATATGTCAGAGCTGCTGCATAAAGTGTGGGCCGTCTGTGCGCACTTTCGGCGTTCTCTTCCTGCTGCTGCTCGCCTGTCAGCGCTGCAGTGTAATTTCAGCCTTCCCGCTAACCCCTTATATGCGATGTGCCCACAAGGTGGAACTCCACCTTGCACATTCTGGCCAGACTGTGCGTGCAGCAGCAGACGATAGGGGAGTTTCAGCTGAAGCACGCACGGGTGAGTCGCTTGGTTTAACAGCACCACTTCACCACCAATGACTGGGCCTCCATGCGAGAGCTGTGTTCCTTGTTGCGCTGTTTCGAGTACTCCACCAACATGGCCAGTGCCGATAACGGCGTTCTCAGCGTAACTATCCCACTTCTATGCCTCCTTGAAAAAACGCTGCTGGCGATGATGGAAGAGGATGTGGCACAGGAGAAGGAGAAGGAAGAGGGATCATTTCGTAGGGTTTCCGACCAGTCATTCATAAGTGTCTCCGAGGGTGGGTTTCTGCACCCACAAACGCCAGGCACACAATTGTCCAGCCAGGGCACAGTTCTGGAGGATGACGAGGTGGAGGATGAGGAGCAGAGATGGAGGAGGAGGAACCATGTTCACAGCAGGGTGGCACCTAGACCAGCTCATGGCCATCACTGGTGTGTGGCTGGGGGGGTACAGAGGACACAGACAATACACCTTGCACAGAGGACAGCTTTTCGTTGCCTCTGGGCAGCCTGGCACACATGAGCGATTACATGCTGCAGTGTCTCCGCAACGACCGCCGAGTTGCCCACATTCTAACTTGTGCTGATTACTGGGTGACCACGCTGCTGGATCCCCGTTACAAGGACAACGTACCGTCCTTAATTCCCTCACTGGAGCGTGATCGTAAGATGCACGAGTACAAGCGCACGCTGGTAGACGCGCTGCTGGTGGCATTCTAACCTGACAGCAGGTGCACAGTGGAAGCACAAGGAGAAGGCAGAGGACGAGGAAGAGGTCGCCAACGCAGCTAGGGCACCGCCAGCACCTCAGAAGGCAGGGTGAGCATGGCCGAAATGTGGAAAAGCTTTGTCAGCACACCACAACAACCAGCACCACCAGCTGATATCGAACGTCTTAGCAGGAGGCAGCATTTCACCAACATGGTGGAGCAGTATGTGTGCACACGCCTACACGTACTGAATGACGGGTCTGCCCCATTCAACTTCTGGGTCTCCAAATTAGACACATGGCCTGAGCTTGCCCTTTACGCCTTGGAGGTGCTGGTCTGCCCTGCAGACAGTGTATTATCTGAATGTGTGCTTAGCATGGCAGGGGGCATCATCACAGACAAGCGCAGCCGCCTGCCCACAGCCAATGTGGACAATCTCACGTTCATTAAAATGAACCAGGCATGGATCCTGGACTTGTCTGTACCTTGTGCAGAATAGACATGTATACCGGCACTAACCAGCCACTGTTATACTGCAGCGCAATTGCTCATTATTGTATTTTGGATATTTCACTCTTTTGGAGTGTACCCTAATGTTGAAAAATAAAATTAAAACCAAAAACCTGTGTTGGCTACCTCGTCCTCCTCCACTGCTGCTTCCACCTACACCGCTACGTCCACCGCCTCCTCAAACTCCTACTCCATATGGAACTCCACCTCATGAATCAATTTTTTTATTTTATTTGTACGTATTTTATTTTATGTCATTTCACTACTTGTGATGTACCACTGCTATACCTAGTAGACCGTAAAAAAATAAAAATAAATTGTCAGTTAAATTTTCTGTTGAAATTCAACAATTTTTGGGTGTGAAGTACCACTGCTATACCTAGTAGACCGTTAAAAAAAAAAAAATTGTCAGTTACATTTTCTGGTGAAATTCAGCATTTTTTGGGTGTGAAGTACCACCGCTATACCTAGTAGACCGGAATAAAATAAAAACAAATTGTCAGTTACATTTTCGGGTGAAATTCACCAATTTTTGGGTGTGATGTACCACTGCTATACCTAGTAGACAGGTAGAAAAAATAAATGTCATTTACATTTTCTGGTGAAATTCACCATTTTTTGGGTTAGATGTACCACTGCTATACCTATTATCTCAGTGAAAATTCCCTTCAACTCAAATTCACCATCCATTCTGACAGGACTTCAATCTCCTATTTGGACTTGAAGTTGGTAGGGGATGACATTTATCACAAAGTTGTCACTCACAGCTTCCGCAAAGACACTGCGGGAAATACTACCTTGTTAGCCTCTTCTTGTCATCCAGGTCATGTCATACGTAACATTCCTAGGGGCGAATTCATACGTCTCAGGAGAAACTGCTCCAAGAATGAAGCGTTCTCCAGAGAGCTGGATTCAGCCTCTGATCGCCTTAGGGCGCGTGGCTATTCTAATGATTCCCTTGAGGCTGCTAGGTCTTATATTTCATCCAAAAAACGCATATTTGGTCTTCCCCGATGGTGCAGGCAGAGTTTTAAAAAATAAACATGCACATCAAAAGACTCCTATATTTGCCACTAGTTATAGTTTGGAATATTCCAAAATCTGCCTCATCATCCGGAAACACCTATCTACATTACGCCATGATCCACAATGGTCAGAAATAGTGCGTCCAGGTATAACCTGCATTCCTCGCAGGGCGCCTACCCTAGCACAAAAAATAAGTCCTAGTCTTTTCTTAGACTCTGTTCAGACACCACAGTGTTGGCTACAGTTAAGGGCACTTTCAAATGCGGTCATCGCATTTGTACATGTTGTGAGTTCTTACATCCGGGTCCAACTATACAATCTACGGCCAACAATAAAGTATATACTTTTAGACAGTATGTTAATTGCAATGCCACATTTGTGGTTTATTGCATTACCTGCACATTATGTTAATTACAATATATAGGCTGTACCACCAGCAATCTCAAGGTCAGGATACGGAGACACATATCGGATATACCTTTTGCTTTATCCAGAAATGTGTCTGCTGTTAGTGCATGTCATGCCAGCGATGTCACGGGCTTAAGAGTACAGGCAGTGGAAAGAGTTAATTGTCCTGAGCGAGGTGGCGACCACAGGCACGCTCTTCTTAATAGAGAATCCTACTGTATTTTCTCTATGGATCCACACATACCAAAGGGACTCAATCGCAGACAGGATTAAATTTTGCACTATTGATCCTTGCACATCATGTCTTTTTTGTCTTTTACTAACTTTTCAGTAATTTTTATTTGCATGTAAGGAGAAGTGGTTGTTGCTAATTATCTCCACCTGAGTTGTCCGGCCCATTTTTTATTTAAGATCGGCACTCAGCATATACTATTGTCATAAGTAAGGATCAGAACCTGACGATCCGAAACGTGTAGATGTACATGCTGGATTTTATTCTGCACCTATGAAATAAAGATTATAACGTATTATCACTACCATCTTGGAAGCTGGATCACTTTCTTCTGCTGTTTTCCTTCACGTCTGGTTCCTGGCGTTTTCCGGGTCTTCCATTGGTGGTGACTCAGGTGAGCTCCGCCATATCCAATTGTCTTTTACTGCTATACCTATTAGACTGGTAAAAAATAAATAAAAAATTGTCAGTTACTTTTTTAGTTGAAATTCAACAATTTTTGGGTGTGAATTACCACCGCTATACTTAGTAGACCGGAAAAAAATAAAAATAAATTGTCAGTTACATTTTCTGGTGAAATTCACTAATATTTGGGTGTGATGTACCACTGCTATACCGAGTCGACAGGTAAAAAAAGAAAAAAAAAATTGTCTGTTGCATTTTCGGGTGAAATTCACTCCTCTACCTAGTTGACAGCTTAATAAATTTCAATAATTTTCCTTTTACATTTTCGGGTGACAATAAACAATTTTTTTCTGTCATAGACCCCTGCTCTACCAAGTAGACAGGTTAATAAACTTCTGTAATTTTAGACGTAAATAATTTTAGACGTAAATAAACCCCTGCTCTGCATAGGTGAAAGGGAATACAATTTCAGAAATTCTTCTTTAATTGATGCGCGCCACCTCCTTTGATTCAGTGTTTAAACTTTAACAAGTTGTACCACATTTGCACTTCAATAATTTGTCCTACATTTCCGCTTTACTCTTTTGGCCCACATTTGGGGTTCTGTAATTTGTCCCACATTTGCGCCTCAATAACTTTTCCCATATTTCCGCTTTACTTTTTTGTCCCACATTTAGGCTTCTGTAATTTGTCCCACATTTGCGCTTTAACAGCTTTTTCCACATTTCCGCTTGATTCTCAATTTTTTTTATAAATTTATCTCCCTTAAATTTGGTCTCTTTTTCTCACACTCCCTCTCTGGCGTGGAACCCTGATTCACCGATAACCGTGATCAACATGGTAGGCTCAGAAAAGAACATCAAAAGTTGATAGAGAAGATATCGAAATGGATGGTGGATGTCACTGGGGCACCTCTACATAGGTGACAGGAACATAAATTTTAAAACATCGCCAATTACATTGTCAGTTGACATTTTTCAAATTTTGCCGGATAGAAACCCCTGCTCTGCATAGTTGACAGGGAATAAAATGTAATAAATTCTTCATTAATTAATGCGCGCCACATCCTTTCATTCAATGCTTAAACTTTAAAAAGTTGTCCCACTTTTACGCTTTACTAATTTGTCCCATAATTGCGCTCTATAATTTTAAATTTGAAAAAATGAATCCTCCTTTGGATGAGGTCTCTCTTTCTCACGCTCCCTCTCCGGCATGGAAACCTGATTCCCCGCCACCTGTGATCACCATGGTAGGTGCATAAAAGAACATCGAAAGTTGATAGAGCAGATATCAAATTGGATCGTGAACATCACAGGGACGTGTGAGATGGTGGGGCAGTAAGTGTGCACACGCCTACACAAACTGACTGACAGGGGTCAGCCCCTGCAACTTCTTGGTCTCTAAATTGGGCACATGGCTTGAGCTTGCCCCTTACCCCTTGGAGGTGCTGGCCTGCCCTGCAGCCAGTGTATTGTCTGAACGTGTGTTTAGCACGACTGGAGGGTTATATTTCCCAATGCTTTGGGGTGTACCCTAATTTAAAAAAATATAAATAAATTTAAAAGCAAAAAGCAGTGTAGGCTACCTCCTCCTCCACCGCCGCTTCCACCGCCTCCTCAACCTCCTACTCAATATGGACCTTGTCCTCCTAGATCAAGATTATTATTTTTTATTTTAAAGTTTTTTAAGTTTTTTATGTTATTTAAATTCATTTCCCTATCCACATTTGTTTGTAGAACACTTGCCATGCTCTTAACCACATTTTGTTGCCATTTGAAGCCCTCTAGCCCTTTCCATGCCATGTTTACAGCCATTTTAGTGCTCAAAAGTTCGGGTCCCGATTTACTTCAATGATGTTCGGGTTCGGGGTCAAGTTCGGGTCAAGTTCGGGGCCCGAACTTTTTTTTGAAGTTCGGCTGAAGCCGTCGAACCCGAACATCCAGGTGTCCGCTCAACTCTAATCGTGGACGACACGAGGACGTGCGATCAGGCAGAAGTTATCTAGAGTCAACAAAGCGGCAGCAGGGCCGCTCCTGTCTAACGTTTCCAAATCCAAAATACCCCAGTGACATTCCCTTCCCTGTAATTTATAATTACAGGGCATCTTAGGAATCCTGTATTGTTATTTATCATCACTGCCTCCCAGAGTCAGGAGTGGGTAATTGCCGTGCGCCCCCTCCTTTCCTTCAATTCCTCTGCTTTAATAATTTGTCCCACATTTCCGCTCGATCACATTTTATTTCAGCCATTGACCTCCCTTGGATGTGGTATCCCTTTCTCAGGCTCCCTCTCCAGCCTGGAACCCTGATTCCCGGTTACCCATGATCACCATGGTAGGCGCATAAAAGAACATCGAAAGTTGATAGGGAAGATACCCAATTGGATCAAGGCTGTCACGGGGACGTGCAACATGGTTGAGCAGTAAGTGTGCACACGCCTACACGTACTGACTGGTGGGCAGACCCTTCAACTTCTGGGTCTCCAAATTGGGCACATGGCCTGAGCTTGCCCTTTACGCCTTGGAGGTGCTGGCCTGCCCTGTGGCCAGTGTATTGTTTGAATGTTTGTTTAGCACGGCTGGAGGGGGTTATCAAAGAGAAGCGCAGCCGCCTGTCCACAGCCAATGTGGACAAGTTCACGTTCATTAAAATGAACCAGGCAGGGATCCCACAGGACTTGTCCATACCTTGTGCAGAATAGACATGTATACCGGCCTCACCAAGCCATTGTTGTACTCCAGGGCACTTTCTCTTTGTTTTATTTTTTATATTTCCCAATGTTTTGGGGTCTACCCAAATTTGAAAAAAATAAATAAATAATAAAATAAAAAGCAAAACCAAAAACCACACCGCCACATCCACCGCCTCCTCAACCTCCTATTCCATATGGACCTCCTCCTCCTAGATCAAGATTATTATTATTACTTTTTACGCATTTTATGTTATTTTAAGTCATTTCCCTATCCACATTTGTTTGCAGAGCACTTGCCATGCTCTTAACCACATTTTGCAGCCCTTTAGCCCTTTCCATGACTTTTTTAGAGCCATTTTAGTGCTACAAAGTTCGGGTCCCCATTGACTTCAATGGGGTTTAGGTTCGGGGTCAAGTTCGGGTAAAGTTCGGGTCCCGAACTCGAACTTTTTTCTGAAGTTTGGCCAAACCCGTTGAACCCGAACATCCAGGTGTCCGCTTAACTCTATTTCTCTTGCCTCCCTCACACCACGTCACGTGATCAAAGCCGAGTCACGTGATCACAGTCACATCACATGGGACGCTAATCCTGAGCGCAGAATACACCGCACAACAGAAGACAATCTTCGGGGTTGGGTGAGTAGCTGTACTACAGGTGGGACGCCCCTGCAGTAAGCGAAACCCAGTCTCTTGTGAGTAGAGACAGTGGAATAAGTGTTAAACAATGGTTAACATTGCCGTATTTGTGTGAGGGGAGGCGGGGCTATGTACGGTTAAAAGGCAGAAGCCTTTACCTGATGCACGGTCGACGTCAGTTGTGCCCTCTCAACCCCCCCTTTTTACAGATAATCCACACTGGGGTTGCCCCCTTTAGGCTACCCTCCTACAGCAGTTCCGGCATAGCTCTACTGCTTCAGGTAGGTATTGTTAGGTAGTTCCTCACGGAACTGATCCAAGCACAACTAACAAAATAACAACATTATATTAACCTAAGTGAGGTTAATATACCCAGTGGAAATCCTTTTTAATTATTAATTACCACAGATTCGGATACAAATTATCGGACCAGACAGTATTTCAACGGCTTACAATTCTGTGGATACAACATTGAACTGACTGACTTGAACCATTGCCAGCAAAACCACATGCAGGTGGTTATCAATAGGAGCACAAACCTTACAGTACACTTTGACTGATATTGACGCAACTTTTTTAACAACTTTTTAACAACTTCATCAACAACTGCATATGTTATTATTAATGAATTGTCATTCTATGTATCCCTAATTTATTAACCTGTGTATTATTGTTACTGAAGCAACCAGGATCATTGCACCTATAGACTTACTGTAGTGCAACTTTTTCACCTTTCATGTTGTATGTTTTATGACTACATTTTATGATGTTTTTTATGATATTTGATATTTTTATTGAGAATAAATGTTATTAGCATAACTTTTTAACTCATACAGACGTGGACAAAATTGTTGGTACCCTTTGGTCAATGAAAGAAAAAGTCACAATGGTCACAGAAATAACTTTAATCTGACAAAAGTAATAATAAATTAAAATTCTATAAATGTTAACCAATGAAAGTCAGACATTGTTTTTCAACCATGCTTCAACAGAATTATGTAAAAAAATAAACTCATGAAACAGGCATGGACAAAAATGATGGTACCCCTAGAAAACACAGAACATAATGTGACCAAAGGGACATGTTAATTCAAGGTGTGTCCACTAATTAGCATCACAGGTGTCTACAACCTTGTAATCAGCCATTGGGCCTATATATATGGCTCCAGGTAATCACTGTGTTGTTTGGTGATATGGTGTGTACCACACTCGACATGGACCAGAGGAAGCAAAGGAAAGAGCTGTCTCAAGAGATCAGAAAGAAAATTATAGACAAGCATGTTAAAGGTAAAGGCTATAAGACCATCTCCAAGCAACTAGATGTTCCTGTGAGTACAGTTGCACATATTATTCATAAGTTTAAGATCCATGGGACTGTAGCCAACCTCCCTGGACGTGGCCGCAGGAGGAAAATTGATGACAAATCTAAGAGACGGATAATCCGAATGGTAACAAAAGAGCCTAGAAAGACTTCTAAAGAGATTCAAGGTGAACTTCATGCTCAAGGAACATCAGTGTCAGATCGCACCATCCGTCGTTGTTTGAGCCAAAGTGGACTACATGGGAGACGACCAAGGAGGACACCATTGTTGAAAACGAATCATAAAAAAGCAAGACTGGAATATGCCAAACTACATGTTGACAAGCCACAAAGCTTCTGGGAGAATGTCCTGTGGACAGATGAGACAAAAATCGAAGTTTTTGCCAAGGCACATCAGCTGTATGTTCACAGACGAAAAAATGAAGCATATCAAGAAAAGAACACTGTCCCTACTGTGAAACATGGAGGAGGCTCTGTTATGTTCTGGGGCTGCTTTGCTGCGTCTGGCACAGGGTGTCTTGAATCTGTGCAGGGTACAATGAAATCTCAAGACTATCAAGGAATTCTAGAGAGAAATGTACTAGCCAGTGTCAGAAAGCTTGGTCTCAGTCGCAGGTCATGGGTCTTGCAACAGGACAATGACCCAAAACACACCGCTAAAAACACCCAAGAATGGCTAAGAGGAAAAAATTGGACTATTCTAAAGTGGCCTTCTATGAGCCCTGACCTCAATCCTATTGAGCATCTTTGGAAGGAGCTGAAACATGCAGTCTGGAAAAGGCACCCTTCAAACCGGACACAACTGGAGCAGTTTGCTCATGAGGAGTGGGCCAAAATACCTGCTGAGAGGTGCAGATGTCTCATTGACAGTTACAGGAAGCGTTTGATTGCAGTGATTGCCTCAAAAGGTTGCGCAACAAAATATTAAGTTAGGGGTACCATCATTTTTGTCCATGCCTGTTTCATGAGTTTATTTTTTTACATAATTCTGTTGAAGCATGGTTGAAAAACAATGTCTGACTTTCATTGGTTAACATTTATAGAATTTTAATTTATTATTACTTTTGTCAGATTAAAGTTATTTCTGTGACCATTGTGACTTTTTCTTTCATTGACCAAAGGGTACCAACAATTTTGTCCACGTCTGTATATATATATATGAAATACAGATGGTGAGTGCCTGCTATTTTGTTACACAGAGCCTCTAGGTGTAACGGCATTGCTCCAAGAGGCTCAGTTACATCATTTTTTCCAGCAATGTGGGCACATATAAACATGGGACCAAAACATAAGCCTTCAGCTGCCAAGCGCACATGTAACAGGTCAGCCAGTGTCATAGCTACAAATCTGCTGACAGATGCCCTTTAAGGGTCTGCTTTAGGAATGCAGTGGAGGACGCAATTTTCTTTTACAATTAACATTCAATGTTCATACATTACCATATACAATAGGCAATACTAGTAGGACAGGACCAGGGTGACAAAATTTGCCCATGTAAAATTATACTTCACCTACGAGATGGGATTCTGTGCCTAATGCCAGTGCCTGTTGGGTTTGATGGGGGCTTATGGTGACCTGGGAAACCCTTCTTTACACCTGTAAATCTGAGGGTGGGATTAGATAGGAGGTAGCATCCAACATTGGTATTGAGCTGGCCATGTCTGTGCCCTACGATATCCCCTGTGTTCTTAAAAGGGTTTTCCAGGATTTTACTACCAATCGGTGGGAGTCCAATGTGAGATTGTGGAAAAGCTCTGCCTGCATAATGTTTATCCCTAGATTGTATTGGAGCTGTCATTTGGCATTCCGGGCACTAGAGGCCACTGTTTTGCAGCTACAGTCAGCACACTCTGGAATCTACATATGCAAAGCAGATGATGACTCATGCAAGCTGCTTCTGAAAACCAGAAAGTCTGAGCTAATCTGACATGGTGGAAGGATTGTGCTGTGAGGGACTGAATCCTATTCCATCCTTGCTTGTGGATGTCCGGCAGTGAATGTACACTCAAAGGAAGGAGAGTAGCTGTTGTTCCCTTACTGGATCCAGCCCTTTGAAAGAGAGGTTGTCCCAGGAAGACCAGTTCCAGTGTGTGGACAGAAAGCCTTATCATCAAGCAAGGCCGCACGTTTGCTGAGAGCTTGGTGGCCATCCCGGGTAAGCGGCATCCTAGGGCCCAGAACAGACGCAGGTCAGTACACCCGTTTACTCCTTGCTCTATACTAGGGGCGCCTGAAGCAACAGAGACTAAGCCTAGGCCTGAAACTAGATAGATAGTTAGGGTTGTGTGATTGCCAGGTTGTAAAGAACTGTTCTGCGGTGCTGTATTGACTTTGCAGGCTCTGCTGTGTTCGCCATCGGCCAGGTTTGTCCTATTTTGCGGCACAGTATTGACTTTGCAGGCTCTGCTGTGTCCGCCATCGGCTAAGCCTGTCCAGTGGGCAGGGACAGTGACTGTGGGTCCTGGATATAGCATTTTCTGTGCATGTTTGTATTGTTGCAGTTATACTACTGTTATAGTAAAGTTTCTGTTTTTGCATAAAAAGCTGGTGTCTGTGTTGTTTTCCCTGTTCCATTACTTAGCTGTATCCTGGGGGTCCCTCCCCGATTCACGGTCTTACAACTTGGCGTAGTCGGCAGGATACAGCGACCGTTATGGACGGTAACGCAGCGGGAGATCGTCCCCCGAAGCCAGTGGTGCCGGATCAGGACCCAGCCCAGGGTGCACAAGTGCAAATCCAGCTTGCCCCAACAATATGGCTACCCCAGTAGGATATATCCCTGTAGGGGCACTGCTGCGTCATTTGCCAAAGTATGACGGTAGAAACATGACATTGCAGGACTGGACTGAAAGGGTGCGAAGTGCAGTTAAAATGTGTAAACTGACCCCCGAACTGCAGGCTGAGGTTGCGTTGAGAGCCCTAGAGGGTGACGTCAGGTGGACAGTGATGGTAAGGCTTGACTCCGAGAGAGATACCCTAGAGAAGATATTCTCCCTGCTAGAGAGAGCCCAAGGGGGGCGGGCCAAAGTGGTACAGTTATGGAGTCACTTCTTTAACCGACCCCAGTGAGAGGGCGAGTGTCACGGAAGGTGTACAGGAAACAAGACAATGCAAAATGAATATATGACTCACTGAATCCAAAACTAAGGAACAAAAGAGAGACCCCTGCATAAGACCTGGCACTCTCCCTGACTCTGCTCAGCCTATGCAAACATCCCAATGGTGGATGATCGCATATCCACGTACCTCGACTATATAACACCTGAACACCCTACAATAGTGAGGGGACACGACCACCGGCTCCCTACACTAGACACGGAGGGAGTCAGGGTCACCTGGGATCCAGCAAACATAAAATCACAAATGAATATACAACACTTATATTGTAGAAGACTGGGAAATAGGATCAGCATGCGCACACACACTCCAGGAAGTTGTATAAACCGCACACTAATGCATTATGGGGAGGAATTTAAAGGGATGCAATCAGTCCAACTACAAGACAGCTGAGAGAGACTAACAAGATAAGGAACTGAAAACCAAAACAAAGAAAAGCTCAAGGAGGAGGTTCTGAAAGGCATCTGTCAGAGCTTCTCAGATGTCTGGTTGTGACAGTACCCCTCCCTCTACGAGTGGACTCTGGACACTCAGAGCCCACCTTCTCAGGATGGGACCTATGGAAAGCCCTGATGAGACGAGTGGCCTTAATGTCCGTCACTGATACCCACATCCTCTCCTCAGGACCATAACCCTCCCAATGAACGAGGTACTGGAGAGAACCGCGGACAACACGAGAATCCACAATCCTAGAGACCGGAAATTCAAGATTCCCATCAACCATAATCGGAGGAAGAGGCAAAGGCGAGGGTACAATGGGTTGAACATAAGGTTTTTTTGTTTGTTTTTTTTTAAAGTTTTTATTTTACTTTCGGTAAAACATACATTGTAACAGTACACCAACAGTGGCGTGAATCGGTACCATACACATTATCATAGAAGCACAATATCGTACATAACGGAATTAGGATAGAAATCCTTACAGAAAATGTAAGAGGTACTCCATAAACGCAGCTTGTATTCTGTAGGTTAGTGCATATAGGACAGTATCAAGGCATAGCTGCTCAGAATAAGTGTCAATGCAGATAGAGAGAGAAACACAATATAATCTGACACAACTTAGTGACCTCATACCCACTCTATATTTGTATGAGTCATATATGGCTAGCACCCGGGAGAGGACAAGCATCTCCAACTACCAGTAAATTATTAAGCAGAATTGGTCAAGATCTAAATTGCTAGTCATACTCGCATAGCTAATAGGACAGGATCGAAAAGGAGGCTATGGGTTGGTGTTAGGTAGACTAATGCTGAGAAAACCTGTACTTTGTCCAGGGGGCCCACTTTTTCAAGAAAATTGGGTGTGACCGTGACTCCCAGGAGGCCATTTCCTCAAAACGGTAGATTTGATCTACTTTAAGTCTCCATTGCTCCATCGAGGGTAAGCTAGCTTGTAGCCAATGTTTAGGAACCAGAAGACGGGCTGCCAATAAGAGTTGCTTGAAGAGGAACGTGGGAGGGGGCGACTTTTTATCAGTAAAAAGAAAGAGCAAGGCACCAAAAGGGGATAAAGCTATATTTGAGGAGCAGATTAGGTTACTGATCTGGAAAATTTCTGCCCACCATTTGTTAATGCCAGAGCACGACCACCATATGTGTAAGAAAGTACCTTTCTCCCCTTGACATCTCCAGCATGTTGTAGACGTAGATCTGGAGAAATGTGAGGATTTAACCAGGGTGATGTACCATTGTGAGAGGATTTTGTATCCATTCTCCTGTGCTCTAACACATCTAGAAGACTTATGTGGGGTCTCAAATAGTGTAGGTAAAGTTTGAAGAGGGAGATCCACGCCCGTCTCCAGTTCCCAGGATCGAATGAAGGCTGGCTTAATAATTAGGGGGGGAGATCTTGTTATATATTGTTATATATAAGAGAGATAGGTTTTTTAGGGGGATTGGGGTTAGTTATTAAAGCCTCAAACCATGTAAGGGGGCGAAGGAGTTCACCATTCATGTTGTTTTTATTAACAAATGATTTGATAAGTGGGATGAGGCTGAAATCACATGGTTGTGGATTGAGAAGAGTTTTAATGGTATCACTTGTTGGGACTAAGCCCTGGGGTTCCAGGAGGAGGGATAATGGCATAGAGGAAGAACCAATTAATTTAGAGGAGGAACTTCTAGGCCTGCCCGTGGATGAACCTAGAATATCACTAATTGTAACCAGGGGGGATGGGAAGGGAATTGAGCAGTGAGAGAGATTCCACCATTTCCATGCTTCCACTGTGGCCCTGATAATTGGGAAGGGTTGCAAGTTAACTTGGGGAGGTACGTGATGACCCAAACATAGGGCTCGAGTTGGTTGACCCATAATGCTCTGTTCCATGGCCACCCAGAACTTGCTATCTGTGTTTCTCAGCCAATCAATGATTCGGGACATAAGGATAGCCTTCCCATATAGTTCAGGGTCTGGCAGTCCTATACCACCCGATGAACGTGACCTAGATAAAAATGAGTAGGATATTCTCGCTCTCCTGCCATTCCATAGGAACATTCTGAACCTTTTTTGTTTCAGGGCTGAGTAATAAGACTTTGGGATGGGAATTGGGAGCACTTGTTGGAGGTATGTGAGACGTGGGATAATAAGAGCAGAAAGGATGTTTTTCCTTCCAAACCAGGATAGGGTTGGTGCTGTTTTAGTGAGTTTTTCAAGGGCTAAGAATAAGGCAGCCTTTAAAGGGACATAGTTGAGTTTGAAAAGGTCTGAGATGGTAGGGCTAATTTTCACTCCTAGGTAGGTAATAGTTGGAGAGGACCAATTGAAGTGAGAGTCTTTCATTAAGGAGAGTTTGAGTTGTGGTGAAACGCCCGTGCAAATGATGGTGGATTTGCTCTCGTTGATCTTAAAGTCCGAAACTACACTGTAGTTCTTTAAATGTTCCTGAATTAGGGGGAGGGAGGTCTTAGGGTTTTATGTCATAATCATGACATCGTCTGCAAATGCAGCGATCTTGTGGGTCCTACCTCCTAGAAACAAGCCTTTAATCTCAGTATCCATTCTAAGCCTAGACAGAAGGGGCTCCATGGCTAGGATGAATAATAGGGGGGATAGGGGGCAACCCTGACGAGTTCCGTTTTGGATTTGAAAGGGAGACGATAGGTCACCGTTGACCATCACACGGGCGGTAGCCTGGTTATACATAGCAAATACAGCCTTGATATATGGACCAGGTAGGCCGAAGAAGGTTAGAATGTGTCGTAAATAATTCCAATTTATGCGGTCAAACGCTTTTTCAGCGTCGGTGCTAAGAAGTAAAAGAGGAGTGGAAGTATGTCTGGCATAGCAGAGAGCGTTGATGACTCTAGTTGTATTATCTCTACCTTCCCTATTACGCACAAAGCCCACCTGATCCATATGTACCAGCAGAGGGAGAAGGACTGCAAGGCGGTTGGCCAGTAGTTTCGCGAGTATTTTAAGATCAATATTCAGGAGAGAAATTGGCCTATAGTTTGCACATTGCTTGGAGTCCTTCCCCTCCTTTGGAATCAAGGCTATATGAGCAGATGCCATGTCCCTAGACAAAGGAACACCCTGTAGGGACTGGTTGCAGACCGTAAGTAGATGCGGCAGGAGCTGATTTTTGAATGTTTTGTAGTAGAATGCCGGTAGGCCGTCTGGGCCCGGACTTTTCCCCTGGGGCATTTGGGCCAGAGCGAGAGAGATCTCATCCATGGTAGATGGAGCTTCAAGCGATTGCTTTTGGTCTGCCGATAGCGTTGGGCAGGTAGTAGACTTAAGATTAGAGTTGAGCGAACACCTGGATGTTCGGGTTCGAGAAGTTCGGCCGAACATCCCGGAAATGTTCGGGTTCGGGATCCGAACCCGATCCGAACTTCGTCCCGAACCCGAACCCCATTGAAGTCAATGGGGACCCGAACTTTTCGGCACTAAAAAGGCTGTAAAACAGCTCAGGAAAGAGCTAGAGGGCTGCAAAAGGCAGCAACATGTAGGTAAATCCCCTGCAAACAAATGTGGATAGGGAAATGAATTAAAATAAAAATTAAATAAATAAAAATTAACCAAAATCAATTGGAGAGAGGTCCCATAGCAGAGAATCTGGCTTCACGTCACCCACCACTGTAAGAGTCCATTTTCATAAATTTAGGCCCAGCACCCAGGCAGAGGAGAGAGGTCCCGTAACAGAGAATCTGGCTTCATGTCAGCAGAGAATTAGTCTGCATGTCATAGCAGAGAATGAGGCTTCACGTCAGCCACCACTGCAACAGTCCATTGGCATATATTTAGGCCCAGCACACAGGCAGAGGAGGGAGGTCCCGTAACAGAGAATCTGGCTTCATGTCAGCAGAGAATCAGTCTGCATGTCATAGCAGAGAATGAGGCTTCACGTCAGCCACCACTGCAACAGTCCATTGGCATATATTTAGGCCCAGCACACACACAGGCAGAGGAGAGAGGTCCCGTAACAGAGAATCTGGCTTCATGTCAGCAGAGAATCAGTCTGCATGTCATAGCAGAGAATGAGGCTTCACGTCAGCCACCACTGCAACAGTCCATTGGCATATATTTAGGCCCAGCACACACACAGGCAGAGGAGAGAGGTCCCGTAACAGACAATCTGGCTTCATGTCAGCAGAGAATCAGTCTGCATGTCATAGCAGAGAATGAGGCTTCACGTCAGCCACCACTGCAACAGTCCATTGGCATATATTTAGGCCCAGCACCCAGGCAGAGGAGGGAGGTCTCGTAACAGAGAATCTGGCTTCATGTCAGCAGAGAATCAGTCTGCATGTCATAGCAGAGAATGAGGCTTCACGTCAGCCACCACTGCAACAGTCCATTGGCATATATTTAGGCCCAGCACACACACAGGCAGAGGAGAGAGGTCCCGTAACAGAGAATCTGTCTTCATGTCAGCAGAGAATTAGTCTGCATGTCATAGCAGAGAATAAGGCTTCACGTCACCCACCACTGTAACAGTCCATTGGCATATATTTAGGCCCAGCACCCAGGCAGAGGAGGGAGGTCCCGTAACAGAGAATCTGTCTTCATGTCAGCAGAGAATTAGTCTGCATGTCATAGCAGAGAATGAGGCTTCACGTCAGCCACCACTGCAACAGTCCATTGGCATATATTTAGGCCCAGCACCCAGGCAGAGGAGAGAGGTCCCGTAACAGAGGATCTGGTTTCATGTCAGCAGAGAATTAGTCTGCATGTCATAGCAGAGAATGAGGCTTCACGTCAGCCACCACTGCAACAGTCCATTGGCATATATTTAGGCCCAGCACACACACAGGCAGAGGAGAGAGGTCCCGTAACAGAGAATCTGTCTTCATGTCAGCAGAGAATTAGTCTGCATGTCATAGCAGAGAATGAGGCTTCACGTCAGCCACCACTGCAACAGTCCATTGGCATATATTTAGGCCCAGCACACACACAGGCAGAGGAGAGAGGTCTCGTAACAGAGAATCTGTCTTCATGTCAGCAGAGAATTAGTCTGCATGTCATAGCAGAGAATGAGGCTTCACATCAGCCACCACTGCAACAGTCCATTGGCATATATTTAGGCCCAGCACCCAGGCAGAGGAGAGAGGTCCCGTAACAGACAATCTGGCTTCATGTCAGCAGAGAATCATTCTGCATGTCATAGCAGAGAATCAGGCTTCACGTCACCCAACATTGGAACAGTCCATTGGCATATATTTAGGCCCCGGCACCCAGACACAGGAGAGGTTCATTCAACTTTGGGTAGCCTCGCAATATAATGGTAAAATGAAAATAAAAATAGGATTGAATGAGGAAGTGCCCTGGAGTCCAATAATATATGGTTAAGGGGAGGTAGTTAATGTCTAATCTGGACAAGGGACGGACAGGTCCTGTGGGATCCATGCCTGGTTCATTTTTATGAACGTCAGCTTGTCCACATTGGCTGTAGACAGGCGGCTGCGTTTGTCTGTAATGACGCCCCCTGCCGTGCTGAATACACGTTCAGACAAAACGCTGGCCGCCGGGCAGGCCAGCACCTCCAAGGCATAAAAGGCTAGCTCTGGCCACGTGGACAATTTAGAGACCCAGAAGTTGAATGGGGCCGAACCATCAGTCAGTACGTGGAGGGGTGTGCACACGTACTGTTCCACCATGTTAGTGAAATGTTGCCTCCTGCTAACACGTTGCGTATCAGGTGGTGGTGCAGTTAGCTGTGGCGTGTTGACAAAAGTTTTCCACATCTCTGCCATGCTAACCCTGCCCTCAAAGGAGCTGGCATTGACACAGCTGCCTTGGCGACCTCTTGCTCCTCCTCTGCCTTGGCCTTGGGCTTCCACTTGTTCCCCTGTGACATTTGGGAATGCTCTCAGTAGCGCGTCTACCAACGTGCGCTTGTACTCGCGCATCTTCCTATCACGCTCCAGTGCAGGAAGTAAGGTGGGCACATTGTCTTTGTAGCGTGGATCCAGCAGGGTGGCAACCCAGTAGTCCGCATAGGTTAAAATGTGGGCAACTCTGCTGTCGTTGCGCAGGCACTGCAGCATGTAGTCGCTCATGTGTGCCAGGCTGCCCAGGGGTAAGGACAAGCTGTCCTCTGTGGGAGGCGTATCGTCATCGTCCTGCCTTTCCCCCCAGCCACGCACCAGTGATGGACCCGAGCTGCGTTGGGTGCCACCCCGCTGTGACCATGCTTCATCCTCATCCTCCTCCACCTCCTCCTCATCCTCGTCCTCCTCGTCCTCCAGTAGTGGGCCCTGTCTGGCCACATTTGTACCTGGCCTCTGCTGTTGCCAAAAACCTCCCTCTGAGTCACTTCGAAGAGACTGGCCTGAAAGTGCGAAAAATGACCCCTCTTCCTCCTCCTCCTCCTCCTCCTCCTCCTGGGCCACCTCCTCTTGCATCATCGCCCTAAGTGTTTTCTCAAGGAGACATAGAAGTGGTATTGTAACGCTGATAACGGCGTCATCGCCACTGGCCATGTTGGTGGAGTACTCGAAACAGCGCAACAGGGCACACAGGTCTCGCATGGAGGCCCAGTCATTGGTGGTGAAGTGGTGCTGTTCTGTAGTGCGACTGACCCGTGCGTGCTGCAGCTGAAACTCCACTATGGCCTGCTGCTGCTCGCACAGTCTGTCCAGCATGTGCAAGGTGGAGTTCCACCTGGTGGGCACGTCGCATATGAGGCGGTGAGCGGGAAGGCCGAAGTTACGCTGTAGCGCAGACAGGCGAGCAGCAGCAGGATGTGAACGCCGGAAGCGCGAACAGACGGCCCGCACTTTATGCAGCAGCTCTGACATGTCGGGGTAGTTGTGAATGAACTTCTGCACCACCAAATTCAGCACATGCGCCAAGCAAGGGATGTGCGTCAAATTGGCTAGTCCCAGAGCTGCAACGAGATTTCGCCCATTATCGCACACCACCAGGCCGGGCTTGAGGCTCACCGGCAGCAACTACTCGTCGGTGTGTTGTTCTATACCCCGCCACAACTCCTGTGCGGTGTGGGGCCTGTCCCCCAAACATATGAGTTTCAGAATGGCCTGCTGACGTTTACCCCGGGCTGTGCTGAAGTTGGTGGTGAAGGTGTGTGGCTGACTGGATGAGCAGGTGGAAGAAGAGGAGGAGGAAGCCGAGAAGGAGGAGGTGGCAACAGGAGGCAAAGAATGTTGCCCTGCGATCCTTGGCGGCGGAAGGACGTGCGCCAAACAGCTCTCCGCCTGGGGCCCAGCTGCCACTACATTTACCCAGTGTGCAGTTAGGGAGATATAGCGTCCCTGGCCGTGCTTACTGGTCCATGTATCTGTGGTTAGGTGGACCTTGCCACAGATGGCGTTGCGCAGTGCACACTTGATTTTATCGGATACTTGGTTGTGCAGGGAAGGCATGGCTCTCTTGGAGAAGTAGTGGCGGCTGGGAACAACATACTGTGGGACAGCAAGCGACTTGAGCTGTTTGAAGCTGTCTGTGTCCACCAGCCTAAATGACAGCATTTCATAGGCCAGTAGTTTAGAAATGCTGGCATTCAGGGCCAGGGATCGAGGGTGGCTAGGTGGGAATTTACGCTTTCTCTCAAATGTTTGTGAGATGGAGAGCTGAACGCTGCCGTGTGACATGGTTGAGACGCTTGGTGACGGAGGTGGTGGTGGTGGTGTTGGTGGTACATCCCCTGTTTGCTGGGCGGCAGGTGCCAACGTTCCTCCAGAGGCGGAGGAAGAGGCCGAGGCGGCAGCAGCAGAATAGGCCGAGGCGGCAGCAGCAGAAGAGGTAGCAGGGGGAGCCTGAGTGACTTCCTTGGTTTTAAGGTGTTTACTCCACTGCAGTTCATGCTTTGCATGCAGGTGCCTGGTCATGCAGGTTGTGCTCAGCTTCAGAACGTTAATGCCTCGCTTAAGGCTCTGATGGCACAGCGTGCAAACCACTCGGGTCTTGTCGTCAGCACATTGTTTGAAGAAGTGCCATGCCAGGGAACTCCTTGAAGCTGCCTTTGGGGTGCTCGGTCCCAGATGGCGGCGGGCAGTAGCAGGCGGAGTCTCTTGGCGGCGGGTGTTCTGCTTTTGCCCACTGCTCCCTCTTTTGCTACGCTGTTGGCTCGGTCTCACCACTGCCTCTTCCTCCGAACTGTGAAAGTCAGTGGCACGACCTTCATTCCATGTGGGGTCTAAGACCTCATCATCCCCTGCATCGTCTTCCACCCAGTCTTGATCCCTGACCTCCTGTTCAGTCTGCACACTGCAGAAAGACGCAGCAGTTGGCACCTGTGTTTCGTCATCATCAGAGACATGCTGAGGTGGTATTCCCATGTCCTCATCATCAGGAAACATAAGTGGTTGTGCGTCAGTGCATTCTATATCTTTCACCGCTGGGGAAGGGCTAGGTGGATGCCCTTGGGAAACCCTGCCAGCGGAGTCTTCAAACAGCATAAGAGACTGCTGCATAACTTGAGGCTGAGACAGTTTCCCTGGTATGCATGGGGGTGATGTGACAGACTGATGGGGTTGGTTTTCAGGCGCCATCTGTGCGCTTTCTGCAGAAGACTGGGTGGGAGATAATGTGAACGTGCTGGATCCACTGTCGGCCACCCAATTGACTAATGCCTGTACCTGCTCAGGCCTTACCATCCTTAGAACGGCATTGGGCCCCACCATATATCGCTGTAAATTCTGGCGGCTACTGGGACCTGAGGTAGTTGGTACACTAGGACGTGTGGATGTGGCAGAACGGCCACGTCCTCTCCCAGCACCAGATGGTCCACTAACACCACCACGACCATGTCCACGTCCACGTCCCTTACTAGATGTTTTTCTCATTGTTATGGTTCACCACAACAACAAAAATATTATTTGGCCCAATGTATTGTATTCAAATTCAGCGGGATATAAATTTGAGGCCTAGTATTTAGGCGCTGGGTGACCGGCATGGATTTACTAACAGAATTAGACTTGGAAATGCACAGTAGCGTGTGTGTGAAGTTATTCTGAATGACCCTATGTGCACCTTGAATATTATATACCCTTTTAGGGATAGATTTCAAATAGCTCTGATATAGCAGAAACCACTAAATTATGAAATTGCTAAATTGGGAATTGTATTTCAACCCAGAACAAAAAATGTGCTTTGACGGACACTAAATAACTTTCCCAGCCACAACAGGACAGTGGTAACGAGAGATTTAGCAGGATATAAATTTGAGGCCTAGTATTTAGGCGCTGGGTGACAGGTATGGGTTTAGTGACAGAATTAGACTTGGAAATACACAGTAGCGGGTGTGTGTGAAGTTATTCTGAATGACCCAATGTGCACCTTGAATATTATATACCCTTTTAGGGATAGATTTCAAATAGCTCTGATATGGCAGGAACCACTAAATTATGAAATTGCTAAATTGGGAATTGTACTTCAACCCAGAACAAAAAATGTGCTTTGACGGACACTAAATAACTTTCCCAGCCACAACAGGACAGCGGTAACGAGAGATTTAGCGGGATATAAATTTGAGGCCTAGTATTTAGGCGCTGGGTGACAGGTATGGGTTTAGTGACAGAATTAGACTTGGAAATACACAGTAGCGGGTGTGTGTGAAGTTATTCTGAATGACCCAATGTGCACCTTGAATATTATATACCCTTTTAGGGATAGATTTCAAATAGCTCTGATATAGCAGGAACCACTAAATTATGAAATTGCTAAATTGGGAATTGTATTTCAACCCAGAACAAAAAATGTGCTTTGACGGACACTAAATAACTTGCCCAGCAACAACAGTACAGCGGTAACGAGAGATTTAGCGGGATATAAATTTGAGGCCTAGTATTTAGGCGCTGGGTGACCGGTATGGATTTAGTGACAGAATTATGGCCAAAAAATAACCACACTATTGCTGGTTAAATGCACTTGGTGACGGGCGCAGCTTGCCCCTGATGTAGTATATGGCCAAAAAATGAACAGACTATTGCTGGTTAAATGCACTTGGTGTCACAGCTTGACCAACCACACTACTGAGGGTTAAATGCACTTGGTGACGGGCGCAGCTTGCCCCTGATGTAGTATATGGCCAAAAAATGAACAGACTATTGCTGGTTAAATGCACTTGGTGTGACAGCTTCACCCTGATGTAGGCTTTAGCCAAAAAACAACCACACCATTGAGGGTTAAATGCACTTGGTGACAGGCGCAGCTTGCCCCTGATTTAGTATATGGCCAAAAAATGAACAGACTATTGCTGGTTAAATGCACTTGGTGTGACAGCTTCACCCTGATGTAGGCTTTAGCCAAAAAACAACCACACCATTGAGGGTTAAATGCACTTGGTGACAGGCGCAGCTTGCCCCTGATTTTGTATATGGCCAAAAAATGAACAGACTATTGCTGGTTAAATGCACTTGGTGTGACGGCTTCACCCTGATGTAGGCTTTAGCCAAAAAACAACCACACCATTGAGGGTTAAATGCACTTGGTGACAGGCGCAGCTTGCCCCTGATTTTGTATATGGCCAAAAAATGAACAGACTATTGCTGGTTAAATGCACTTGGTGTGACAGCTTCACCCTGATGTAGGCTTTAGCCAAAAAACAACCACACCATTGAGGGTTAAATGCACTTGGTCGCAGCTTGGATGCACTTGGTCGCAGCACCGCACAAGACACAAAATGGCCGCCGATCACCCCAGAAAAAAGTGACTGACAAACGGTCTGGGCAGCCTAAAAACAGTGAGTGAGCATTTGAATTTCAGCAGCTCAATGATGCACAGCTGCAGATCGATCGATTAATCAAGTGAAGTCCTTTGGAGGAGTTAATCTGCCTAATCTCGCCCTACTGTCGCATCCGCAACCTCTCCCTACGCTAATCAGAGCAGAGTGACGGGCGGCGCTATGTGACTCCAGCTTAAATAGAGGCTGGGTCACATGGTGCTCTGGCCAATCACAGCCATGCCAATAGTAGGCATGGCTGTGACGGCCTCTTGGGGCAAGTAGTATGACGCTTGTTGATTGGCTGCTTTGCAGCCTTTCAAAAAGCGCCAAGAAAGCGTCACAAAAGCGCCAAGAAAGCGACGAACACCGAACCCGAACCCGGACTTTTACGAAAATGTCCGGGTTCGGGTCCGTGTCACGGACACCCCAAAATTCGGTACGAACCCGAACTATACAGTTCGAGTTCGCTCATCCCTACTTAAGATAAGCCTCCACTAATGTGGAGTGAGATGTTGGGGGTACAGTGGGAGGGAGGTTGTACAGGGCTTCATAGAAGTCCCTAAATTGTTTGGCAATCTTGAAGGAGTCAAATACTGGGTCGCCCTTAGGAGAGGACAGTTGGTGAATGTAATTGTCTGCTCTTCTAGATTTAATTCTATTCATAAGGAATTTTGTGGCCTTATCCCCGTGAGCAAAAAACTTGTACTGGGAGTTGAGATAGTATTTAGCTGAATTGTTGTTTAACAGAGCTTTTAATTCGGCTCTTGCTTTGGAGAGCTCTTGAAGTTGGGATTCAGAGGAGGTAGTCTTATGAGTAGATTCTAATTTGTTAACCTTAGAGAGGAGATTATTAATATTACTTTCCCTGGTTTTCTTTAGGTGTGAACCTAGACTGATGAACTCACCTCTGATAAAAGGTTTATGAGCATCCCAGACGGTTTGGGGCGAGATTTCTGGCAAAGAGTTTAGTTTAAAGTATTCGTCTAGTAGTGACGCAATTTTCTTTATGGAATCTGGGTTCCCAAGGATAAATTCATTTAGTCTCCAATTAAAGTTCTTCGGTTTGCGAGTGGGGGAGGAAATCTTTATAAAAATTGGGGCATGATCAGATAGATGTATGGACCCAATTTTGGCCATTGAGCATAGCTGGAGGTGCTCTTTTGAAATAAAAAGGTAGAACATAAGGTTTTAATAAAGACTTATGAAAAACATTATGGATCTTCCAAGTCTGAGGAAGATCAAGACGGTAGGCAACAGGATTGATGACAGACAGGATTTTGTAAGGCCCAATAAACTTAGGACCCAACTTCCAGGAGGGAACCTTCAATTTGATTTTCTTGGTAGACAACCACACCAGATCACCAACATTCAGGTCCGGACCAGGCACACGTCTCTTATCTGCCACACGCTTATATCTCTCACACATGCTCTTTAGATTATCCTGAATCTTTTGCCAAATCGATGACAAAGATGAGGAGAATCTGTCCTCATCAGGTAAACCAGAAGACCCCTCTCCCGAGAATGTCCCAAACTGCGGATGAAACCCATATGCACCAAAAAATGGTGACTTATCAGAGGACTCCTGACAACGGTTATTTAAAGAAACTCGGCAAGGGACAAAAAAGAACACCAATCCTCCTGATTCTCTGCCACAAAACAGCGCAGATATGTCTCCAGATTCTGATTGACGTGTTCTGTCTGGCCATTCGACTGCGGGTGGAAAGCAGAAGAGAATGACAACCAAACCCCCAAGCGAGAACAGAAAGCCTTCCAGAATCTGGAAACAAACTGCGTGCCCCTATCAGAGACTATGTCTGAAGGAATACCATGCAATTTGACAATGTGATCAATAAATGCCTGCGCCAGCGTCTTAGCATTGGGCAAACCAAGAAAAGGGATGAAATGCACCATTTTGCTAAAACGGTCCACCACCACCAGAGTAACAGTCTTCCCCGAGAAACGAGCCAGGTCCGTAATGAAGTCCATGGACAGATGTGTCCAAGGACGAGAAGGAATGGGTAAGGGAAGGAGAGGACCTGATGGCCGTGAATGAAGGACTTTGGCACGAGCGCAAGTCTCGCAGGCTGCCACAAAACCCTCAACCGACTTACGAAGCGCAGGCCACCAGAATCTCCGAGCGATGAGATCCACTGTGGCTCTTGCCCCCGGGTGCCCAGCAAGGACCGTATCGTGGTGTTCCTTAAAAATCTTGTGTCTTAAAGCGAGAGGCACAAACAACCTCCCAGGAGGACAAAGATCAGGAGCCTCTGACTGGGCTGCCTGCACCTCTGCCTCCAATTCAGGAAAAAGTGCAGAGACTACCACACCTTCAGCCAAAATGGGACCCGGGTCTTCAAAATTCCCACCTCCAGGAAAACAACGTGACAGGGCATCTGCCTTCACATTCTTAACCCCAGGGAGGAACGTGACAACAAAATTAAACCTTGAAAAGAACAAAGACCATCTGGCCTGTCTCGGGTTCAGACGCTTGGCTGACTCCAAGTAGGCCAGATTTTTATGGTCAGTAAACACGGTAATAGGGTGTCTGGCTCCCTCTAGCCAATGGCGCCATTTCTCAAAAGCCAACTTGATGGCCAACAATTCCCTATCTCCCACATCGTAATTTCTCTCTGTGGAGGAGAGTTTCTTCGAGAAAAAGGCACACGGTCGCCATTTGGCAGGAGAGGAACCCTGAGACAAGACCGCACCCACACCCACCTCAGAAGCATCAACCTCAACTATGAAGGGTAGAGAAATATCAGGTTGTACCAAGATGGGAGCGGAAGCAAAACTCTCCTTTATATTAGAAAAGACCTTACACGCCTCTACCGACCAGGAAGAAAAATCTACCCCCTTTCTAGTCATATCAGTAAGTGGTTTAACAATAGAGGAATAATTCAAAATAAACTTCCTGTAATAATTGGCAAAGCCCAAAAAACGCATCAGCGCCTTCCGATTCTCAGGAAGCTCCCACTCAAGCACAGTGCGGACCTTCTCGGGGTCCATGCGAAAACCAGAAGCGGAGAGAAGAAACCCCAGAAATTGAATTTCTGGAACCGCAAACACACATTTTTCCAGTTTTGCGTATAATTTATTCTCCCGCAGGATGAGCAAGACCTGACGTAAGTGTTCCTTATGAGTTTTGAAATCAGGAGAAAAAATCAAAATGTCATCCAAATACACTAATACAAATTTTCCCATTAGATGATAAAAAATGCTGTTCACGAAATGCTGAAAAACGTCTGGGGCATTCATCAAACCAAAAGGCATAACCAAATTCTCAAAATGGCCCTCAGGGGTATTGAAGGCCGTCTTCCATTCGTCTCCTTCTCTGACCCTGACCAGGTTGTATGCACCTCTTAGATCCAACTTGGAAAAGACTTTAGCCCCAACAATCTGGTTAAACAGGTCCGGGATCAGAGGAAGCGGATAAGGGTCACGAATAGTGATACTGTTCAGCTCCCTGAAATCCAGACAAGGTCTTAAAGAACCATCTTTTTTCTTAACAAAGAAAAAAACTGCGGCAACAGGTGACTTCGAGGGTCGTATGTGTCCTTTTCTCAGACTCTCAGAGATATAAGCACGCATAGCGACCCTCTCAGGTTGGGAAAGATTGTATAAACAAGATTTAGGCAGCTTGGCACCTGTGATGAGATTAATAGGGCAATCGTACTCCCTGTGCGGGGGCAAATCCTGAAGTCCACTCTCAGAGAAGACATCCGAAAACTCAGAGAGAAAAGGTGGTACAGTCTTAGTAGAAACCTCAGAAACAGATGTCGTGAGGCAATTCTCTCTGCAAAAGTCATTTCAACCATTTATTTGCCTCGCTTGCCAATTAATGGTGGTGTTATGTTTAGTGAGCCAGGGTAGCCCCAACACAAGAGGAGTAGGTAATCCACGAAGGACGAAACATGACACATCCTCAACATGAGCATCACTCACAATTAAACGAATATTGTGAACTATGCCCTTTAATGATTTCTGAGAAAGTTGAGCGGAATCAATAGCAAAAACAGGAATATCCTTTCCCAAAGTGCATACCTGGAAACCATGAGTTATCGCAAAATTATTATCAATGAGATTGACAGCTGCTCCACTATCTACAAAAATCTCACAAAAAATGTTCTTGCTCTCTAGCGCCACCCTGGCAGGCAGGACAAAACGGGAACTACAAGCAAACGGAAAACCTTCAATTTCCGCCTCAACCCTGCCAATAGTAACAGATGGAACATTTTTAAAAGATTTTTTCCTTTTTGTTTCTTTATTACTCCCAGAAGACTGCCTGAATCTCCCAGAGGGACAAACATTTGCCAAATGATTTATACCTCCACAACAAAAACAAACCTTCCCATGCGGGCTGAATCTTCTATTGTCAGAGGCAATCAACCCCTGCGCACAGAATGAGACCGCTGCAGTGTCCTGGGACTGAGTATGACAAGAAGGAGAGATCTCTCCTCTCTCTCTAAGACACCTGTCAATACGAACGGCGTGAGACATAGCAGACTCCAAGGAGGTAGGCCTCTCATGAAAGGCAAATGCATCTTTCAATCCCTCTGAAAGACCATGGCAAAATTGACTTCGGAGTGCAGCATCATTCCAACCAGTATCAGCTGCCCATCTCAGAAATTCTGAGCAGTATATCACTGAATGGAGGGGCCGTGCCCCCACCGGCAGCGAAAAGGCCCACGACTGAGCGTTACCCCTGAGCAGAGATATAATGACCCCCACCCTCCGTTCCTCATCACCAGAGGAATGGGGAAGAAGGCGAAAATGGAGTTTGCAAGCCTCTCTGAAACGCACAAAATTCTCACTACCCCCGGAGAACGTATCCGGGAGCAAGATCTTAGGATCAGAGCAAACTCCATGAGCGTAAGCTGAACCGGTCACTAGAAACTGAGAAAGAGTCTTACGGAGATCAGCTACCTCCAATGAAAGACCCTGAAAGCGTTCAGTCAAAAGTGAAACCGGATCCATGCTTGAGACGGTTTTGGCGGTTTATAATGTCACGGAAGGTGTACAGGAAACAAGACAATGCAAAATGAATATATGACTCACTGGATCCAAAACTAAGGAACAAAAGGGAGACCCCTGCATAAGAACTGGCACTCTCCCTGACTCTGCTCAGCCTATGCAAACACCCCAATGGTGGATGATCGCATATCCACGTACCTCGACTATATAACACCTGAACAGTGAGAGGACACGACCACTAGCTCCCTACACTAGACACGGAGGGAGTCAGGGTCACCTGGGATCCAGCAAACATAAAATCACAAATGAATGTACAACACTTATCTTGTAGAAGACTGGGAAATAGGATCAGCATGCGCACACACACTCCAGGAAGTTGTATAAACCGCACACTAATGCATTATGGGGAGGAATTTAAAGGGATGCAATCAGTCCAACTACAAGACAGCTGAGAGAGACTAACAAGATAAGGAACTGAAAACTAAAACAAAGAAAAGCTCAAGGAGGAGGTTCTGAAAGGCATCTGTCAGAGCTTCTCAGATGTCTGGTTGCTACAGCGAGACCCTGATGCAATATTCCAATGCTCTACAGGAGATGCTGAATGAGATACAACGACGAGACCCTGAGGCCATGGGCGCCTTCCGGGAGGTGGACCGGCTTCTACGAGATCAGTTCATAGTGGGGCTCTCCAATAAATTCTTACAAGATAAATTACAAGAGATGACCCGAACAATGGCTGATATAACATTCTACAGCATCTACTTAGCCACCGTAGAGAGAGAGGAAGAGCCCATACCTGCGGCAGCAAGAGTGGTGAATAGCACGCATGTTACAAGGGACCGGCCGGGGTCTGAAGAATCGGAGTCCTTAAAGGATGTGGTCCAGGCCCTGTGGGCGGAATTGAAAGCGCTTCGGCTGGAAGTTTCCCATATGAAGGCAGAACCGTCCTGGCCTCCGTAAACGGTCCCTGCACCTTGTGTCACTCCATCCAGAACAACCCCAGTGAGGGGCAGGTCAGAAGAGGGCCCCTCTGTTGGACTTGCCGAAAGTACGGCTATATGGCCAGAGTGCCCAGAACAGATAGCGTCTGAGATGACATTAAACTTCCGACCGCTGCAGTAGCTGGGCGTCCTGTGGCGGTGCACCAGAAGTTAAGCCCTCTGCGTGAATAACGTGATCTGTATGCCAGCAGCCCCATATTAGAAGCCGGGTTGGAAGGCCGAAAGGTATGCTGCCTAGTTGATACAAGGTCAGAGTGCACCCTAATGCCTCTGGAGTTCTTCGAGAGGCACTTCGGGCATATGTTGGAGCCCGAAGACGGGAGCGTCATCATGTTGATGGCTGCCGATAATAGAGAGATGGATGTTTGAGGGATAGCCTGGATGCGGGTCCGACTGTTTAGGCAAGACATCGGCAAGAAAGGGGTCGTGTTGGTGGACTATTCGTCCCGGAAAGGAATGGACGTGACCCTGGGCATGAATATACTGAGAGACCTCCAACTCTATGCCAAGGAAGGGCCAAAGTACTGGCAACGGGCCACCGCACACCAGCCTAGCCAGAAGGTCTTACAACAGATGGTGAGGAGCTGTAGACTGCAAAAGAGTAACCTGTCCGGTCGGGCCATTGGAGACGTGAGGGTGCTCCGGAGGACCCCGCTGAAGATCCCGCCTCGACAAGAGCGAAAATTGATGCTTCCAGTGGGGGCTGGACGACGATTGAATGGACTGGAGGTCCTAATCAAGCCCGCTTATCAAGAAGATAAAATACGGATGTGTGCCTATACGCTGCTGTAATCTTGAGGACTGAGAGATAACCGTCCCCGCAAACACCCTGCTGGCCAAAGTTTATGTGTCTGAAGGGGGTATCGCTCGACGAAGGGGCTTCACGCTGCAGCCGGATAGGAGATCAGCCTAGACTTATGCTGTGGAGATCCATTCAAGGGAAACCCTGACAGCGGAGTGGAACAGTCGAGTGATCATGGCCCGTATGGGGGTGGACTGCAGAACCCTGACCCGGGGGAATAAAAGCTGCTGGAAGACACCCTCTGGGAATTTCAGGAGGCCTTCTCAAGACATGATGAGGACTTTGGGTGTGCTACTGCCATCGAACATGAAATCCCAACCGGCGATGCTGCGCCAATCAGGGAACGTTACCGGCAAATCCCACCTAAGATGTATCAGGAGGTGAAAGACATGGTGGCCAGCATGTTGGAGAACCAGGTGATCCAGGAGAGTCAAAGTCCGTGGGTTGCTCCAGTAGCCTTGGTGCGGAAAAAAGACGGGAGTCTCCGGTTCTGCGTAGATTATCGGAAGCTGAATGCTCAGACCGCCCAGGATGCCTACCCCCTTCCACGGATTGAGGAGTCATTGTAAGCCCTAAGCCAAACAAAGTTATTCTCAACTCTTGACCTGGCTAGTGGGTACTGGCAGGTGCCGGTGGCCAAGAAGGACAAAGCCAAGACAGCCTTCATTCTACCTATGGGACTCTACGAGTTCTACCGGAGGCCCTTCGGCCTTTCCAATGCTCCGGGGACATTCCAGCCGTTGATGGAACACTGTCTGGGGGACCTCAACTTCGAATCAGTATTGATATACCTGGATGACATAGTAGTGTTTGGGGCTTCCTTTGAAGATCACCTCCAGAAGCTGCGACAAGTCTTGGGACGGCTACGAGACCATGGGCTCAAGATCAAGCCAAAAAATGCCAGCTGTTCCGACAGCAGATAGAGTACTTAGGACATGTGGTCACCCAGGAGGGGGTAAAACAGGCCCCCAGCAAGGTGTAGGCCGTTCAGAAGTTACGCTACGGGAGATACGGGGTTCGTGGGACTGGCTACTATAGGAGGTTTATACCCAAATTAGCTGATCTGGTGGGCCCGTTAAACGAGTTGCTAAGAGGCACAGCTGGGGGCCCGAAGAAACACCCCATTGACTGGGGCCCCGGCAACAAGAGGCCTTTGAAACGATGAAAGAGGCGCTGACCAATGCCCCTATCCTGGCTTACGCGCGGTTTGAAACCCCATTCCTGTTGTATATTGATGGAAGCCTACATGGTCTGGGGGCCGTATTGTCCCAAGTCCAGGATGGATGGGAGAGAGTCATCGCCTATGGGAGCCAGTCCCTAAGAGAGTCAGACCGCAACCCTGATAACTATAGCTCCTTTAAACTTGAAATACTGGCACTGGTGTGGGCCATGACCGAAAGGTTTGCAGAATACCTGACTGGTGCAGAAGTGACCGTGATGATGAACAACTACCCGTTGGCACACCTGGAGAATGCCAAGCTCTGTGCACTCGAGCAAAGATGGTTGGCCCGCCTTTCTAAGTACCAATACCGCATCAAGTTCCGGTCCGGTAGGGAGAACGGCAACTCCGATGCTCTCTCTCGAGTTCCAGTAGGACAGTCGACTCAGAGAGCTGATGAGTAGTTAGAAGACACTGAAACTCCTGTTCATATAGCCATATGAGGGTTTATTTTTTGTGGTTGAAGATGCTTTTTTTTTAATAGCACTGTTTAATTTACCATGTCTGTTATTGGAAAACAGAAAACACAATTCTGCCAAGATATGTGCCCCCTCACAGTAGATATCCAAAAATATGTGCCGCCTCACAGTTGATATGCCAAGATATGTTCCCCCTCACTGTAAATATGCCAAGATATGTGCCTCTTTCGCAGTAGATAGGCCAAGATATGCCCCATTCATAGTAGATATGCCAATAAATGTGCCCCCTCACAGTAGATATCCCAAAATATGTGCCCCCTCACAGTTGATATGCCAAGATATGTGCCCCCTCACAGTAAATATGCCAAGATATGTGCCCCCTTCACAGTAGATATCCCAAAGTATGTACCCCCTCACAGTTAATATGCCGAGATGTGTGCCCCCTCACAGTAGATATGCCAAGATATGTGCCCAGTGTTCCCTTCACAGTGGTTATGCCCAGATGTGCCCCCTTCACAGGAAGTGAAAAAACAATAAATACTCCTCGCCTAAATTACCTGGCTCTTCGCATGATCTGCGCTGCCTATCAGCAGCAATAGGATACTGTGACACATCGCGCTGTTGTGTAGGAGGAGCAGAGGTTGATTCCCAGCCTGCCCCGCTCCTCCTCCTACACAGATCAGCAGGATGATGTGTGAGGACATCATGCTGCTGCTGCTGTGGAGCGCTGGCGGCTCAATGGTGAAGCGGGGAGCAAATAGTTCCCTGCTTCAGTGGCGTGCCTACGGTGTTTGGCCTGCGTGGCCGGTCTTTTCTCTGGCGCCTCCCACCCAATACTTAAAAAAAAAAGTACCCCCGCCCCCTCACAGTATTTATGCCCCCTTGTGCCCCTTCATAGTAATAATCTCCATTGTGCTTGCTTCACATTAGTAATAACCTCTGTGCCCCCTCCATAGTAGAAATGCCCTCTATGCCCCCTTCATAGTAATAAAGTCCTCTTTGCCCCCTCCATAGTAATATAAACCTCTTCCCCCTCCATAGTAATAAAGTCCTCTGTGCCCCCTCCATAGTAATAAAGATCTCTGTGCCCCCTCCATAGTAATAAAGACCTCTGTGCCCCCTCCCTAGTAATAAAGTCCTCTGTGACCCCTACATAGTAATAAAGTCATCTGTGCCCCCTCTGTATCAAAAACAAAAAAACACAGTAACTACTCACCTTGTCCCGTTCCTGAAGCTCACAGTCCTCTTCCCTGCAGGCACAGATCGCTCTGCAGCACTGTATGGGCGGAGCCTATTCAGATTACCAGGCTGTAGGTGTAATGACCCAGAGTGCCATTACCACTCCTTTTGACACCTTGCTACCATTTCCTATGTGCTAATACCTGTCATCCAATGTATTTCATGTCATCTGAGAATAATGTGCATATTTACTCCATGTAACCGTTGTGTCTCATGTAATGTACCTGGTAACCACAAGGTGGCAGCAACTCTTGGCAGTGCTAGTAGCAGGGTATGGACTGGATTGTCCATTCTCTCTCTCCCTCTAGAGGGAGAAGGAGTGGAGGAGTTTAGTTAGTGTTAGTGAGTCAGTCTACTCTTCCCCCTCCTGGGGAGAGGATGTGGGTCGGTGTCTAGTCTACCCTCCTAAGGGAGAGGTTGTGTACAGGCCAGCAGAGCACTGCCTTTTCTGCTGGGCCTGCAGGTTCTGCCTGCAAAAGGACTATATGGTTGCATGTCCCCTCCTGGGCTTGAATTGCCTTCACCCAAGCTGAGCCGAAGCTTGAGGTACCAAATATCAGGACAAGAAGTTCCTAGTATTGGAAAACGGCTGCGGTGGTGGCTCACTCCTAATTACCTATGGTCTGGTGCTACCAACCCAAAGGTAATGCACACATCAAGGTAAAATGTCATTCAAGGTAAAAACAGATACATAAAATGAATAAAAAATGCATCAATAAATAACCACAATAGAGAGACTGGTGAATATTAAAGTAAATATTAGCAGTGCCCATAAGGGGCTATTCTACCATATGGCACTTGTGGCACTTGAGGTTCCTTGTAAGGCCTGGTATTGTGTCCTTAGCTTATTCAGCAAAGATTCGCTAAAAAAACGGTTGGTCTATAGTCCACAAATGGCACTCACAATCGGCTTATAAGGTGGTGTTGTTTATACAAAGTAGTCAAGTCCGGTAATATTCCTTATAGGTATAGTCGATACTATTCAAATTCAGTCTGGAGGTTTTTTTTTATCAGGATAAGGATAATGTTCAATCGGAAAAATGGATAATGGTAATCTCGGCTGGTAAGTTCAGCCGCTTACCTTCTCCTTCCAGGGATAGTCCACGTGTGTCTGCTGGTGTTTGTCGGGGGGCGAGTGATGCGGGAGACTCCGGCATCTTGCGTCGCACCCCTTCGATAGCCGCACTTGAATTTGAATAGTATCGACTATACCTATAAGGAATATTACCGGACAGTATAAACAACACCACCTTATAAGCCGATTTTGTGTGCCATTTGTGGACTATAGACCAACCTTTCCAGCTTTATAAAGGCACCTATAAAACCTAAGAAAGCAAATAACAACTACAATTGCGTTTTTTTGGGCGAATCTTTGCTGAATAAGCTAAGGACACAATACCAGGCCTTACAAGGAACCTCAAGTGCCACAAGTGCCATATGGTAGAATAGCCCCTTATGGGCACTGCTATTTACTTTAATATTCACCAGTCTCTCTATTGTGGTTATTTATTGATGCATTTTGTATCTGTTTTTACCTTGATTGACATTTTACCTTGATTAAATGTGTGCTTTATGTTAGAGTGCTCGCCCAATATATATCTTAAATTCCTAGGATTGCCTACAGAAAGAGAAAGACTACTATTGCTAACATAGCTCCGAAAGCTACACTAAGGATACAGCAGAGAGGAGTTTGTTTGCAGAGAGAGTATTTGCCTGTCATTTGTCCTGCTGAAACCTAGTGGAAACCAAGATAAAGTCTGAAAAACTGTGTGGATTACCTTTATGCAAAGTAATAGCAACTGTTCAACGTTTACCAAGTCTGGACTCAACTTTGTTCTACCCCATCCAAGTTTTTCGGCCCCCTTTTTGCACTGCCTCGGTCAACCACATCTGGGATCCACCCGTATTCAGGTAGGAGCACCATGAAAAAAGTGCTATACAACATCTCCAGGGATATTGTGTCCTATTTAACACCACTCTGGCCTTCCTACACTGGGTACCAACACTACCATCTACAAAGGGGACTCCATGTCCTTGTTGCTTAACTGCAACTGGGGTCACGTTTACTTGCTCTTTAAGAGAGACATATTTGGTATCCCAAGGGGCAAGGGTTTCTGTCATGATGCGGTGTTCTGGGAAGCGGGAACGACCGGGGCACACTAGCGTTATCAGCACGCCCGACGCTGCCCGTTCCTATGACAACCGCAATAGGGCTGAGTGCGTAGCTGATCACTCAACGCTCTGCTGCATCAGAACTCAGCAGTCATGTGACGCTGACCACATCACATGACTCCACCAGTGCTCTATTTAAACAGACAATCTGTTGGCCACAGATTGCCTGTTATTGAAGTCCTTCCTGCATGATATTCACCTGGTTGGTTTGTACCTGCTTGGCTTCCGATTGTCTGTCCGTCTCATCCTCTGGTCTTGGCATGCTCTCCTGGTTTGACTTCGGCTTGTCCTGACGATTCTCTGCTTGCTCCTCCGGTACCTTTTCTGCTCTCTTGGTTTTGACGTGGCTTCTTTGACCTTTCTGTTTATGTGTTGTTTGTCTTCCCTGCACTATCCTAGCTAAAGGTTTGTCGACCAGTTCTCCCTTGTCGCTAGGACTTGCGAGGCAAGTAGCCAGGGACAGGGGTGAGGGTGGAGTTCAGTGGTCACTACTAGAGTTGAGCGAACACCTGGATGTTCGGGTTCGAAAAGTTCGGCCGAACTTCCCGAAAATGTTCGGGTTCGGGATCCGAACTTCGTCCCGAACCCGAACCCCATTGAAGTCAATGGGGACCCGAACTTTTCGGCACTAAAAAGGCTGTAAAACAGCCCAGGAAAGGGCTAGAGGGCTGCAAAAGGCAGCAACATGTAGGTAAATCCCCTGCAAACAAATGTGGATAGGGAAATGAATTAAAATAAAAATTAAATAAATAAAAATTAACCAAAATCAATTGGAGAGAGGTCCCATAGCAGAGAATCTGGCTTCCCGTCACCCACCACTGGAACAGTCCATTCTCAGATATTTAGGCCCCGGCACCCAGGCAGATGAGAGAGGTCCCGTAACAGACAATCTGGCTTCATGTCAGCAGAGAATCAGTCTTCATGTCATAGCAGAGAATCAGGCTTCACGTCAGCCACCACTCCACTGTAAGAGTCCATTTTCATAAATTTAGGCCCAGCACCCAGGCAGAGGAGAGAGGTCCCGTAACAGACAATCTGGCTTCATGTCAGCAGAGAATTAGTCTGCATGTCATAGCAGAGAATGAGGCTTCACGTCAGCCACCACTGCAACAGTCCATTGGCATATATTTAGGCCCAGCACACAGGCAGAGGAGAAAGGTCCCGTAACAGAGGATCTGGCTTCATGTCAGCAGAGAATTAGTCTGCATGTCATAGCAGAGAATCAGGCTTCACGTCACCCAACATTGGAACAGTCCATTGGCATATATTTAGGCCCCGGCACCCAGACAGAGGAGAGGTTCATTCAACTTTGGGTAGCCTCGCAATATAATGATAAAATTAAAATAAAAATAGGATTGAATGAGGAAGTGCCCTGGAGTACAATAATATATGGTTAAGGGGAGGTAGTTAATGTCTAATCTGGACAAGGGACGGACAGGTCCTGTGGGATCCATGCCTGGTTCATTTTTATGAACGTCAGCTTGTCCACATTGGCTGTAGACAGGCGGCTGCGTTTGTCTGTAATGACGCCCCCTGCCGTGCTGAATACACGTTCAGACAAAACGCTGGCCGCCGGGCAGGCCAGCACCTCCAAGGCATAAAAGGCTAGCTCTGGCCACGTGGACAATTTAGAGACCCAGAAGTTGAATGGGGCCGAACCATCAGTCAGTACGTGGAGGGGTGTGCACACGTACTGTTCCACCATGTTAGTGAAATGTTGCCTCCTGCTAACACGTTGCGTATCAGGTGGTAGTGCAGTTAGCTGTGGCGTGTTGACAAAAGTTTTCCACATCTCTGCCATGCTAACCCTGCCCTCAGAGGAGCTGGCCGTGACACAGCTGCCTTGGCGACCTCTTGCTCCTCCTCTGCCTTGGCCTTGGGCTTCCACTTGTTCCCCTGTGACATTTGGGAATGCTCTCAGTAGCGCGTCTACCAACGTGCGCTTGTACTCGCGCATCTTCCTATCACGCTCAAGTGCAGGAAGTAAGGTGGGCACATTGTCTTTGTAGCGTGGATCCAGCAGGGTGGCAACCCAGTAGTCCGCACAGGTTAAAATGTGGGCAACTCTGATGTCGTTGCGCAGGCACTGCAGCATGTAGTCGCTCATGTGTGCCAGGCTGCCCAGGGGTAAGGACAAGCTGTCCTCTGTGGGAGGCGTATCGTCATCGTCCTGCCTTTCCCCCCAGCCACGCACCAGTGATGGACCCGAGCTGCGTTGGGTGCCACCCCGCTGTGACCATGCTTCATCCTCATCCTCCTCCACCTCCTCCTCGTCCTCCAGTAGTGGGCCCTGGCTGGCCACATTTGTACCTGGCCTCTGCTGTTGCCAAAAACCTCCCTCTGAGTCACTTCGAAGAGACTGGCCTGAAAGTGCTAAAAATGACCCCTCTTCCTCCTCCTCCTCCTCCTTCTGGGCCACCTCCTCTTCCATCATCGCACTAAGTGTTTTCTCAAGGAGACATAGAAGTGGTATTGTAACGCTGATAACGGCGTCATCGCCACTGGCCATGTTGGTGGAATACTCGAAACAGCGCAACAGGGCACACAGGTCTCGCATGGAGGCCCAGTCATTGGTGGTGAAGTGGTGCTGTTCTGTAGTGCGACTGACCCGTGCGTGCTGCAGCTGAAACTCCACTATGGCCTGCTGCTGCTCGCACAGTCTGTCCAGCATGTGCAAGGTGGAGTTCCACCTGGTGGGCACGTCACATATGAGGCGGTGAGCGGGAAGGCCGAAGTTACGCTGTAGCGCAGACAGGCGAGCAGCAGCAGGATGTGAACGCCGGAAGCGCGAACAGACGGCCCGCACTTTATGCAGCAGCTCTGACATGTCGGGGTAGTTGTGAATGAACTTCTGCACCACCAAATTCAGCACATGCGCCAGGCAAGGGATGTGCGTCAAACTGGCTAGTCCCAGAGCTGCAACGAGATTTCGCCCATTATCACACACCACCAGGCCGGGCTTGAGGCTCACCGGCAGCAACTACTCGTCGGTCTGTTGTTCTATACCCCGCCACAACTCCTGTGCGGTGTGGGGCCTGTCCCCCAAACATATGAGTTTCAGAATGGCCTGCTGACGTTTACCCCGGGCTGTGCTGAAGTTGGTGGTGAAGGTGTGTGGCTGACTGGATGAGCAGGTGGAAGAAGAGGAGGAGGAAGCCGAGAAGGAGGAGGTGGCAACAGGAGGCAAAGAATGTTGCCCTGCGATCCTTGGCGGCGGAAGGACGTGCGCCAAACAGCTCTCCGCCTGGGGCCCAGCTGCCACTACATTTACCCAGTGTGCAGTTAGGGAGATATAGCGTCCCTGGCCGTGCTTACTGGTCCACGTATCTGTGGTTAGGTGGACCTTGCTACAGATGGCGTTGCGCAGTGCACACTTGATTTTATCGGATACTTGGTTGTGCAGGGAAGGCACGGCTCTCTTGGAGAAGTAGTGGCGGCTGGGAACAACATACTGTGGGACAGCAAGCGACATGAGCTGTTTGAAGCTGTCTGTGTCCACCAGCCTAAATGACAGCATTTCATAGGCCAGTAGTTTAGAAATGCTGGCATTCAGGGCCAGGGATCGAGGGTGGCTAGGTGGGAATTTACGCTTTCTCTCAAATGTTTGTGAGATGGAGAGCTGAACGCTGCCGTGTGACATGGTTGAGACGCTTGGTGACGGAGGTGGTGGTGGTGTTGGTGGTACATCCCCTGTTTGCTGGGCGGCAGGTGCCAACGTTCCTCCAGAGGCGGAGGAAGAGGCCGAGGCGGCAGCAGCAGAATAGGCCGAGGCGGCAGCAGCAGAAGAGGTAGCAGGGGGAGCCTGAGTGACTTCCTTGGTTTTAAGGTGTTTACTCCACTGCAGTTCATGCTTTGCATGCAGGTGCCTAGTCATGCAGGTTGTGCTCAGGTTCAGAACGTTAATGCCTCGCTTCAGGCTCTGATGGCACAGCGTGCAAACCACTCGGGTCTTGTCGTCAGCACATTGTTTGAAGAAGTTCCATGCCAGGGAACTCCTTGAAGCTGCCTTTGGGGTGCTCGGTCCCAGATGGCGGCGGTCAGTAGCAGGCGGAGTCTCTTGGCGGCGGGTGTTCTGCTTTTGCCCACTGCTCCCTCTTTTGCTACGCTGTTGGCTCGGTCTCACCACTGCCTCTTCCTCCGAACTGTGAAAGTCAGTGGCACGACCTTCATTCCATGTGGGGTCTAGGACCTCATCGTCCCCTGCATCGTCTTCCACCCAGTCTTGATCCCTGACCTCCTGTTCAGTCTGCACACTGCAGAAAGACGCAGCAGTTGGCACCTGTGTTTCGTCATCATCAGAGACATGCTGAGGTGGTATTCCCATGTCCTCATCATCAGGAAACATAAGTGGTTGTGCGTCAGTGCATTCTATATCTTTCACCGCTGGGGAAGGGCTAGGTGGATGCCCTTGGGAAACCCTGCCAGCGGAGTCTTCAAACAGCATAAGAGACTGCTGCATAACTTGAGGCTGAGACAGTTTCCCTGGTATGCATGGGGGTGATGTGACAGACTGATGGGGTTGGTTTTCAGGCGCCATCTGTGCGCTTTCTGCAGAAGACTGGGTGGGAGATAATGTGAACGTGCTGGATCCACTGTCGGCCACCCAATTGACTAATGCCTGTACCTGCTCAGGCCTTACCATCCTTAGAACGGCATTGGGCCCCACCATATATCGCTGTAAATTCTGGCGGCTACTGGGACCTGAGGTAGTTGGTACACTAGGACGTGTGGATGTTACAGAATGGCCACGTCCTCTCCCAGCACCAGAGGGTCCACTAACACCACCACGACCATGTCCACGTCCGCGTCCCTTACTAGATGTTTTCCTCATTGTTATGGTTCACCACAACAACAAAAATATTATTTGGCCCAATGTATTGTATTCAAATTCAGCAGAATATAAATTTGAGGCCTAGTATTTAGGCGCTGGGTGACCGGTATGGATTTAGTGACAGAATTAGACTTGGAAATGCACAGTAGCGTGTGTGTGAAGTTATTCTGAATGACCCTATGTGCACCTTGAATATTATATACCCTTTTAGGGATAGATTTCAAATAGCTCTGATATAGCAGAAACCACTAAATTATGAAATTGCTAAATTGGGAATTGTATTTCAACCCAGAACAAAAAATGTGCTTTGACGGACACTAAATAACTTGCCCAGCAACAACAGTACAGCGGTAACGACAGATTTAGCGGGATATAAATTTGAGGCCTAGTATTTAGGCGCTGGGTGACCGGTATGGATTTACTGACAGAATTAGACTGGGATATGGCCAAAAAATAACCACACTATTGCTGGTTAAATGCACTTGGTGTGACAGCTTGACCAACCACACTACTGAGGGTTAAATGCACTTGGTGACGGGCGCAGCTTGCCCCTGATGTAGTATATGGCCAAAAAATTCACAGACTATTGCTGGTTAAATGCACTTGGTGTGACAGCTTCACCCTGATGTAGGCTTTAGCCAAAAAACAACCACACCATTGAGGGTTAAATGCACTTGGTGACAGGCGCAGCTTGCCCCTGATGTAGTATATGGCCAAAAAATAAACAGACTATTGCTGGTTAAATGCACTTGGTGTGACAGCTTCACCCTGATAGAGGCTTTAGCCAAAAAACAACCACACCATTGAGGGTTACATGCACTTGGTCGCAGCTTGTGCTGGCGCACCACAAGACACAAAATGGCCGCCGATCACCCCAGAAAAAAGTGACTGACAAACGGTCTGGGCAGCCTAAAAACAGTGAGCAATTGAATTTCAGCAGCTCAATGATGCACAGCTGCAGATCGATCAATAATCAAGTCCTTTGGAGGAGTTAATCTGCCTAATCTCGCCCTACTGTCGCAGCCGCAACCTCTCCCTACGCTAATCAGAGCAGAGTGACGGGCGGCGCTATGTGACTCCAGCTTAAATAGAGGCTGGGTCACATGGTGCTCTGGCCAATCACAGCCATGCCAATAGTAGGCATGGCTGTGACGGCCTTTCGGGGCAAGTAGTATGACGCTTGTTGATTGGCTGCTTTGCAGCCTTTCAAAAAGCACCAAGAAAGCGTCACAAAAGCGCCAAGAAAGCGACGAACACCGAACCCGAACCCGGACTTTTACGAAAATGTCCGGGTTCAGGTCCGTGTCACGGACACCCCAAAATTCGGTACGAACCCGAACTATACAGTTCGAGTTCGCTCATCCCTAGGCACTACCCCACCCCCTGTGTGTGTGACAGTTTCATATCCCAGGCGCTGGCCCCGGCCGTGGGCATCACACAGGCTTTGCCCACACAGGCCAGCAGCATGATCCGTGCCTGCAGGCTGAATGGTGAAGCAGGGAGAAGTCTTCCTGCTTCACCATTCAGAGCGCAGCTGGGCTGAAGAAGGGAAGCTGAAGAAGGAAAGCAGTGCGGGGAGATGAGTGGTGACAGGATCCAGCTCCCTGCGCTCCGGGAATGGGTGCTTCTGGCCTCTGGCAGCTGTGCTGTGGGCCCCACCACTTGCTCGGGTATGCTGGGTGCTGAAGCCAGCCGTGGCCGCCTTAACATTTTGGTCATGCCTGCAAACTTTGAAAAACCAGGTGCCCATTCATGGAAGAAACATCTGTGCAACTGTTTTGGGAGTTTCCCTTAGCATAGAGTTTCATACCTCCCAACTTTTGAAAATTGCAATAGGTGTGATGCAATTTTTTTCAATAGTAGGCCGCATCTCTAGCTCCACCCAAAGCATAACTATACACACAGTCCCCTTTATCCCCCCACATAGTAATTATTTCCCAATTGTGCCACCACACAGTATTAATACCCATACTGTGCCCCTTCACAGTGGTAATGCCTACATTGTGCCCTCTTCAGGGTAGTAATACCTACATTGTGGCCCCTTCACAGTAGTAATGACCAAATGTGGCCCCTTCACAATAGTCATGTGCACATGAAGTCAGCCATGTGTGCCAGAGTCCCAACAGGCGAGACTTCGCTGTCGTCGTCAGGAGGATCACTCTCAATCTCCTCATCCTCTTCCTCCTCTTCTGCCTACCCACGCAGAACAGATGGAATTAAACTTCCATGGGTACTACCCTCTGTAGCTGAGGCAACCGTCTCCTGCTCCTCCTCTTCAGCCTCCAATTTGCGCTGAGAAGACGAACTGAGGGTGTTCTGGCTATCATCAACCTGTGTAATGTCCTCCCCCATTTCCACCTCTTTCACATGCAAAGTATCGTCCTTAATTGTGAGCAGCGAGCGTTTGAGAAGACACAGAACTGGAATGGTGACGCTGATAATAGCGTTATCGCCGCTCACCATCCTGCGTAAAACCTCACAGAGGTCAGACATCCATGCCCACTCCTCGCTTGTGAATAGCGGAAGCTGACTAGAAAGGCGAAAACCTTGTTGAAGCTGGTATTCCACAACTGCCCTCTGCTGCTCACAAAGCCTGGCCAACATTTGGAATGTGGAGTTCCAGCGCGTGCTCACGTCGCACAACAGCCGGTGAGCTGGCAATTTCAAGCGCTGCTGCAGCGTTGACAGACCAGCTGAAGCTGTCGGTGACTTGCGGAAATGTGCACACAGGTGGCGCACCTTAACCAGTAGCTCAGGCAAATTAGGGCATGTTTTTAGAAACCGCTGAACCACAAGGTTGAATACGTGGGCAAGGCATAGGATGTGTCTAAGGTTGCTGAGCTCCAAAACCGCCACCAAGTTACGCCCATTATCAGACACAACCATGCCTAGTTCTAGGTTGAGTGGCGAGAGCCACAGCTCAGTCTGGTCTCTTATACCCTGCCACAGCTCTGGGGCGGTGTGCTGTTTGTCACCTAGGCAGATCAGCTTTAGCGCCGCCTGTTGCCACTTCCTCACTGCTGTCACTGCTGTGCTACAATGCTTCAAGATACCAACTGATGACTGACTGGTACTGCAAGCGGATAATTCGGAGGTGGAAGTGGAGGAGGAGGCGGAGTAGGAGAAGTGGGGATTGGAGACACTAAAGTAGGTGGTGGCAGAAACCCTGATGGAATTAGGGCCCGCAATCCTTGGCATTGGTAGCACTTGTGCCATCCCAGGGTACGAGTCGCTCCAGGCCTCCACAACATTCACCCAGTTGTCTGTCAGGGAAATGTAGCGTCCCTGGCCGAAAGAACTTGTCCATGTGTCCGTAGTTAAGTGGACCTTCCCATTACCTGTGTTGGGCAGGGCACGTGTGATGCTAAGGGACACATGTTGGTGTAAGGCTGGCACGGCACACCTTGAAAAATTGTGGCGGCTGGGGACTGTGTAACGAGGGACGGCCAACGATATCAGGCTGTGGTAGGCCTCAGTGTCCACAAGCCTAAATGGCAACATTTCCAGGGCCAGTAATTTGGAAAGCTGCGCATTTAGTGCTATAGCCTGTGGGTGGCTGGGTATTTGCGCTTGTGTTCAAATGCCTGGGGTAATGACATTTGGACACTGCGCTGGGACAGGGAAGTGGATGTGGTCGCTGATGGTGGTTGCGAAGGTCCAGGTGCAGGAGTAATATTTTTCCAAATATCTGGGCCTGACACACAGACGCTATTGCAGCACAGATGTGACAATTCACTGCTGGGACCATTTATAGGAAAATTATGGATAGATTATGGAAAAAATATATTTGTTGTCAGTAATATTTTTCCCAATATCTGGGCATGACACACAGACGCTATTGCAGCACAGATGTGACAATTCACTGCAGGGACCGTTTATAGGAAAAATGTGGATAAATTATGGAAAAATTATAATTGTTTCCAATAGTATTCTTTCTATCTCTGCCCCTGACACACAGAAGGTATTGCTGAACAGATGTCACAATTCACTGCAGACACCCTCTATAGAAAAAATAATTGCAAAGTATGGAAAAAATAATCGGACTACTTTGAAAGATTAAATTGCTGCCACCACACAATAGTCCTTAAATTGACTTTTGGATTTTTGAAACGTTTTAAAATTGAATACATTGCGATCACAAACTCCCTACACTATCTGTCCCTTCCTAACAGCAGCTCTCGCAATGAGCCGAACCCGCGTCATGGGCTGCTTTATAGCACATGATGACGCGTTACGCCAGCCATTCACTGTAATGCCAGTAGCCAACATGGCTACTGGCATTACAGTGATTGCAGTACTTACCTGCACGTTTATTGCCTGCTTAGCAGCCGTGAAACGTACGGGGAGGAGACTTGAGCATGGCGCTCGAGCACATGTGGTACTCGGCCGAGTAACCGCCATGTGCCGAGCATAGCGATGCTCGAGCCAAACAGGTATTCGGCCGAGCATGCTCGCTCAACACTAATGCTTCTATTACTGTAGATTTACTAATGTTTACTAACTTATGGCTCTCCAGCTGTTGCAAAATCAGAACCTTGTCAGATTAAGTTTGATCATGAAGAGTATATGTACCAAATTTGGTTGAGATCCATCAAGGCAAGCAGGAGCAGATGAAGAACAAACAAACATTAACTTTTAGATTCCCAAAATGTCCCAATGACAAATTTAAGGACACAATGCAGGAATCGTTATCATGGGGATTATAATTTTTTTTTTCTAGAAAATGTTAGACTTCTCCTTTAACACTGAGATATTATAGTATAAAATCTCCTATACCCTGTATGTCATTGGAAAAACATTCTCTACCAACTTGCCCTTTTGACTTATATTTTCCTTTGAGCACTTTTATGTTCTTAGTGATTGGTTTTCCATCTTACACAAAATAGGAATCTAAAATTCCTTATTCAGCAGCATCGCCTTCGCTTTATGTTCATTGACGGTGACATATGCTGAGATGTAGGTTTTCCCAACGATAATTGTGAGCCTTTCATTTAAGCTAATAGAGCTTGTTATCTTGTTACAGGCTTCATCACGGATATTTGTTCTAGAAGTCTGTTCCAAAATTTGCCTTCTTAAAGAAAATGCTGTAGCTTGTAGCTCTAACCAGTTCCAAAGAAGACCATGTTAAGCACCCTTTACATTTCTGTAGGAGGCTCCATCAGAAATGTCACATATTTTCAAAATAAAGGAAGCCATGATGATAACCCAACAGACCCATTATAAGTTAATGAGGTCATTGACTCATTTGGCTCCATTGATGTCCGTCATAGGATGGATCCAGGTTTTCAGTGTGAACAGAGCCTGGAACACTGTCAGCTGATGGGCCTGATGAGTGTGTTTCCTTTTAAATGTTGACTTTGAGTTGGGAGCATTATACACCCTGGAGAGATTGAGAGGTTCACTAGTGGATTTCAGCCAGACCATTTTTGGAGAAAAATTATTGGCTCTTCTCTTTCCTTGATGGGTTCTATCACTAGTAATCTTAATTCCAGTGGGGCAGAAGATTCTATAGCTTTTTCTTTGGGTTACTTTTATTTCTTTTGGATGGTGATTGCAACGGCCAATCTACATGGCCTGAAGCAGTGTTGGACAGGGTTTTCTTGGGCCCACCAGAGGAAATTATTATCAAGGCCTCACCCATATATCATCAATAAAGTCTAATACGTATTGAATCAAAGAAATATACTTTAGAGGCAAGGAATGAGCTACAAAGTCAGCTCCAAGTGTTTTTTGTTTTTTTTTTGCTCCTAGAGCTTTGGGACCCACTATGGTATCAGAGCCTGGGCCCAGCAGAGGAACCTCTGGTACTCTAATGGGCCAGTCCGACTCTGGATTGGCTCAAGTCCAAAGGAATTTTTTTCTCTTGGACCTTTGAAGACCATTTTGGCTTTATTGACTGGGTCCGGAGGATCCTCTGGGGAAGGGGATAGGATTTGTGATTGATTAGATTGCAAGAAAAAGTGGTTGGCCCTCAAAAAAATATTCCATAGTTTTCAAACCAGTACCTGGATCTGAATACTTTTGTAATTGGATGTAATAAAAATGTAGCATAGCCACTGAGTTATCCAATAATATGTATCTGTATAGCGCCACCTGCTGTTTGTTCTTTTTCTTATTTCTTTGTCCTGCTCACTGAAAAGGCCGCACATGCTCAGTTTTATCCTTCAACTGCATCCTGAGCTATGATAGGGAGAGCTGAGACACCCCCCTGAGCTGCAGCGGAAAAGACACTCCCCTTAAGCTGCCAGCTTGATAACAATCTAGCAGAGCAATGAATGGGGAGATCTCTGGATCCATGTGAGGTACATGGATGGTTCTATCTTTGTTAGAAAGGGGATGTCACGTGTAATGTCCTGGAGTGGCATTACTACTCCACACCCCACTACTGTCTCTTCTGGTCTACTACAATGTCATCTTGTGCATTTATTTCAGGTCCTCTACAATGTGTATTTCCTATTTCTTGTAACTGTTATTGTTCATCCAATTTACCTGGTTCACCAGAAGATGGCAGCAAGCATGGCAGAGCTACAGTTAGAGACAATGGAACCTTTCTTTCAATTATAATTCTCCCTTTAAGGAAGGGAGGAGACTAGTTAGTGAAAAGTCAGTTCAGCTTCCCCCCTGCCAAGGGAGGATGTGCAGCAGGTGCACGTCCCTGCTGGATGTACCCAAACCAAGCCAGCCAGAGCACCCTAAGCTCAGCTGGACATGGAGGCAGAAGCTTAAAGCCGCAGAAGCCAGGAAGAAAGTTCCCTGCATTAAGCTAGAGTCAGACTACAAAGACAGAAGCTGCAGCATACAGCAAAAGCAAAGTTGTACAGAAAGCTTGTCAGCACAGCAGAGCCAGAGAGCAACAGATGTAGCAGGGTTGAGTGTGTTCGCCTGCCAGAGTTAATGCTAAAGCCTGCTGGAAACCCAGACAGGGCCTGAAACTGTTGGAGAAACATTTATTGAAAGTAAAGCTGTTATTGAACTTCATCACAAGGTATTCTTCGTCCCACAATTCAACTACCCCCTTTGTCTGCTCCAGAGCCAACGCCTGGGGTTGCAGCGTATCCAGGTAGGAGCACCGTGACACGTGCACAAACCATTAAGCGACATTATAGGCTACCCTATACCACTCGGCCATTCTTACACCTGGGTAGCAACACTATTTCTTAAAGGGACTCTGATCCGTTGTTGCTTCATTGCAACTGGCATCACAAAACACTTATCTCATCTTAAAGGGACCCCACGCGGACCGAGCCTCTATTGCACATGTAGTATATGATAGTCTGATTTTCACTTTTTACATTAGTCCCTTGTAAAGGAAACGCACAATTTCAGCAAAAAAAATTCGGCCAGTTAAAACCGGGTAGCAACATATTTCCTTTTTTCCTAATTTTTTTATTTTTGGATTACAGATTTGTTTATTCTGTTTCCTGAACATGATTATGGGGGTGGCCATCTTGCCTGAGCTGTTCCTAAAGGGAATCTGTCACCAGAATCATCACCATTAAACTAAAACTATTGTCTAGTAGCACTTACTACCTCCTTTCCAGATGTGCTTTTCTTTCCTTGCTGCTTGGTTTCTATCTCGATAAAATCCACTTTATTCCTTATGCAAATGAGCCAGTAAGGTGCCCAGAGGGGCGTTATTTTTGTTCACAGTCGACCAGGAGCAATGGCACTGCTGGGGGCATAGAGTATGAGCCAAGGAGAGGCGTGCTTGGGCTCTGCTGGAGGGTGGGCCTGGGCACTCAATGGGGGTGTTCCTGGGCGCCTTTGAACAAAAATAACGCCCCTCTGGGCACCTTACTGGCTCATTTGCATAAGGAATAAAGTGGATTTTATCGAGATAGAAACCAAGCAGCAAGGAAAGAAGAGCACATCTGGAAAGGGGGTAGTAAGCAGGCTCGGACTGGCCCACAGGGGGACAGGGGAATCACCTGGTGGGCCCCTGAGCAAAGTGGGCCCCTAGTCTCCCACCCCCTGCTCAGGTGGCACATAACACGGTAGACTTACTGCACTACATACATACATACATGTACAGCACCTCAACCAGCCTATGTTCATATAAAAAACTTGTTATTTTATTTATTATATTTGAATGTATCTATATGGTGGGCCCCCAAAATAAATTTTACTGGTGGGCCCTAGGTACCCCAGTCCGACACTGGTAGTAAGTGCCACAAGACAATAGTTTTAGTTTAATGGTGATGATTCTGGTGACAGATTCCCTTTAACAGTATTTAGAAAGCATTAAGAAAATTGCTTTACATCAGCCACATGGGCCACAGACACAATGGTCTGGAGGGGACCTCATTGACTTCTGTGGGAAAGTTTCCTAGGCATGCTCGGTGACCTGTGCAGAATTCATAGTACAATGAAATAATAGAAAAGCTTTGACAATCACCTATTGTGAATGGTGGATCCTGTCTTATCTATACACAGGGGTGATATAATTACAGGCAGCATTAGAATGACAGATAAGCAGGTAACTGCAGTAAAGTGATCTGTACAGACCAAGAAATGGTGCCCATTATTAGGCATAATGGCTAGGGTGAAAATTGCAATATTTTTTTTTTTTTTTGTTTACAAATAGAGTTGAGCGAACACCTGGATGTTCGGGTTCGAGAAGTTCGGCCGAACATCCCGGAAATGTTCGGGTTCGGGATCCGAACCCGATCCGAACTTCGTCCCGAACCCGAACCCCATTGAAGTCAATGGGGACCCGAACTTTTCGGCACTAAAAAGGCTGTAAAACAGCCCAGGAAAGAGCTAGAGGGCTGCAAAAGGCAGCAACATGTAGGTAAATCCCCTGCAAACAAATGTGGATAGGGAAATGAATTAAAATAAAAATTAAATAAATAAAAATTAACCAAAATCAATTGGAGAGAGGTTCCATAGCAGAGAATCTGGCTTCCCGTCACCCACCACTGGAACAGTCCATTCTCAGATATTTAGGCCCCGGCACCCAGGCAGAGGAGAGAGGTCCCGTAACAGAGAATCTGTCTTCATGTCAGCAGAGAATTAGTCTGCATGTCATAGCAGAGAATGAGGCTTCACGTCACCCACCACTGCAACAGTCCATTGGCATATATTTAGGCCTAGCACACAGGCAGAGCAGAGAGGTCCCGTAACAGACAATCTGGCTTCATGTCAGCAGAGAATCAGTCTGCATGTCATAGCAGAGAATGAGGCTTCACGTCACCCACCACTGCAACAGTCCATTGGCATATATTTAGGCCTAGCACACAGGCAGAGCAGAGAGGTCCCGTAACAGACGATCTGGCTTCATGTCAGCAGAGAATCAGTCTGCATGTCATAGCAGAGAATCAGGCTTCACGTCAGCCACCACTGCAACAGTCCATGGTCATAAATTTAGGCCCAGCACCCAGGCAGAGGAGAGAGGTCCCGTAACAGACAATCTGGCTTCATGTCAGCAGAGAATTAGTCTGCATGTCATAGCAGAGAATCAGGCTTCATGTCAGCCACCACTGCAACAGTCCATTGGCATATATTTAGGCCTAGCACACAGGCAGAGGAGAGGTTCATTCAACTTTGGGTAGCATCGCAATATAATGGTAAAATGAAAATAAAAATAGGATTGAATGAGGAAGTGCCCTGGAGTCCAATAATATATGGTTATGGGGAGGTAGTTAATGTCTAATCTGGACAAGGGACGGACAGGTCCTGTGGGATCCATGCCTGGTTCATTTTTATGAACGTCAGCTTGTCCACATTGGCTGTAGACAGGCGGCTGCGTTTGTCTGTAATGACGCCCCCTGCCGTGCTGAATACACGTTCAGACAAAACGCTGGCTGCCGGGCAGGCCAGCACCTCCAAGGCATAAAAGGCTAGCTCTGGCCACGTGGACAATTTAGAGACCCAGAAGTTGAATGGGGCCGAACCATCAGTCAGTACGTGGAGGGGTGTGCACACGTACTGTTCCACCATGTTAGTGAAATGTTGCCTCCTGCTAACACGTTGCGTATCAGGTGGTGGTGCAGTTAGCTGTGGCGTGTTGACAAAAGTTTTCCACATCTCTGCCATGCTAACCCTGCCCTCAGAGGAGCTGGCCGTGACACAGCTGCCTTGGCGACCTCTTGCTCCTCCTCTGCCTTGGCCTTGGGCTTCCACTTGTTCCCCTGTGACATTTGGGAATGCTCTCAGTAGCGCGTCTACCAACGTGCGCTTGTACTCGCGCATCTTCCTATCACGCTCCAGTGCAGGAAGTAAGGTGGGCACATTGTCTTTGTAGCGTGGATCCAGCAGGGTGGCAACCCAGTAGTCCGCACAGGTTAAAATGTGGGCAACTCTGCTGTCGTTGCGCAGGCACTGCAGCATGTAGTCGCTCATGTGTGCCAGGCTGCCCAGGGGTAAGGACAAGCTGTCCTCTGTGGGAGGCGTATCGTCATCGTCCTGCCTTTCCCCCCAGCCACGCACCAGTGATGGACCCGAGCTGCGTTGGGTGCCACCCCGCTGTGACCATGCTTCATCCTCATCCTCCTCCACCTCCTCCTCATCCTCGTCCTCCTCGTCCTCCAGTAGTGGGCCCTGGCTGGCCACATTTGTACCTGGCCTCTGCTGTTGCAAAAAACCTCCCTCTGAGTCACTTCGAAGAGACTGGCCTGAAAGTGCTAAAAATGACCCCTCTTCCTCATCCTCCTCCTCCTCCTCCTGGGCCACCTCCTGTTCCATCATCGCCCTAAGTGTTTTCTCAAGGAGACATAGAAGTGGTATTGTAACGCTGATAACGGTGTCATCGCCACTGGCCATGTTGGTGGAGTACTCGAAACAGCGCAACAGGGCACACAGGTCTCGCATGGAGGCCCAGTCATTGGTGGTGAAGTGGTGCTGTTCTGTAGTGCGACTGACCCGTGCGTGCTGCAGCTGAAACTCCACTATGGCCTGCTGCTGCTCGCACAGTCTGTCCAGCATGTGCAAGGTGGAGTTCCACCTGGTGGGCACGTCGCATATGAGGCGGTGAGCGGGAAGGCCGAAGTTACGCTGTAGCGCAGACAGGCGAGCAGCGGCAGGATGTGAACGCCGGAAGCGCGAACAGACGGCCCGCACTTTATGCAGCAGCTCTGACATGTCGGGGTAGTTGTGAATGAACTTCTGCACCACCAAATTCAGCACATGCGCCAAGCAAGGGATGTGCGTCAAATTGGCTAGTCCCAGAGCTGCAACGAGATTTCGCCCATTATCACACACCACCAGGCCGGGCTTGAGGCTCACCGGCAGCAACCACTCGTCGGTCTGTTGTTCAATACCCCGCCACAACTCCTGTGCGGTGTGGGGCCTGTCCCCCAAACATATGAGTTTCAGAATGGCCTGCTGACGTTTACCCCGGGCTGTGCTGAAGTTGGTGGTGAAGGTGTGTGGCTGACTGGATGAGCAGGTGGAAGAAGAGGAGGAGGAAGCCGAGAAGGAGGAGGTGGCAACAGGAGGCAAAGAATGTTGCCCTGCGATCCTTGGCGGCGGCAGGACGTGCGCCAAACAGCTCTCCGCCTGGGGCCCAGCTGCCACTACATTTACCCAGTGTGCAGTTAGGGAGATATAGCGTCCCTGGCCGTGCTTACTGGTCCACGTATCTGTGGTTAGGTGGACCTTGCTACAGATGGCGTTGCGCAGTGCACACTTGATTTTATCGGATACTTGGTTGTGCAGGGAAGGCACGGCTCTCTTGGAGAGGTAGTGCCGGCTGGGAACAACATACTGTGGGACAGCAAGCGACATGAGCTGTTTGAAGCTGTCTGTGTCCACCAGCCTAAATGACAGCATTTCATAGGCCAGTAGTTTAGAAATGCTGGCATTCAGGGCCAGGGATCGAGGGTGGCTAGGTGGGAATTTACGCTTTCTATCAAATGTTTGTGAGATGGAGAGCTGAACGCTGGCGTGTGACATGGTTGAGACGCTTGGTGACGGAGGTGGTGGTGGTGGTGTTGGTGGTACATCCCCTGTTTGCTGGGCGGCAGGTGCCAACGTTCCTCCAGAGGCGGAGGAAGAGGCCGAGGCGGCAGCAGCAGAATAGGCCGAGGCGGCAGCAGCAGAAGAGGTAGCAGGGGGAGCCTGAGTGACTTCCTTGGTTTTAAGGTGTTTACTCCACTGCAGTTCATGCTTTGCATGCAGGTGCCTGGTCATGCAGGTTGTGCTCAGGTTCAGAACGTTAATGCCTCGCTTCAGGCTCTGATGGCACAGCGTGCAAACCACTCGGGTCTTGTCGTCAGCACATTGTTTGAAGAAGTGCCATGCCAGGGAACTCCTTGAAGCTGCCTTTGGGGTGCTCGGTCCCAGATGGCGGCGGTCAGTAGCAGGCGGAGTCTCTTGGCGGCGGGTGTTCTGCTTTTGCCCACTGCTCCCTCTTTTGCTACGCTGTTGGCTCGGTCTCACCACTGCCTCTTCCTCCGAACTGTGAAAGTCAGTGGCACGACCTTCATTCCATGTGGGGTCTAGGACCTCATCGTCCCCTGCATCGTCTTCCACCCAGTCTTGATCCCTGACCTCCTGTTCAGTCTGCACACTGCAGAAAGACGCAGCAGTTGGCACCTGTGTTTCGTCATCATCAGAGACATGCTGAGGTGGTATTCCCATGTCCTCATCATCAGGAAACATAAGTGGTTGTGCGTCAGTGCATTCTATGTCTTTCACCGCTGGGGAAGGGCTAGGTGGATGCCCTTGGGAAACCCTGCCAGCGGAGTCTTCAAACAGCATAAGAGACTGCTGCATAACTTGAGGCTGAGACAGTTTCCCTGGTATGCATGGGGGTGATGTGACAGACTGATGGGGTTGGTTTTCAGGCGCCATCTGTGCGCTTTCTGCAGAAGACTGGGTGGGAGATAATGTGAACGTGCTGGATCCACTGTCGGCCACCCAATTGACTAATGCCTGTACCTGCTCAGGCCTTACCATCCTTAGAACGGCATTGGGCCCCACCATATATCGCTGTAAATTCTGGCGGCTACTGGGACCTGAGGTAGTTGGTACACTAGGACGTGTGGATGTGGCAGAACGGCCACGTCCTCTCCCAGCACCAGAGGGTCCACTAACACCACCACGACCATGTCCACGTCCGCGTCCCTTACTAGATGTTTTTCTCATTGTTATGGTTCACCACAACAACAAATATATTATTTGGCCCAATGTATTGTATTCAAATTCAGCGGGATATAAATTTGAGGCCTAGTATTTAGGCGCTGGGTGACCGGTATGGATTTAGTGACAGAATTAGACTTGGAAATGCACAGAAGCGTGTGTGTGAAGTTATTCTGAATGACCCTATGTGCACCTTCAATATTATATACCCTTTTAGGGATAGATTTCAAATAGCTCTGATATAGCAGAAACCACTAAATTATGAAATTGCTAAATTGGGAATTGTACTTCAACCCAGAACAAAAAATGTGCTTTGACGGACACTAAATATCTTGCCCAGCAACAACAGTACACCGGTGGGTAACGAGAGATTTAGAGGGAATTAAATTTGAGGCCTAGTATTTAGGCGCTGGGTCACCGGTATGGATTTAGTGACAGAATTAGACTTGGAAATACACAGTAGCGGGTGTGTGTGAAGTTATTCTGAATGACCCTATGTGCACCTTCAATATTATATACCCTTTTTGGGATAGATTTCAAAGAGCTCTGATATAGCAGGAACCACTAAATTATGAAATTGCTAAATTGAGAATTGTATTTCAACCCAGAACAAGAAATGTGCTTGAACGGACACTAAATAACTCGCCCAGCTACAGCACTAGGGACAGATTTAGCTGGATATAAATTTGAGGCCTAGTATTTAGGCGCTGGGTGACCGGTATGGATTTAGTGACAGAATTAGACTGGGATATGGCCAAAAAATGAACAGACTATTGCTGGTTAAATGCACTTGGTGTGACAGCTTCACCCTGATGTAGGCTTTAGCCAAAAAACAACCACACCATTGAGGGTTAAATGCACTTGGTGACAGGCGCAGCTTGCCCCTGATTTTGTATATGGCCAAAAAATGAACAGACTATTGCTGGTTAAATGCACTTGGTGTGACAGCTTCACCCTGATGTAGGCTTTAGCCAAAAAACAACCACACCATTGAGGGTTAAATGCACTTGGTGACAGGCGCAGCTTGCCCCTGATTTTGTATATGGCCAAAAAATGAACAGACTATTGCTGGTTAAATGCACTTGGTGTGACAGCTTCACCCTGATGTAGGCTTTAGCCAAAAAACAACCACACCATTGAGGGTTAAATGCACTTGGTGACAGGCGCAGCTTGCCCCTGATTTTGTATATGGCCAAAAAATGAACAGACTATTGCTGGTTAAATGCACTTGGTGTGACAGCTTCACCCTGATGTAGGCTTTAGCCAAAAAACAACCACACCATTGAGGGTTAAATGCACTTGGTCGCAGCTTGTGCTGGCGCACCACAAGACACAAAATGGCCGCCGATCACCCCAGAAAAATGAGACTGACAAACGGTCTGTGCAGCCTAAAAACAGTGAGCAATTGAGGATCAGCAGCTCAATGATCCACAGCTGCAGATCGATCAGTTAATCAAGTCCTTTGGAGGAGTTAATCTGCCTAATCTCGCCCTACTGTCGCAGCCGCAACCTCTCCCTACGCTAATCAGAGCAGAGTGACGGGCGGCGCTATGTGACTCCAGCTTAAATAGAGGCTGGGTCACATGGTGCTCTGGCCAATCACAGCCATGCCAATAGTAGGCATGGCTGTGATGGCCTCTTGGGGCAAGTAGTATGACGCTTGTTGATTGGCTGCTTTGCAGCCTTTCAAAAAGCGCCAAGAAAGCGTCACAAAAGCGCCAAGAAAGCGACGAACACCGAACCCGAACCCGGACTTTTACGAAAATGTCCGGGTTCGGGTCCGTGTCACGGACACCCCAAAATTCGGTACGAACCCGAACTATACAGTTCGAGTTCGCTCATCCCTATTTACAAATATAAACATTGACATGGAAAATTAAAGATGTTATCAAAAATTCTTTAAATATATGTAAAACATAAAAACGTGATTTAAATAATAGGTCGTTTTCTGATGACACATTTCCCCTTAATTTTTCCATTCCAGTAAATTGTTCCCATGTGGACAGTCTAGACCAGTGTTTCTGAACCTTTCTGAGCCTAGTCAAAGCCTGGATGAAATTTGCATCCCTAAAGCTACGGCCATTGTAATTTTAATCACACTGCAGTGTTGCCAGTCATGCAAATTCCTGTATAAGTAATCACAGATAATGAAATACAAAAGGTGTAAAAGGCAACTTAAGAGAAAGTAAATGTCCCTCAGCTAATGTGAAGGTTCACAGTTTCTCCCCCAATGCATACTGCCATACAATGCCTACTTAGTATACCAATACAGTGCTTAATTAATACTCCCAAGTCAATTATTAATCAATTACTGCAACTGTAAGAGGATTGAAAGTGCCCTTGCCCGTCTATGTATCCTTTTCCAGGTTTTGTCAGTTTACTGCTTCGTTCTTATGGGTTACTGTTGACCCTGTTATGGTGGCAATACCACCAAAGCTGAACTGTTGGACTGTTATGTGAATGTTTGGTATTCTTGTGAGATTACCTCAATTGTATGTCACCTGCACTTAAGTGTGGCATGTATGTTATGCCATATTGCTGTTGCACTGGCGCCCCATGACTGCAGCTGGCCACACTCCTTCCTGCCGGCACAGGCAATGCTGTACTCACAGTCTTCATGGCCTTCCTACTCTTCATCCTCCTGTAGCACTGGATCCAGCCGCTGGCATCCTCTGCAAGATGCAAAACCACGTATACTTCTAAGACTAAGGTCTGCCCTATAGGGATTTGGATGCGCTCTGGCCAAATCCTTCCCCAGACAATGCCTGGGCGTCCTTCTGTTTTCAACATGGCCTTCACAATAGGATGGTGCATGAGCTTTTATGTTTCTAGTCTCTTGTTACCAGTTAAGGTGCGAATATCTGTCTGACTACCCATGTAGCTTATTCCAGCTTGAGAACCGACTCTGACTTCTAGTTGGTTGCCCTGATCTTAGGCTACTTTCATACTTGTATATAAGTATATATAACTGCACTCAGAACATAGAGAGTTGCATCAAATAGGTAAATTTAATAAACATAAAACCTTCACATTAAAACATACCATATGTAACTTTACTTTCCATATGGGATCACAAAGAATCACAAAGAATCAAATGACTGGTATATCGAGCAAAAAGATCGAATGCTTAATGTATCAAACAAGAGATCAAATAAGTGGTAAAAAATCGAATGGATGATAAAAAAAATCGATGAGATTGTATAACAATCGATAGGATGGTGGAAAAATCGATGAAAAAAGTTTTACACTTGCATTGTTAATTCCGGTATTGAGATCTGGCAAAGGATTTCAATACCGGAATTAAACGGATCCGTTTTTTTTTTTTCGCACACCAGGATGCATCCGTCCGTTAGGATGCAGTTGTGTGAAATCAAAACAGAAAAAAAAAGGGATCCATGACTAAATACATTAAAAGTCAATGGGTGACGGATCCAGTTTTTTAAGCCCCTAACCAGTCACAAAATGGATTGCTGCCAGAACAGAAGATATCCTGATGCATCCTAAACTGATCTTTTTCCATTCAGAATGCATAAACGTTTTTTTTCCCGGTAGTGAGATCATCTGCCGGATCTCAATACCTAATAACAATGCAAGTGTGAAAGTAGCCTTTGCCTATTTCTGCCAGCCCTGACCTCTGGCTTGTTTTTTGGGTTTGTTTGTACACTGCCTGCCCCAACCTATGCCTGTTATTGGACTATGTATATATCCTGAACCTTTGGGGCTTCACACTGGTGTTTCTGATCCTCATGGATTAGCTGCCAACTACACTGGGGCTGTCTCAAGAGGTAGCGGTCTGGTGGTTCCCCTGCAACAAAGACCAGATCCCTGAACAGCGGCTACAGGGTAAAAACTAGGGGACAGGACAACTACCTTAGAGTTAGCTCAGAGTAAAACTGGTTAGTTGGTACAGTTGGTCCTCACTAGTGATGGCTTTGTAGTTCACCAGGCAGTCCGTTGCACGTTCGCGATCCACCAAAAATGCAAACATGACAATGTCCACGTGCGCCATATTCTTTTGCAATGGGCCAAACTTTGACCCATCACACATCCATCAGGTGGGAAAGGACAGCCAATTGAGATGTTTCAGCACATGGACACACCCCCAACCCTATAACAGAACCCGATCTGGCAGCCATTTTACATTATGTGTTTTGCCATTTTAGAGCAGGGACAGGCTGTTAGGGACACCAAACGCTAGCTAATAGGGCCACAAAAGTCCTTTTAAAGACTGGTAACGTTGTGCTATCGATAGGTGTGATACACAGAGGGGTGTGATATACTCATCATATACTTTCTAACATAGAAAGTATATTACAGTGCATTTGTATGCTTCCAGAAAATACTGATTGAGGGCTGCAATCTATCAGCTTCCATAAAATAGTGATAGAGGTTTTCCACATACCTGCGTCCACAAAATTACTGCTTGAGGGTGATATACCAGCTTCAACTAACAACTGATTGAGGCCTGCCATATATCAGCTTCCACAAAATAGTGATAGAGGTTTTCCATATACCTGTGTCCACAAAATTACTGCTTGAGAGTGATATACCAGCTTCAACTAACAACTGATTGATGCCTTTCATATATAAGCTTCCAAAAAAAACAAGTGATATAGGTTTTCCATATACCTGCGTCCACAAAATACAGATTTCAGGTTTTGATATACCAGCTTCAACTAACAACTGATTGAGGCCTTCCATATATCAGCTTCAACTAACAACTGATTGAGGCCTGCCACATATCAGCTTCCACAAATACTGCTCTTCTCTATGGACTTTGGCACAGGGTCATTTTGAAAATTACAGGCAGAGGAAGAGGCAGGCCATTCCGCAGGGGTGGTAGGGGTTGGGCAGGTGCATAAGTCGGAACCTAAGTGGGAAGTTGGAGAAGGTGCGCGCGATTATGTCAAAGGACGCACCAGAGTTGGTTGAGTGGCTCACTCAGCCTTCCTCTTCTGCACCCTCCTCATCCTCTGTATCTGCACCCTCCTCACTCTCTGCTGTGTGCACCCCCAAAGACACCATGACCACCACCACCATAGCCCTTCCACTCGAGTCAGAGGAATTATTTTCCCATCCATTCCCAGACCTTACTGATGCGCCATTCTTGGTATTGGATGAGGAAGAGGAGGTAGCAACAGCCGCCACCCAGCGGTCTGATGACTGTACCCAGATCAGCCTAAGGAGGGTGGTCCCCGCTGTTTCTGCCTACTCCAAGATCTCTATTGTCAGTGGTCGTGAAGTTGACGATGATGACGTGTCGCTGGACGTCATGTGGGTGCCCACAACATAGGAAGAGGAGGGGAGTTCAGAGGGAGAGACAGAGCAGCAGATAGAGAGGAGAAGGAGGAGAAGCAGGAAGAACTTGCAGTGCACTTGGAGGCAAAAAGCAGACTGCAAATGTATCTGGAGCAAGCCATCCACCATGCACGGTCACATCTTGCGCTCCCAGGATGCCGGCACATGCTCCGCAGTATGGGCTTTTTTTAATGTGTCAGCTGCTGACAATAGTGTTGCCATCTGCAGCCTGTGCTGTCAATGCATAAGTCGCGGTATGCCCAACACTAACCTAGAAACGATTGCCTTAAGAAGGCACCCAGCCTCCGATCACCAAGCCCAGTAGGAGCAACATCGCCAGAACCCACAAAGCCACACTCCCGGTGCTCCACGTCCTGCCTCTTCTCCTTCTCCTCCCTCCTCCCATTTGTCCTCCACTCCTGCTTCCACCGTGCCGTTGTAGCGTTCATCTGGCACAAGGCAGGCTTCCGTGGCCCAAATGTTCGAGCGTAAAAAAATGATGATGCCGGATAATTCTCTTGCCTAATGGCTGACTGCTGGCTTGTCGGAACTGCTAGCCCGCTAACTACTGCCATATAAATTTGTGGACTTGTAGGCCTTTAAGAAATTTGTGGCCATTGGCACACCACAATGGAAGGTCCCTGGAAGGAAATATTTCTCCCAGAAAGGCATCCCTGAACTATATGGCCACGTTCAGCGGCAAGTTAATATATCTCTGGCACACAGTGTCGGTACCAAGATACATCTGACCACAGACACGTGGTCTAGTAAGCACGGGCAGGGAAGGTACATAACTTTTATTGCCCTCTGGGTGAACTTTCTGATGGCCATCAAGCATGTAACCAGTGGCACCTGTGGGGATTTGATGTGCAGACCGGCCTCTTCTTCTCCTTCTTCTACTCCATCCTCCATCTCCTCCTTGGCTGACTCCTTCTTTTTTCACTGCTACCACCTCTTCCGCTGCACCCCCCAAGCTCCCCAGAACCTATTTGATGTGCCAGATGAGACATCGCCATGCTGTGCTGCGGCTTTTGTGCTTGGAAGCCAAGAGTCACACCGTTCCTGCACTGCTTTCAGCTCTGCGATCACACACCAATCAGTGGCTAACCTCGTTCAATTTGACAGTTGGTAAAGTGGTGTGAGACAGCGGTGCCAATCTGCTGAGCTCGCTGAAACAGGGCAAAATGACACACGTGCCATGCAGGGCACACGTCCTGAACTTAGTAGTGCAGCGATTCGTTGCCAAATACCCCAGGGTCCAGGACGTCTTGCAGTAGGCCAGGAAAATGTCTGGCCATTTTAGAAGATCTTACACGGCCATGGCTCGCCTTGATGACATTAAGCGGCGACACCGCTTGCTCATCAGACATCTAATTTGTGACTGCCTGATGCGCTGTAACTCCACCTTGTATCTGCTTGATAGGCTGCTCCAGTAGAAACGTGCCGTTAACGAATACCTGTACGAACTCTGCGGCAGGACAGGTTCAGTGGCTGCTCATGCGCGATGCATGCAGACTTCTGCAGCCATTTGATGAGATCGCCAAACTAGTCCGTCGCAGCCAGGGCGCCATCAGTGACATCGTACCTTACGCCTTCTTTCTGGAGTGTGCATTGTGTTGTGTCATTGATCAAGCCATCGAGGAGCAGGAGCTGGAAGATAAGGAAGTAGCAATGCTGAATGAATTCAGCTTCTCTATCTGACACAACTCAGCAGAAGTCTGAAGAGGAGTCAGAGGTGGATGGTGACTGGGGGGAGGAGGAGGAGCAAGAAGAGCAGGCTTTAAAGAGGACCTTTCATCGGTCCAAACATTGTGAACTAAGTATCATGACATATGCAGCTGCACCCAGGGATCTCACTGCACTTACTATTATCCCTGGGCGCCGCTCCGTTCTCCCGTTATGTCCTTCGGTATGTTCGGGGACTTGGTTATAGTAGGCGGAGTTTGCCCTTGTTCTGCTGGGCGTCTCCTTCTCCTAGGCTGCAGCGCTGGCCAATCGCATCGCAGAGCTCACAGCCTGGGAGAAAAAACCTCCCAGGCTGTGAGCTCTGCGCTGCGAATGGCCAGCGCTACAGCCTAGGAGAAGGAGACGCCCAGCAGAACAAGGGCAGACTCTGCCTACTATAACCAAGTCCCCTAAGTCTCCGCCTACTATAACCAAGTCCCCGAACATACTGGAGGACATAACGGGAGAACGGAGCGGCCCCCAGGAATAATAGTAAGTGCAGTGAGATCCCTGGGCGCCGCTGTATATGTCATGATACTTAGTTCACAAAGTTTGGACCGATCAAAGGTCCTCTTTAAACTTTTCGGGGATCCCTGGTGTTGTCCGTGGCTGGGGGAGGTGTCACCACCAGATCTTTGAGAAGTTCTGATAGACGTTCTTCAGTACTTCCTGCATGATCTTCTTTTGTTTTGCTTTCATTTTGACATCTCTCCTCCCTCTCCCAGCTTCCAATTTAGTGCAAATGGGGGCCTTCATGCTCCAGTGTTTGAAGAGGGACCCCCATATAAAAAGCATAAAGGTCAAGGACCTGTACTGGGTGGCAACATACTTCGACCCCTGATACAAACACAAAATGTCGGACATGTTACCAGCATCACAGAGGGCTGTCAGAATGCAGCATCTTCAGTCCTTGCTGTAAGAGGTGCTGCATTTTGCTGTTGCGGGCACTGGCAGAGGAATTTCCACCCACAGCGAAACAGATGCGGGTACCAATCCTACCGCGCCTGCAAAAAGAGGGCAGTTTAAAGATGTGTTGGTCACTTCGGATATGCGATCATTCTTGCATCCAATCCGTCGACAGTTGCTCTCTGGATCCAGCCTCAGGGAATGCCTAGACCAACAGGCATCCGACTACACAGGTTAGGGGCCGATATGGACGCTCTGAGAAGCGAGGAACCCCTTGACTACTGGATGTGCAGGCTTGACCTTTGGCCAGAGCTGGCACAATTTGCCATGGAACTCTTGGCTTGCCCCTCATCAAGTGTCCTGTCCGAAAGGACGTTCAGCGCAGCAGGGGGGGATTGTGATCGATAAGCGCACTAGCCTAGCTCACGACAATATGGACTACCTTACATTTAAAAAAATGAATGAGGCATGGATCTCTGAGAAATTTAACACCTGTGATGACCATGTGTAATTGAATTTCCTCAGGCCAGCCCACACATATCCGCCACCACCCATAACTGAAGAATGGTATTTATATACAGCGGCATAAAAGGCCTTTTATGTCAGTTGAATGCCTAATTTGTGGGGCCTGTACTGGCCAACAGTTACATATTTATCCTGTGACTTCCTAATGCACCTCCAGCCACAGAATCCAAAGTTCTTTGCTGTCAGGTGAATGTCTATTGCCTAATTTTTGGGGCCTATACTAGCCGACAGTTAAATTTTTATCCTGTGACCGCCTAATGTACCTCCAGCCACAGAATCCAAAGTTCTTTGCTGTCAGATGAATGCCTATTGCCTAATTTTTTGTGGCCTGTACTGGCCGACAATTAACACACCCTTGTCTCACTCCTCTGCCTCTCATTATGGTGGCGTATGAACCGCATTCACCATAAGGACCTTCTAATGTCACAGGGTCATGTGACTGTGCCCCCCATCCCGTACTGTGCCCCTTTATACCCTGCATTGTGCCCTCCTATACCCTTTTTTTCCGGTCACAGTATGGCAGTGTTATCCGGTCACTGTACTGAGGTGTCATCCGGTCAATGTATGGAGGTGGTATCCAATAACTGGATGGCCATAACTGTATCCCTTTCCCTGTCTATGCCATCCTTTTTTAGACCTGGAATGAGCTGGAAAAATATGCATTGCGGTGCGAAGGACCTTTGCGCCACAATCTGTGTCAGAGATACACCTAACATAGACGTATTTCTATATAATAAATTACAACCTAATTGTATTATTATTCAGGGGGTAGGGCGGATATCTTTATATTATATAGATTCTAGTGTATTATACTGTGCCCTGTATTTCCCAGTGTAAAATTATCCTTGGGAAGCATAGCCCTCATCCCTGACCACCAGGACCAGTTAGCGCTCTGTCAGTACATGGCGGCCTCCCCTCTCCGCCACGCTGCTCCGCTGTGTACTGGTGCTTATTCTGACACTAGGGCTGGGTTCACATCCTATTTTTGCCATCCATTTAATGCATACCAAAAATGTATGTGTTAACAGATGCCTCAGACTGATGCCGTACAGTGGCGTCCGGTCACCATACAGTTCCATGGTAGAAAAAAAATGAACGTTAACGTATGCATTTTTTTTAATGGACTCTGCCGGATACAAAAACGTGGAGTGCTGCACATTTGCATACATCAAACCTATAGGAAATTTTAAAAAAATCTAGGCTCCAACAGGGCACACTTTTAAGAGTTTCCTTTTAAGACGCATAAAAATGGCCCCTGATTAAAATACATATTTTTTGTGGGAATTTTTGCCATTGATCCCGCTCTGGTATATCACTGTCCATGTTGTGGGACTATTTGTGCACTTCTAGTAAGTGTTTGCTGGCTGCAAATATGACCTGAAGGTTTTTCAGGTTCACCTGGCATTAAAGTGAATGGGGCCCGCCGCGAACGTGCGGTTCGCGAACATTTCATCGTCCATCACTAGTCCTCACCCACTGGCCGTAACAAATAATAGTACTTTTTATGTGCTATTATTTGCCTTCTGCTGCAATGATACACCAGCAAGATATTCAGATAGGATTTGCACTATTGTGACTTGAACACCCTGTAGCTAGGCCATGGTGAAGATGTAACCTGTGACTAGGAGTGACGCCCAGGGAGTTATATGCATTCAGACAGGATGTCAATGGGTGCTGCAAACCAAAGGAATGTGAACCATACTGTTTAATGTGAAATGGCACTATGATGTGACATTGTACTGTATATTGGTGGCAGTGAACTGCTAAAGATGTAGCAAAGCTGGACTGTGTCAGAAGTCAGGTGAGGTGTCACACCCATAGTGTACTTATTGGGGAGTATGTTCCCAGAGGAGAAAAATAGAAGTGACTGCAGATGCTTCTGGTCAGCGCGTAGTCAGAGCATTCATTAAGCAAGATGGAATATCGGGAGATGCTGCAGCTGGCCATACAGAAATCCATCAAATTTCTCAGTGATAGCTAGATAGCAAGTCGAGGTGGGTAGGGTAATGATCTGAAATTGGTGCACTGCCTCAACTCCTTGAGTACACAGTATCAGCTGAGTATCACAGTGGAGAAAGGGTAGCCTGGAGCAAAGAAGAGTGTAGAGAGTGTAGACTAGGTGCATAGAGTGCATCTCAAGGATACTGTGACCTGAGTAGATACCTGTGCAGATTTTGTGTTAGTATGTTGCATGGCTAATAGGGCAGCACAGCCATCTTCATTGCTGTAAAGCCGTAGGAGACTCAGAGAGCCAGTGTATTTTTAACAACTTTGTTGTTGTTGACTAAACCTGTGTTTTTTAAGCTTGTTGTGCAACGTGCCACCCCCAGGGCCGATCGGGTCCCAGTGTTACAAATGCAGAGTGGTGATGTGACATGAATAGTTTGTGTGTCACGGTGCTCCTACCTGGATACCACTGCTCCAAAGGGTTAGACTCCGTAGCATTCGAACAAGAGAGTTGTGTTGGTGGAGAATAAGTCAAGTCCAGACTTGATAAAGTTCAACAGTTTTACTTGAATAAATTTACATCCAGAAAATACTTGCTCTGTCTCTGGCTCCAGCAGGTTTTGGAGTGCACTGGCAGGTGAACTTGAATACTTGATTTTATCTCTCTGCTGTGCTAATCTCTGGCTTTAGTCTGGTTGCGGGACTTTCTGACAGTTCTGGTGCCTTCGAGTGGGGTGCCTGTTGCTATTGACCCCCTCGCAATACTCAGTCCATGTACTGCAAGGAGTCAGGGTGCTTTCCAAGCTGCAGAAGGGGGGAGCTCCCCTCACTTGCATCCTGCAACTCTTCCCCTGGTAGGAAGCAGGACTAACCCACTTCTGCCCAAATGGGGGGGGGGGGGGGGGGAGGGGGGTTGAAAATGGAATCGTAAGTTTCATTCTATCTAAAGATCTCTCTCGGAATAACCAGGCACATTGCATGTAATACAATACATAACAGTCACAAAGCACTTCGTTTGGTGGCAAAAGGTGAATTGCCTCATGGATTCCGTTAGCACGGACCATAACGGAGTCCTCTCCTGCATAACGGAAACGGGACGGATCCGTTTTGCAGCCCATAGTCTTCTATTATGACGGAATGAATGACAGAATGCCTCTAAAGGCATTCCGTTATACATTCCATCATAGAATTACGTTATGGTCCGTGGTAACTGAATCCATAACACAATTCACCTTTTACCACCAAACGAAGTGTGAACGCATTTCATAAGCGGAAATTCTCTCATCTTTAATGACCAATCAACACATACAAACAAGCTCGAAAAACACCCTATAGCACCAAGTAAACAGAAAACATCTAGTAAACAATCCACCGCCTCCAGACTGCTGTTTCCACAGTTTCACATACAGCCGTAAGCAATGTAGAGGAGGGGTCAATATTACAAAAATAAAATACCGCAGAAGAACAATTCGTACAAAATCCTTCGTTAAATGTTTTTCATGTTTTTTCATCTCATTATCTGAATGACCATGTTAGTGGTGCAGGATCGATAAGCATAGATTGTGTAGCTGCTGCTTTTATTAAATACTCTCCGAGGTTACATTCATTTTTAGTTTTTCCCCTATGCCAGAGAATACAGTAAACAGATTCAAGAGTCTGAAGAGAAGAGGAATATGTTGGATTGGATTTTTTCACTAAACACTCTGGTCACAAGTCCCAATGAGGCTTGATGAGGATCTTGAAAGTGTGATTAATGACTTGTCTTATAGTTGGGTACTCTTTTCTTAATCCCAAAGGGATAACACATAATCCCTTGGTTATATGGGCAATTTATAGATACATGTTGTTGGGAAGGAACTCCCGTAATTTGCTGTACCTGTACTGTAAAGTAATAGCAAGCTTGCACATCTATAGCGGGGGCCATCTGTAATATACAGCCGCCTCCTCCTACAACGGCCAGGATGGGAGATAACAGAAGCAGCTCCATCTGTCAGTCTTGTGCACCAGCAAAACAATCATTAGGCACCACAGGGTAGCTATGGCAGTTAGGGGCCTAAAAATGGCCACCCGGTCTGTGATCGTAATTGATGGAGGCAGGGCCTCATATAATGCTGTCAGCATGCTTTATTAAAAAAAATAATACAGGTGGTAAAAAATAAATAAATAAAAATGCAAATAATTGGTATTGGTGTGTCTGTAATGACCCAAACTATAAAATGATTACATTACTTAACCCTAAAAGTTGAACACCATTAAAAAAAATCCATAATTGTTGGCTTATCTGCCTCCCTCAAAAAATAGCAAGACAAAATGTGATCACAAAGTCATATTTGGTACTTCTGCTCCATTGATGGAAAAATACAAAAAAAATTATGTTAGCTATATATATTTGTTGCTATTATGAAAAACTAGTAAAACATAAAAAACATATACATAATTCTGGTATCAACATAATCGCACTGAACCGTGGAATAAAGTTATCCTGTCATTAAAAAAAAGGTAAAAATTGTGAAATGCAGTTTTTTTTTCATTCCTCAAAAAAAATAAGGTTTTCAATACATATAAATAATACAAATGTACATATATACACATAATACAACAATAATAATACAACAATAATACAGATAATACAACAATACATGGCTATAACTTCTATGGGTCCTGGTCATTAAGGCATGGACCTGTTCTTATTTTCTACTATGGTCTACCTTTATATTTATGTAATTAGACATCTATGCAATATTCATTCGCTCAGTTACATTTTTTGCAGGCCACTAAGAGTATGTGCATAGTCCCATATAAGTAAATGGAGTTGTGGTCACACATGCGCTCTACGGCTTCATTCACACAGGGGATCCAGGGATCCTTGTCCCCATGAATAGTGGGGATCCTAGTGATCAGACCTTCCCCCCCCCCCACAATTATAGATTTATCACCTTTCCTGTGGATAGGTGACGAATGTTGTTCATGGGCTAACCCTTTTTTCGGTACTTATTTATTGATGGCCTGTCCTTAGCATAGGTCATCAATAACAGATAAGTGGAGGTCTGACACCCCCACTCCCACCCATCGGCTGTTTCGGGCAGCTGCTGACATCTTATACAGTGGATGGAAGGCTTTGTCCACGACGTAGTTTCCAGTGCTGATGAACTGCAGCTCATTCATTTAGATGAGAGTTGAGCTGCAGTACCCTGATACGGCCACTCCACTGCAGATGGAACATTGAGCCTTTGACTCTGCCCACTGTACAGTTTCCTGCACCGGCGGCTGCCTGAAACAGCTGATGGGTAAGGGTGTCGGGTTGCGGACCTCCACCAATCTGATATGGATGACCTATCCTGGGGATAGGAAATCAATGTCTAATTTCCAGAAAACCTCCTAGGTCTCTCTTTACTAATGTGCAGAAAAGGAGTAGTAGTTCATCCAACAGTATCAAGGCACTATTCCTAGGCAAAACTTTCTCAATAGAAATTTATGGATGGCAGTGTGGATGGGGGTTGAGGTACTCATTCTCTCTGTCTTTTAAAAGTCTTTCTGCAGAAGCTTAGGCTGGCAATGAGGTTCTTATAAACCTTCTGCAATTCCCCGGCTGAGGGGTACTTTCTAATCTTCCTTCTCTTTCTCTCTCGTTCTCTAGAGCACTCTGGATACAGCTGCAGCTGTCTGAGAGATGGGGGTTCTCTGGGACTCAGGCCTAGTAGTGAGGAGAAAGCAGACATGTTTCCTCTCAGTAGCACAGCTAGTCTAGGCTCTTTTTACTCACTAGGTGGACGCAGACCCATCTTCTAGCAACATAAAGCGGCTGGGTCAGAGTTCTTAATCCTGACCTAGCCATACAATACTATTGAGTAGGCAAACACAAATACAATCCATCTCTCCACGTTTTACTTAACAAACCAATGTTTAAACAATCAACCTTTCTGCAGTGATCCTGTTCTGTGGTACTGAGCATTTCCTGCCATTTCATTTGTATTGACCCTGGGCCATGAAGTGAACACCAGTGGAGACCCGGTAAGAATCAGAAAGGCAGTGGTGGGTGATCAGTGAGGTGACTAATGCTTGTTATATTTTTTACAACATACTGCCTCTTATCTAAAAGATATGTTTCTGCCAGACAACAACTTTAATGAGTGGCTACCAGACTCCCTTGATCAACGCATCTTTGGAAGACCAATATAATGACTTATCTCAGATGGGTAGAGGGAAATAATTGCATAAGCGTCTCCTGTTGTCTCTGGCATCTGCTTCCCCTCCCTTACAAAGACTATCATGCTCAGCTGAGGGAAACCTAAATGGAGTGTAGGTGGTATATAAAATATCAAATGTCAAATTTGATATAAAACATTGAAGAGACAGTTGTTTGATCAAAGAGGTTGTCATATTAGAAAAAAAAGTTCTTCTAACAAATAGCTTCTCCCAGAAACAGCGACTTTCATCGGCCGCATTTGGTATTTCAACTCTCTTTCATTCACTATCTAGTCTACCAAAAGGTTGTAAGAAAAAGTTCAAATAGATGAATGCAAGGAACTACCAATTCCTCCCCAATGGGCCAAACAAGTAGATTCTGGTCAGAACTATCTATTCTCCAATGTTTAATGGGATAGTATTCCAGCCATAAGCATTTCTAAGTGCCATTGAGTGGTATGGTCTAATGCTTCACTGTCACTCAATTAAAACTCCTCATAGCCGCAGTCTTGTGGCTTGGAGGAGATAGGGACCAGGGTTCCCTCTTTTGGCAATCAATTGGGGCCTTAACAGTCAGGCCTTCACCAATCTAACATTTATTACCTATCTAGTGAATATGTGATTGATGCCTGTCACTGGAATACACCTTCAAATGTTATGTCTCCTACTTGAAACTTTTCCAACGTTGCTTCAAAGCCCATGTTGAGGTTGTGATGTGATGTCCCTTTATGGCCTTCCTCCATATCATTTTTTAGTTTTGCCTCAAATCCTTCAGTTTCATTAGAATCAACTGCATATGCATACTCAGCTTGGATTGTATGGATGGTTTGGAAACTGTATGTAAACCCAGCTGTTACGCTGGACAGGATACAAGATACACAGAATACAACCAAACAAGTGTCTAGGCAAGAAGCTGGGGAAAAAGGTCACCTCCTGACAAATCCCTACCAGCTCTCCCTAGACTTCTATGCCCACGTTCAGACCCTGAAGGTGGGAATGAACGTGTCCCAGTGCCTATGCTGAAGATACCCTAAAATCCCTAAGATGGTGAAAGGGGGAAAGAGGCAGCCTGCTCCCTCAGGACCTGGAGGGGGCAGGCGTCTCTCTAACAGCCTAGACAGACAATCACAAGAAAAACAAAACCAACTTATCTTGTTAGTGAGCAGGAACAGCAAATCCTCTCAGCAAGACAGAAGCTATAACCCGCACAGGACACTGGAAGTGGGCATAATTTAAACTCATACCCACGACCCCACCCAGTGCACCTGAAGGGAGGCGGATTCAGCTCAACTCCAAAACAAAAACAAAAGGCTATACACGTGCTGCTAACCTGGCAGACCTCCGCACATAACCTGAGCAGGACACCAGCCTAAAGGTGGCCCTCATGATGAGATTGTAGTACCATGTTCTAGATACAGGCTAGGTTGGATAGTGTCCTGTGTAGTACCTCCGATTGATGTCCTCTCTTATGTGTTACCATGTCACACCCAAAAAATCATACAGTCATAAACTTACAGAAAATCCTGGAGAGGGGAGTGGAGGATAGGTAATTTTGTCTCTGAGGGTGATAGCGGTACTCATAGTGGTGATTCCCCCTCTCTGGCTCTCCCTGGGCAGTAATAATGAGGTTTTTAGTACTCCTTCTCTCTATCACTCTAAAGTCTCATTCTGAAGAACCTTAGGCATGCAGTGAGGTTTCTTGCAAATGTTTCTATAATTCCCTGGCTGAGGGATACAGATTTAATGACTGGCCAAACATCTTAAAATGTGGAAGAGTTGATTAGCAAGGTTTCCCCTCACAGTAGAAAAGGCCATCTCTTCAATAAAAGTACACAGTACTGGGCTGACTTCAATGTACAGCATTGTGGATTCTGGATCTTGTAATTTCTTCTCTGAAGCACTTTTGGAGATAAAGCAGCTTTTCTTGACTGTAGATGTCTCAGATATAAATATTCTCTAAGCTCAGGCCTAACTCTGAGGAGCTTGCAAAAGTAGTTCCTCTCTGTTCACCAAACAAACTTTACTCTCACTCCACAGTTTCTAACCAGGAGCTGACTTCGGTCTATCACCTGGCAACCTAAGGGGATGAACCAAGTTTGTTAACCTTTGCTTATTCATACAGTACTATTAGATTAACAAATGTAATAAATCAGAACATTTCACTTAACAATATAACATTACAACAATTTACCGTTTGCAGTAACCCTATTTTGGGGTACTGCACCATGCCCAAAAAGCACAGCTCAATCGGTAATCTTGGAAGGTAGCTGAATCCTGTGTAGTTGTGTTGTGGATATGAGACTAAAAGATCTGAAGCCATTACAAAATGGCGCTGGCCTCCAGGATCACTCCCCACTTGTCTATAGTTTACATTCCTTAGCTATACTAATTGCGCAGAAGTGAACATTTATTTTTGTATAATGACCAATGGAACACTGCCACGAACCTCAGGGGGGACACCCCCTCTGGTGTACATACATACTGCTTAACCTCTTCTAATAAACAAAAATTCTGCTTTGATCCTTGAGAGGTGTCAGTGTGGTTTACTCCATCGTGCATGACTCACTAACAACTTGCAATTTGGAGTAGACAGTTGATAAGATAGCACAGCTTGTGTGCATACAAAAGAGTCGCCTTTCCATAGGGTCAGACGCCAAATATGGGATCAAAGGTGCAAGTTCCAGGTGTCCAGGCTAGGCCTAGCATCACCCTCTTCAGTGATGTGCCTTGTGTGACCTCACAGGGCACACACTCCTACAGTAAGCCCAATCTAGATTATTTATTTGACACCATTTTTTTCTAGAATTTTTACCAGCAATTGGTTCAAAACTTTTCCCAAAAACGTAACCAAAGTGAGTTTTACCATGATCGGAAAGTCAATTTCATATGTGGACATTCTAGGTAAATGTTCCCATAATTTATATCCAATTGTACTGTACGTTTTTGTGACCATTGCACAGATGGAAACCTTCAATGGGCTTTCCAGGCAAGGGGTTGTGACCTGACCTATCACCCATTGAAGATCTGTTCTAAGAACAGGCCAACAAAGCATATGAATCACCAGAAGCACCCTTTAAGAGGGACAAGACAGCAGTGTGGAATATGTGTTAATGAATACCTAACTTGGACTGGTTTTCCTGTAATCTATAAAAAGGTCTACATGTGCCATGGAAACACTAGATCCTTGCTGTGTCTGTTTGCCTCCATTATCGTAGTAGAATGGGTTCTTATCTGTAGTTTCTATATACTGTACATTTCTAGAAATCCCTACTTCACATGAAAGCGAATTACATACATCAAGATTACTGTCTGCACAATGTCAAGAAGGGGAAGCACAAGCAGAAATCGTAGTGAAGGGATGTGACAGATGTTCAGAAGTGGACAGGGGGACATACACAAAGGACAACGTCTGGAATATTGCTTTGATTTTCCCTATTATAAACCAGATGCTCGCTACACGTTACACGTTTACTTTCCATAAATTCCTTTCTAATAGCAGTGAACATTTTTCCTCTCGGCTGAAACTAAATATCTGCTTATTGGAATTTCAGTTATTAAATAACAGAATGAGCCAGACTTATTTGGGAATTTTGACATAACATAAAATGTAAGTCTAGCTGTAGAGGCACTTTACCAACTATCGGAGATGTTTTCAATGTTTTATGCTTTTTTTATGTGACGTATATTTTTGCATTGCCTAACAACAGCAACTTTCTGGATGAGTGACCACTATTTTAGTACATATATGTACATGTTCTGAGGTAATCAGAGGAAGCTTTATTTACTTTAGACTGTCTCTCTATGAGACAAGTTCCTCATGCTTTTTCTAGGTACTGTGGGGCTTGAGAAGATGCTGAAAAAGCTATGTTGCTTTAAGGTGAAACCAAGAAAGTTGGGGAAGGAGGAACAAAAAAAAATCCAAATATTTTGAATAATAATAATCTTTATTTATAGATAGAGGAGGGCCACCCATTTTGGACCACTTCTATTGTAACAACATTGGTGGTTTGCTAGACTGCAGTTCACTTCATCTATAGCAGTTGCTTTTCCCAGGCACTAGTCAATGGCTCTAGCATCTTAATGCTCAGATACCCCCAGGACTTGAGTAGAGCATAATTTATGTAACCGGATGGTTGTGTAGTACCCCAGACTACAGTGGGTTTGTAATGTAATGCTTGGTAATATTCATGTTATGTTACATTTCGTACTACACTAGTAGATGGGGTACGGTTGCCAATGTTTGGTAACAGGAATGGATCTTACCATTCCATTCCTTCCCTCTTGGTAGGAGTGGGCTAAGCTAGGGAGAGTCAGTTTAGAGTCTAAAGTTGGAGACTGAGAAGTGTGGGAGAATGCAATCTATCTCCAGATCCTCCAGGCCAGGTGGACCACAGAGGAGGCTCATCTAGGAGGATGTAATTGCACCAGGTGGCCCACAGGGGCAGCTTACCTAGGAGGATGTAATTGCCCCAAGGAGAATGCAGGATCCTAGGCCACAGAATAATTACAAGCTACGGCATATTACAGTCAGCAGAGTGATCAAGCAACTGAGCTGTCAAGACTCCGCTGCAAAGTGGTGGGAAACATGTTAAGACACCATGATAAGAGCTAAGGACAACCATAGCTAGAAGGCAGCCTTCAGTTGACACCTACAGTCACTGATGCTAGACTAAATCCATAGGTAGAGAGAGGGAGAGAGAGAGACAGCATCAGTTAGCAAGTTTCTGAGTGTCATCTTTGCGGCATTCCCAGACACCATACCCCATCACCTGGGAGGAGAGAAAGTAAACTTTGTACGAACTGCAGATGAAGGTGCAGCTATCCATTTTTGCACTCAACCATCTCTGTCTGATAGCTTTCATCATCAACTTTTTCACTGCATCGCACACCAGGGAGCGATGGCCTGAGTTGGACACTGTGACACAACAATACTACATCAGTGCCACCAACATTCAGGCAAACACCAGATTAAACAAGTTCGTAACAGAACCAGTTTCAGGTGTAAGGCAGATGCATAGCAACTGCCAGGCTGACCAAACAGTCCGGCTTTCTGGCTCCCTGTCCTCTGTCTCGTGCAAGGCCTGGACAGATGTCTGGGTGTCCTCCCTTTCTGTGACTCCACACATTGCGCTTTATGAGCATACGCTGCAGTCACAGACTGACTGACTGAGGCTGACTCTCACCCTCAGCGAGTCACTAGAGCTGGCCGATATCTTGCTCTATGACTGGTCTGACATAAGCGCTTTCCTCTGCTGAGCCAATGCAATGGTGAGTGCATAGTTTGTGTCATCACTCTCAGCCAGTCATGGAGCGGGAATGGGATGTCACTCTGGTGACTGACTGAAGTTAAGAGAGACGCAAGGCAAGCCTGCACGAAGCTCACCGTAAAGTCTCAGGAGGACAGGAGGGGACATAGTTTAGCAGGGATGGTGGGTGTGCAAGTGAGTTATGCAAGTGGCCACCCTAGCAACCGCCCTAATGAAATTTTGTGAGAAAGGTCAAGACATCCCTGTCGCTTGTAGCATCTATGAACTCTGACTGACCAGACTAGTGAATGATGCTAAAAGTATAGTCATAATGCCCTTTGGTTTGGTCTAGTATATTGAGGAGCACCTAGCCTTTGATTTTTTTTTTTTTTTTTGCACCTACATCCCCCTCCTTCCCCTCCTTACATCTAATATATTCTACAGGGTGGGCCATTTATATGGATACACCTTAATAAAATGGGAATGGTTGGTGATATTAACTTCCTGTTTGCAGCACATTAGTATATGTGAGGGGGGGACTTTTCAAGATGGGTGGTGACCATGGTGGCCATTTTGAAGTCGGCCATTTTGAATACAACTTTTGTTTTTTCAATAGAAAGAGGGTCATGTGACACATCAAACTTATTGGGAATTTCACAAGAAAAACAATGGCGTGCTGGGTTTTAACGTAACTTTATTCTTTCATGAGTTATTTACAAGTTTCTGACCACTTATAAAATGTGTTCAATGTGCTGCCCATTGTGTTGGATTATCAATGCAACCCTCTTCTCCCGCTCTTCACACACCGATAGCAACACCGCAGGAGAAATGCTAGCACAGGCTTCCAGTATCCGTAGTTTCAGGTGCTGCACATCTCGTATCTTCACAGCATATGAACACCATTGTTTTTATTGTGAAATTCCCAATAAGTTTGATGTGTCACATGACCCTCTTTCTATTGAAAAAACAAAAAATGGATTCAAAATGTCCGACTTCAAAATGGCCGCCATGGTCACCACCCATCTTGAAAAGTTTCCCCCCTCGCATATACTAATGTGCCACAAACAGGAAGTTAATATCACCAACCATTCCCATTTTATTAAGGTGTATCCATATAAATGGCCCACCCTGTACATTGCCCTAGATAGATTGTTATTTCTAAATACCTATGTCTTCACGTCAGTTGGATATTATTTTCCAGATTCCTTTTTATCTGTGGTTGAACTTTGATGCTGTCCTTCTTATTAACACTGTACGATTATTCCTCGTTGAATTTTACAACTTCTACCCTCCACTTTTTGCCCTCATAATTTCCAGACATTTCATCTCATTATTTGCCATAAAGTTTATTTATCTCCTAGCCTTTAATTTTAATTTTTATCGTTGCTCCCCATCATATACCTGCTATTCAAACAGTTCATTATAACCGTCCCTTTAACGGTTATAGTGTGATAATTCACCCCCTTACTAGTTGCATCTCCTCATTTATGGCTCCTTTAATTATATTTGTCATAAAATAGAAAAAGTGCTGGAAATTAAAAAAAAACTAAATTCCTGCCTAATTGAGGTACAACATATCACTTTTAATTTAAAGGGACCCTGGGATTTTTTTTTTATTATTTCTCTTCACATGTAGATGGATACCAGGTGGTCTGAAATGGACAGAGGTAGCAGGGATTATACCAGATGTAGTTAAAAGTCAAGGTTGATTGTTCACCAGGAAGGAGATTATCTATAGGGGCACAGAGGTAGCACTTGCATCGGGCCCCTAGTTGGTTGTCTGCTGTATCAGAAGACACCAAAATAGTTAAGGGGCCCTGGAGCTTCAAGTTACTCCTTTAGTCAACAGAGAAGGTTCCATAAGGCTTCATAAGGCTGAACTTGGAGAGAAGAAGGCCATTGATGATGATGTTCAGAAGAGTGGTCTTGGATCATTGATTATAGATAGCAGCAAAAAGCTTCTAGCTGGGTCCGGAGAAGCATAACTGGACCATAGAGAGGTGAATAATGCTTAGAAGAATATAAAAACTTTGACTATACTGAGGCATCATGTGAGTGATATATCATTTTTGACTGGGACTGCTCTTTAAAGTGGCTGTCCCCTTTAAACAATCCAATCTTGTTTGAAGAGTCCCTTGATAATGAGCTGATCACAATCTGGCCACTTGCCCCAACCCCCCCCCCCCCCTTGGCAATAGGTGTTCAGATTCCCTGCACCACCACCATAGGGGAAGTTAAGCAATACACAATGTACACAATGCCGGGAAGGACAGGTCCTCCAGAGCGAGAGACACTCTTTGTCAGGTAATGAGCTGAGGACCCTGATCAGAATCCTTTAATAGGCTGCATGAACATGGGTTTTCTGAACTGGACAACCCCTTTAACTCTTTTTTTAAGGCTCAGGAAAAGGGAATGGAAAATCTTCTGAGGCCACTCGGTCTTTACGTGAACCCAACCTTTTTTGACCCATCCCCTTTTGGTGTCCATAATTCATGATTAATTGTTTATGTAGAGCATTAGGAAGCACATAAATTGAACTTCTACAGGATTTTGTCTTAATGGGTTCTCACAGAACTTTTGACCACAGGAAAACTTGTAAATTCTTGACTGTAGCAGACACGCTCTCCGTGTACACAATATGTGGCAGAAGGAAGAGATGTTTATTGTAGTCATGAATCTAATTGCTAACATTCTTTTATATATTATCTATGGACAATGTGAACTAGTATGTGCCACAGCTGCTACCTTCAAAAATGTGTCCATGGGATTGGATTATAGCATAGGCAAAAGGGGCCTACACCAATCTTGGCCCTCCACCATCATGGTCTATACTAGGGGGGCTCAACCTGCGGCCCTCCAGCTATTGTAAAACTATGACTCACATCATGCCCTGCTGTAGGCTGATAGCTGTAGGCAGTCTGAGCATGTTGGGAGTTGTAGTTTTGCAACAGCTGGAGGGCCGCAGGTTGGGTATCCCTGGTCTATACTACTGTCATACATCTTGTTAAAGGGGTTTTTAAAGACTATTCTACTCTTATTGATGGGAGTCCGATACCTGGGACCCTCGCTGATCAGCTGTTTGAGAAGGCACAAGGCTCGCACTCAGTGTCGGACTGGGGTACTTAGGGCCCACCAGTGTAACTGATTCTGCTCGCACACCTTAGGGCTCTTTCATACTAACTTATTATTTTTTCCATGTCTGTACCGTTCACTTCACTTCAATGGGTCCGCAAAAAAAAAACAAGACACATGCAGCGCACACCAATCATTCATTGGACACATGTGGCACACAAGACACTTATACATGGCTCACATGCCACTGATGCATATGGCACATGCTGTACATACACCACTGATACATAGAACATATATAGCACACACCAATCACACATAGGAAACATGCAATGCATACACCAAGACATTTATGCCTATCCCTAATAAATGTAGCACACTTAAAGAGGTTAAAGGGGTTGTCTCACTTCAGCAACTGGTATTTTTATCATGAAGAGAAAGTTAATACAGGGCACTTACTAATAGAAACATAGAAACAGATAAGAACCATTTGGCCCATCTAGTCTGCCCAATATACTGAATACTATGGATAGCCCCTGGCCCTATCTTATGTGAAGGATGGCCTTATGCCTATTCCATGCATGCTTAAACTCCTTCACTGTATTTGCAGCTACCACTTCTGCAGGAAGGCTATTCCATGCTTCCACTACTCTCTCAGTAAAGTAATTCTTCCTGATATTACTTTTAAACCTTTGCCCCTCTAATTTAAAACGATGTCCTCTTGTAGCAGTTTTTCTTCTTTCAAATATTCTCTCCTCTTTACCTTGTTGATTCCCTTTATGTATTTAGCAGTTTCTATCATCTCCCTTCTGTCTCGTCTTTCTTCCAAGCTTTACATGTTAAGGTCCTGGTAAGTTTTATCCTGCAATCCATGTACCAGTTTAGTAGCTCTTCTCTGAACTCTCTCCAAAGTATCACTATCCTTCTGCAGATATGGCCTCCAGTACTGAGCACAATACTCCAAATGAGGTCTCACTAGTGCTCTGTAGAGCGGCATGAGCAACTCCCTCTTTCTACTGGTAATGCCTCTCCCTATACACCCAAGCATTCTGCTAGCATTTCCTGCTGCTCTGTGACATTGTCTGCCTACCTTTAAAGGGACACTGACAGGCCGTTAGAGCATATAAAGTGAAATATATAGGGGATCCGTCCCCTGTTGACTTTCGGTGTGGGTTCGGGACGGATCCGTCTGACTAACAATTAGACTTAAACTTTTTTACTTAGAATGCGGACGGATCCGTTCTGAACGGATGCCATCGTTTGCATTTATAGGTGCAGATCCGTCTGTGCGGATGGCAGACGGATCCGCACCTAACGCAGGTGTGAAAGTGGCCTAAGATATATTCATTATGTGTATGTATGTATCACCTATGATACTGGATCTCCTCCCCTGGACCGCTGAATGGTTCCCAATCCAGGCTCCAGGTGCGGACATGTAAAGTGAAAATACCGGCTCACTATTTCTGTGGTTAAGATGTATCCGCGTGCTCGGTGCCTTGGTTTTTTCAACCTCCTTGTTCAGGTATAGCAACAAACTTAGAAATTTCAGGCTCCAGCACTCACTTTTTGAAGTGTCAAGTTCTCCATCTTTATTAAACAATTGTGCACAGACAATACAGGACTCACATTCTCTCTGGTGTAGGCTGTTGACGCGCTTCGAAAGGTTCTTATTCGTAACAGTCAAACAGTTCTGTTACGAATAAGAACCTTTTGAAACGCGTCAACAGCCTACACCAGAGAGAATGTGAGTCCTGTATTGTCTATGCACAATTGTTTAATAAAGATGGAGAACTTGACACTTCAAAAAGTGAGTGCTGGAGCCTGAAATTTCTAAGTTTGTTCCAGGTGCGGACACTTTGCTGATTAGAGGGGGTTGGACCTTGTGCTACAGACCTTGTGCTACATAAAAAGGAATGGTTTTAATATGTGTGTTATGTCTTGATGAAGGGCTGGATTCTGTAGCCCGAAACATGTTATGACACCTTTTTTCCTGTGATTTTGGTGGATTTTATATGATGAACCAATAAAGAAATTTTTTTTTTACTCCACAAGAAGCTGGATTCTCTCTTTCTGTTGGATATTCTATTGGGCCCATTTCTGCCCTTTTTTCCATGCTTCTTGGATTAAAGTCAGAGGTGAGAGCTGCAGCCATTTCTATCATTGTTTTGGCTAAATCCAACATAGGTTCACTAAGAATATAGGGTGAAATTTACTACGACCGACGATTTAGATGCCGTTCTTAGTCCATATCTGCTGGCGCTTGATGCACCTAAGTTACGTAGAGGTGCCGGCTTCTATATAACTTAGGTGCCGGCCGTGCAACTTGCTTGAATCTACGCTACCTCTCTTGCTGGCCTACATTTAGACAATTTTTTACGTAAAAAAAAATATATGTAGAAAATGATAAATGCAACTGTCCGGCCATGCCTCCTTTATCCGCCATCTCTTTGCGATCAAATCTAGGAACAAAAGTACGCCAAAAATTGGCGTACTTCGCATTAGAGATGACCCCCATAATGTTTTGGGAAAGGTGAAAAATTCTGACTCCAAGTTTGGCCAAATGTGCGTATCATTGTAAGAAGTTGGAAATTTTACATGCCAACTCAACTTTAAGGTCATGTAAAAAATAAATTTCAGGCCTATCATGCTTTTGTATTGGTTAACATAAGTGCTACTTTGAGACAGATGTCGAGTTTTAAGATCTCTGCTGGATGCTCTTAAGATGTTCCATTATGGCCTTCAAAGATAGGTGGTAGAAACCTCAATCATTAGTGACGCAGATAGTAATTTTTTACTCTTAGTCTATATCATTTTTCTTTTAACCACCCCCTTCTTTCCTTGAACGTGTGCCCCCCTCCATCACATCCCATGAGTCATATACTTTCATTGCTCACCGAACCATTCATTACCAAAGCTCGTATATCGAGAGCGATGAACAGCAGATTCCTATCAGGTTCCTGTTCTAGAAGTTCAACATGACCATGAACCTGACTGTGAAATGAAAGCATTATAGAACATTTCAGATTTATTAAATAGAGAATTTTTCTACGTTTTGAGCCACATAGGACTCCTTTCATAACAGATGTTCCAAAGTCAATGGGTGTTCTTGACCAGGCAGAGATTACAGAGATTGGTGTCCCTTCACCATATGGTCTCCTTGTAGAAGATGCTTGGCATTAGTCTAAAGCTGTCTCTACACATTATACTAATGTATGTGTTGGGAGCTTCCAACTTTCCCTTAACAGATGATATTAGGAGAGAGAAGGATCAGGCAAAATGAATATTTTTGTCCAATCCTTTTTTTTTTTTCCTTGGGAGATAAGCCATTCCAGAACTGTCTGAGCCGAAAATGTCTGTGTATAGTGAAGCTGGGGAGGATATAGGAGAGGTAGCTATTGACAGAACACTTGTTCAGTCAAAAGCTATTTAATGTGTATAGTCAGCATAAAGCTTAACAGAGTTTTCAAAAAATGTTTGCATAATGGTTGTGCTTTTTGTATAATCATAACTGTGAAGGAAAAGTTATGTTTGGGGTCCCCTAAAGTCTTTCAGCCTTAGTATTCCCTGTTTCAGCAGCACAGCTAGATGCATTTCTCTCAGAAGCAGCGAGTGTCTCCCTTCTGTTGAATCTGCCAGTACTGTATGCAGTGACCTCACTTCCATTACTTTCCTCTATGTTTGCTTTTTTCTAGAAAGCTCAGAAAGCTGATAAGGAAGGATAAATGACACTTACATATACACAGGAGGCTCCTGTGATGTTTACAAGCAGCATGAAAGCAGTTGTTTTATCAGGCTCAGGAGCTCAGCTAGCTCTTACCCCCCCCCCCCCCACTTCCTCTTAGCCATCTTCTGAGTCTCTGCCACTGATGTAGCCTGACAACAGGCAGTGGACTGCCGTTTAGGTGGAAGTGAGTCCACTACTGGCCATGACTTTACAGCTTTTTTTTTCAGGTAGATGCAGGCAGATTTTTTTCAATGAAGTGATTCAAAAATTTGCTAGTTACACCCTCCTCTATTAAATGAAATTGCATTGTGTGCTCTTTAAGGGGCAAGGAAATATAAACCCGTGATGTCAGGTTAAATACCTATGTGAAGCCCATGGGCTTCAATGCAACATCTACAACAGGGTTTCCACTACCATGTGACATTTATAATATTGGTGTCTCCTTTTGTTTCAGAAGGGCTCAGGTGCAACTGTTACCCTATGATTACACCCTTGCAAATGAGGCTTTTATGGAGGTTGTAATTGGTCAAGAGGGCACAACCAGGGCTTGGACAATACCACTGGATACAATTACACCCATCTCAATGAAGTGGCTGTACTGGATTCAAAAACATGGCTTCTTTCTCCAAGAAACACCGCCACAACAGTCCACGGTATAGACTCAGCTCTGTTAAAATGAGTTGCAATACCACACACAGCCTTTGAACACAGGTGGTGCTATTTTTAGGAGAACATATTGCTGTAACCTATGGTACCTTTTCAAATGGACCCCTTCCATTGGGTCCAACTTGCTCTGTTTCTGAACTTTCCTTTTCACTTGTCTTTGCAGAAAGGGCTAATGACGCATTTTTTAAATTTGCATGAATATAATAATTCAGCAAAAGTAACAGAAATGTTAATTAAAAAAAAGCTTTGGAACAGAAGGGCGAATGCACTTTCATGGTTTAGGATCCTGACGGTATGAGCCAATGCCAGTTTATGCCCCTATGCCAGTTTTTCTGGGACAACCTCTGTTCATGCCGCCTAAGGGCGTTACAGAGGGCAGCCCCTGCAGACCCCTTTCTATGAGCTGAAGATAGAAGCCATTCATTTGAATTCCCTCCTTTAATACTCAATTTATCCTGTAGTGGCCACTGCAGGGAAAACGAGTGGCCAATTAGCTGATCGCTGACGGTCTTGAAAGCTTAAATTCCTTAAGGACCGGGCCAAAGTTTGTTTCTGCATTTTCATTTTCTTCCTCCCCACATTAACTTTTCTTACTTTTTTTTGCGGGAGAAGTTGTATTTTTTAATAGCAACATTTAATTCACTATATCTTGTATTCAAAAATGGGAAAAATTCCTTGTCAGGAGAAATAAAGAAAAAAAAAAATTTTGTGTCATGGACATGGTTTATTGTTTTTTTTTTTTAATGGAGTTCCCTGTGCACTAAAATGACATGACAAGCCTACTTTTGCACAAAAAATATATAATATGGTTTAGTATTGCCATATTGTAAGAGCTAAAATATTTTAAAAATTTTACCATCGATGGAGCAACAGATTTTTATAAGGGAAAGTAGTTTTTCATAATTTTTTTTATGATGTCTATTTTTCAGGGTAAATAATATAATTACAAATGCACCGATACCAATTATTTGCATGTTTGTACTATTTGTAATAGTACAATTTTGCAAAAATTTTTATCACTTTTTATTACATTTTTTAGGTGGGGCACGGAAAAAGGAGAAATGAGAATTTTTATTTTTATTTTATAGTCATTACCTCACAGGAAAAATATTTTTATATTTTAATTGTTCAGATACAACCATACTTACAGTATTATGTTTATTTTTAATTGTTTATTTACTTTTACATAAAAAAAGGTGGGAAAGGTGATATGGATATATTTGGGTTGTTTTTAAAACACTTTTTCTGTCATTTTTAGTCCCCTTTGGGTACTTGTACTGCAATCTTCTGATCGCTTGTACCATAAACTGCAAAATAATACTATTGCAGTCAGTGTGATTTTTACTGGCCGCCTATCAAGCCATGCCACAGGCTTACATTAGCAGGTAGCTCCCTATGACATGGGAGCCTTCAGAAGGCATCAGTCTGTTATAGCAACTGATTGGAGCCCTACGATGTCCCTGCAGGGGCTCCATTTGGGGGACAGAAGTTGCCCCCTCCCTCTGTCTAATTGCTCAGATGTCTCAGTCGTTTTGAGGAATTAAATGACCAGTCATTGCAGCCAGGTGCTAGCTGTGTTATGCAGCCACGTATGGAAGGGGATCATGTAACGGGAGCCGGCGACGCGCTTCCTCCTTGCAGCGCCGCCGGCATCCCGCATCTGTGCAGGAGCGAGGACGTGGCGTGCGTCCTCATCTCCATGGGGACCAGGGGGCGGGGAGGACCCAGCCGTGCACGCCTCTTTAGCGGGGACGGCATTCTCCTAGCTGAAAGAGGGACAGATCGCCAATCGAAATTTATCGGCGCTCAGATGGTTTGGGCTAGACTTGGGTCACGTCACGCTGGCCACGTCATGTGACCCACTTGTTCTGCTATTTAAACAGGCAGCCTGCTGGCCACAGGTTGCCTGTGAATGGTCTTGCTACCCTCACCAGCATTTTTGTATTGTGCCTTCTGTGTGTTTTTGACCTCGACCTCCCTGGACGAGACCTCTTGGATTCAGACTACGGATTGTGTTTTGACTTTGTTATCAGATTGCTCCCTGTGTACCTGCGTGACCTCCTGGCTTTGACTTTGGCTTGCCTGACTCTGTTACGGTACTTCTGTTATCTTCTTAGGCCCCTGCACATATCTAAGCGATGGACTGCCATAAAGTTGTAAGCCGTTGGTTAGAACGGGCCGTGCAAGTAGGCAGGGACAGAGGTGGGGTGGAGTTTAGGGCTGCACTTATCCCTACCCTCTGTCGTGACAGATTCACAGGCCTTACCTATACCATGGACCCTATGCGAGTCCTCACGGACCAGGTACATAGTCTTGCCCAAATGGTGCAGGATTTGGCGGAGAGGCTACAGCGGCAGGAATTGCACCAGGCCCCACCTGTAGTGGCCTCCTCCACTCCAAATCTTGAACCTCATGTCAAACTGCCTGACCGTTTTTCAGGAGAAAATAAGTATTTTCTGACATTTAAAGAAAGCTGCAAGCTTTATTTTTGGTTATGTCCACATTCTTCGGGTTCCGAACAGCAAAGGGTAGGCATTATCATCTCTTTGCTGCAGGGAGAGCCACAAGAATGGGCCTACTCCCTCCCCGTGGACTCCCCCTGCCTATCTACTGTTGAAGCATTTTTTCAGGCCTTAGGGGTACTCTTCTGACTTTTCCACAGGTGGTGGTCAAACTGGACTCTTCACCCTTGAGAGTCAAGTTGGAACGTAACCCAGAAGAACCCATGCAACTTGGGATAACCAGGAGGGATCTTAGATGTCAAAAGAGTTCCTGCTTCTACTGTGGAGAATCTGATCACTAGGTATGCCTTTGCACCAGAATTCCTCCCTCCAAGAGATCCCCCAGGCCTGATGATCAGAAGGATAAGATACTCCCAGAGGTAGTAAAAGAAAAAGTATTGTTGCTGGTTATTATTTCTTTGGGCATGTGTAAAGGGTCTGGGAAAGCGTTCATTGATTCTGGGTCCGCCTCTAATTTTATCGAGTAAAATTTTGCCTTGTCATTGGGATTGCCTATGTTTTCTCTTCCCAAGCCTATACACATTATAGCTATTGATTTCACTCCTTTGGTGGGCGGTACTGTGGAATTTTGTACGCCTAAAGTAACCTAGACTGTGGGGGTTAGTCATATGGAGAGTTGTTCCTTTTTTATATTAAAACATTTAGCAGTGGAAGTAGTTTTGGGCATGCCCTGGCTTCAAATTCATAATCCAATTATCAACTGGTCCACGGGTGAATTAAAGAAATGGGGACAAAAATGTGAGTCATGCTGTTTACTGGTTATTCAAGTTGGAATTGCTTCTGAATCGAATAACCTGCCCCCTTACATCAGTGACTTCGGTGATGTGTTTTCCAAGTCTAATGCTGAGTTCCTTCCCTATCATAGACCGTATGATTGTGCTATCGAACTTATTCCAGGATCCAAGTACCTTAAGGGTCGTATTTATAATCTATCTGGCCCTGAACGGAGGTCTATTAGAGACTATCTGAAGAAAAGTTTACAAAAAGGTCATATTAGACCTTCGGTTACCACTATGGGGGCAGGATTTTTCTTTGTTGAAAAAAAAGACAGTGGATTAAGACCTTGTATAGGATATCGAGAGTTAAACAAAATTACTATAAAAAATCAATACCCTTTGTCATTGATTCCAGACCTGTTTGATCAGGTCCATGGAGCCCAATGGTTCACTAAACTCGACCTCAGGGGAGCATATAATCTCATTCGTATCAAGGAGGGGAAAACTGCTTTTAATACCCCTGAGGGGCATTATGAATATCTAGTGATGCCATTTGGTTTAAGCAATGCCCCAGCGATTTTTCAGAAATTTGTCAATTATATTTTCACGCAATCTATTGGAAAATTCTTGATAGTTTATTTAGACAATATTTTGATTTATTCACCTGATTGTAATTCTTATGTTAGCCACACTAGACAGGTACTAGAGTATCTACGAGAAAACCAACTATTTGCTAAAGGTGAAAAATTTATATTTGGGGTACAGGAAATTTTGTTTTTGCGGTATGTTCTCACTCCTCAATCCTTTAAGATGGATCCAGGGAAGGTGCAGGCGATTCTGGAATGGGTAAGGCCATCCTCTCTAAAAGCGTTACAATGTTTTTGGGGGTTTTCCAATTACTACCGGAAATTTATTAAAAAAATGTTGGTTGTCTTTAAGCATTGCGAGCCTGGAGTGGACAAGGCATCGCTTGGAATGGGAATTCCCCCTTTGGGGAATTCATGGAGCCATCTAGGAGTGCAGCTATGATGTCATGAGCAAGGAATGCAACCATCATCAACTGAAACCGACTAGGACTGCGACCATCATAGAACCTGGAGCCAACTGGAACCGTCTAGGAGCGCAGCCATCATGTCATGAAAAAGGAAAGCAACCATCATGACATGAAGATAGCATGGAAACATGAACAGTCATAGCGAGGTACAGGACATGGAACGGAATGGAAGACAACAATGCAGAACCAGGCGACCCATACCGAGACATAGGTGGCCGGATAAAGGCAAAGGAAAAACCTGGCAAAGCAAAACATAGACAGACATGGAAAAGCCAAAAGGTCATGACACCCACCGGGCATGGACAAGGACATACATAAACATAGACAAAACAGGGTACAAATAACCTCAAGGCATGGCATGGCGTGGCATGGACAGGAAGAGCATAAACATAGCAGGGTACTGGACAGCCTGAATTAACAGTACATGAAATCCCCTTCCGGAGGTCATGGCCGAAACATGACAGAGCAAAAACATGAAATAAACAGGCAAAACAAAAACATGGCGTAAGCAGTATGGCCCGATTGTTCTGCATACTGTCACATGCCAGAGGTCCTGCGGTCACCTTCGAGATGCATTGCAAGCCTGGCGTGGACAAGGCATCGCTTGGAACGGGAGTTCCCCCTCCGGGGAATTTATGGAGCCCCCTTTCGGAGGCGGACCTGGGAGCAACTGAAGCCATCTAGGAGCGCAGGCATCAACTGAAACGGACTAGGAACGCGACCATCATGTCATGGACAAGGAAAGCAACCATCATGATATGAACAGGCATAGTGAGGTACAGGACATGGAACAGAACGGAAGACAACAATGCAGAACCCTACATCATGTTACAGTTCTTAGTGACAATAAAATCTCATGTTTTTGGAGTCTGCAAAATGTTTAAATCCCAGGCAGGCTAGATTACTTTCAGGCCAGGGAGTAAAAATAATAAAGCTGATGCCCTGTCCCGAAGTTTCTGTGGCTTCGTTCTCCGCTGATTTGATGACTGAAATTTCTGCGGAACAACACTTGGCTCCAATACAATCTCCTAGTGATAAATTATTTGTCCCTGGTCATTTACGTCTCCGACTGTTGGGTGAGTGCAACAACTCTTTTTATTGCGAATATCGCCACCTAGAGAATTCGCGAATATTCTGTATATAGTGCTATATATTCGTTATATCGAATATTCAGCATTTTTTTTCATCTGAACACATGATTCCTCTCTGTTTCTTGCTTGTGGGCCAATGAGAAGGAAGCAATGTCAAGTTCACAACAATACTTAGTGCACCAATCAGTAATCTGTAGTCAGACCTGCTAAATGCGAAGTTGCACGTAGTGCAAAAAAATATTTTAATCACTGCCGATTAGCGCAATTGCGAATATATTAGAACACTTGACTCTATCTGCATATAAAGCTATTCTAATGTTCTGCCGTGCCAACCATTTTTTCCAGTCTCAGGAGAAACTCATGAAACTTGAAAAATTTTGCCAAAGTGAACCGTATTCGCATTATGCGATTTTTACATTGCTGATTTTTCGCATTCAATAAAATAATCTTGAATTTTGCGAATATATGACGAATATTCTACGAAATATCGCGAATTCAAATATAGCCCGTGCCGCTCATCACTAGTATTAATGCCACCAAGGAACTTGTTTCCAGGTTTTATTGGTGGCCTTCCTTGTCTAGAGATTTCCACTCATATGTTTCAGCATGTGAGGTTTGTGCCAAGTCCAAGACTCTTAGGTCCCGTCCTGTGGGTGAGTTACGAACACTACCCATCCTGAATAGACCGTGGTCCCATATTTCTATGGATTTCATCACTGACTTATCGGTTTCTGAGGGTAAGTCAGTTGTGTGGGTGGTGGTGGACAGATTCAGTAAAATGGTACACTTCATTCCTCATGTTATACGTTTACACGTAATCCTAGAGAATGTGGTTTCAGATAAAGGTGTCCAATTTGTTTCAAGGTTTTTGAGGGCTTTTTGTCGTAAATGTCACATCTCTTTGTCTTTTTCTTCGGCCTTTCATCCGGAAACCAACGGTCAAACTGAACGTTTAAACCAGTCTCTAGAGCAGTATTTAAGGTGCTATGTCTCCAATAACCAACAGCTGTGGGTGAAACATCTGCCTCTGGCTGAATTTGCCATTAACAACCAGGTTAATGTATCTCCTAGTTTGTCTCCTTGTCACTGTAATCTTGGTTTTCATCCACGATTTAGTTCGTTTTCGCCGTTCTCTTCACAAATTCCAGAGGCTGATTTAATGGCTAGAAAACTGTGCACAGTCTGGGCCCAGGTTCAGTCGAACCTGAGAAAAGCCCAGGAGATTCAGAAAATTTATGCAGTCTTTTAAGGTACCTTCGAATAAGTTTGCACCACGGTTCATTGGGCCTTATGACATTGTGGGCATTAATAATCCTGTATCTTTTAGGTTAAGATTACCCGACGCCTTTCGTATCCATATTCCTTTTCACAAGTCTTTACTTAAAAAGTATTTGTCGCCTATATCCCCTTCACAGGAAGCTTCACCACCAGTGGAGGTGGCCGGTCAACCAGAATTCGAGATCTCTAGGATTATTGATGCGAGAAAGGTCTGGAACTCTCTGCAATATTTGGTCCATTGGAAGGGCTTTGGTCATGAGGAGAGGTCTTGGGTGCCGGCTAGTAAGATGCATGCTACGAAGCTGGTGAGAAGGTTCCATCTTACTCACCCGGAAAAACCCGCTTCAGTAATTATGGGTGCAGTGGTCCCTCGGGGAAGGGGGGGTATTGTAAGGGGGAGACAGCGACACGCTTCCTCCTTGCAGTGCCGCCGGCATCCCGCATCTGTGCAGGAGCAAGGACGCGGCCTGCGTCCTCGTCCCAATGGGGACCAGGGGGTGGTTGGACCCAGCCGCGCATGCCTCCTCAGCGTGGCCGGCATCCTCCTAGCTGAAAGAGGCAATAGCAATTTATCAGCGCTCAGATGGTTTGGGCTGGACTTGGGTCATGTGACACTGACCACCTCATGTGATCCACTTGTTCTGCTATTTAAACAGGCAGCCTGCTGGCCACAAGTTGCCTGTGAATGGTCTTGCTACCCTTACCAGCACTTTCGTATTGTGCCTTATGTGTGTTTTTGACCTGTGTACCTGTGTGGCTTTGACTTTGGCTTGTTTGACTGTGTTACGGTACTTCTGTTATCTTCTTAGGCCCCTGCACAATGTTGTACGCCCTAAAAATGAATGAATCACTGCAGAACTTTGGATCTAATTAAATATGACCTGTAGCCTCTTGTCTGTTTTAGTAACTACAGTACTTGCGTTCCCCATGTAATAACAATTATGGAGCCTCTATTCTTATGACTCTTTGTCTTGCCATTCCTCTATTTTCCTACTAGAATATTAAGAATGAATTGCCGGCAGTCTACAATGACGGTCCAGCTGGATGTTACCAGTTGGAGGGGCTTTCGCTACACAGCGTGACATTGGCAGCACTGATTGGATAGTGTCGGACTGTACAGGGCACACCCCAACTGGTAACACTGAGCTGGACCTTCAATGGACACTAATAGCAATTCATTCATAAACTTCTAGTAGGAATAATATAGGATCAGCTTAGACTATAGTGTCAGACTGTGAAAGACACTTCATTGGACACTGCTAGCAATTCATAAACTTCCAGTAGGAATAATAGAGGACTGGCATAAGATTAGATGCTCTAGCGTTATTTCAAGCTGTAACAGACATGTCAGGAGAGACGACAGCTCCTCTTTAAATGAAATTCTTTGTTGCTGCGTTCCGTCATGCCTCTATCAATCTTTATGCTAGGAGTCTCTTGCTTCGCCTCCCTCCCCCGCTCCTTTTACCACGCAGCCCCATCTCAGCATCACCTGCAGTCAGCGCCAGTTACTGCATCACCACAGTAATTAAATGATATCTTCCAGAAATGTTTCTGCAGTTAACAACTCCATAACGATGAAACGAAGGCGGCGGTCGGCCGTAGTAATCAATTCTATTAAGAGCTGCTCTCGGAAACGAGCTTATTTTCATTCCAGTAGGGGGATTAGGATGGATATTATTATAAGCCTATAAAGGAGCACAGAGAGAAGCTAATGAAATTAGAGTCTTGCTAGAATGAGAAACCCAAACACGGAAAACAGGAGAAAGCTATCCAGTGGAGCGGGAGCTTTCTTCCCATTACCAGCCCTAATTAAGCCATAGAATGTTCTCTACAGACGAAACACTGTGTAAAGTACGGTAGGTATGGGGGCAAGGAGGGGGCTTTAACCAACAAGAATAACTGTAACCTCTGTGTTAAAAAAAATTGGAGCTTCTTTTATCAGGTGCCTAACACTGGTGTTGAGATCACTGACAGGTTTACCACTTCTTATCTGCTTCATATTTGGGTTTGGCGCCACATATGCATGCACACATCAGTCTTGGCACCAGGTATAATTCTACCTATAATGTATGGTACAATATATAGGGGCACACTAATCTTTCTACTAGCTGTAGTCGTATATTTGGTTCTAAATATGAGCGTGCCCATTATGCTTGGCACCAGGTATCAACATGTTGCATTAGCACCAAATATAAATGTGCACATTAGTCTAGATACTGGATAGAGTTCAGGATATAAGATTTGGCACCAGATACAAAAAATTTGGACATTAGTCAAGATACTGGATAGAGTTCAGGATATAATACTTGGCACCAGATATAAATGTGGACATTAGTCTAGAAACTGGATAGAGCTCAGAATATAAGACTTGGCACCAGATACTGTATAAATGTGCACCTTAGTCTAGATACTGGATAGAGTTCAAGATATAAGACTTGGCACCAGATATAATTATGCACATTAGTCTAGATACTGGATAGAGTTCAGGATATAAGACTTGGCACCAGATATAAATGTGCACATTAGTCTAGATACTGGATAGAGCTCAGAATATAAGACTTGGCACCAGATACTGTACACATGTGCACATTAGTCTAGATACTGGATAGAGTTCAGGATATAAGACTTGGCACCACATATAAATGTGCACATTAGTCTAGATACTGGATAGAGCTCAGAATATAAGACTTGGCACCAGATACTGTACACATGTGCACATTAGTCTAGATACTGGATAGAGTTCAGGATATAAGACTTGGCACCAGATATAATTATGCACATTAGTCTAGATACTGGATAGAGTTCAGGATATAAGACTTGGCACCAGATATAAATGTGCACATTAGTCTAGATACTGGATAGAGCTCAGAATATAAGACTTGGCACCAGATACTGTACACATGTGCACATTAGTCTAGATACTGGATAGAGTTCAGGATATAAGACTTGGCACCACATATAAATGTGCACATTAGTCTAGATACTGGATAGAGCTCAGAATATAAGACTTGGCACCAGATACTGTACACATGTGCACATTAGTCTAGATACTGGATAGAGTTCAGGATATAAGACTTGGCACCAGATATAATTATGCACATTAGTCTAGATACTGGATAGAGTTCAGGATATAAGACTTGGCACCAGATATAAATGTGCACATTAGCCTAAATGCTGGACAGACCTCAGGATTAGTGTGCACGTAGTAGAGAGACCGGGCGGCACACCATACACTCCTTTTTTAACACTTCATGCACCGGATCCAAAAACAGACATTTAGCGCACCACCCACGTCTTATACTGCAGTCCTATGGTGCAACGCCACTCCAGACAAATAAGTATAGATTCCAAGACTAGAAAAGCATAATGAGGCGGCACTAACCCAGCAGTAATTCATAAAATGATCCTTTATTGATCCGGGATGCGAGTAACAATAACCAGCAGAATTAACAGGGGCGGACAGCGAATCTTCCATGGCTGCTATGCATGGAAGATCCGCTGTCCTCCCCTGTTAATTCTGCTGGTTATTGTTACTCGCATCCCAGATCAATAAAGAATCATTTTATGAATTACTGCTGGGTGAGTGCCGCCTCATTATCCTTTTCTACTAGTTCAGGATTAGTGTTGATCAAGCACCAAAGTGCTCGGGTGCTCGAGTGCTCTACCGAGCACCCAAGCACAATGGAAGTCAATGGGAGAACCCGAGCATTAAACCAGGCACCCCCTGCTCTGAAGAGGGGAGGGTGTCTGGTTCATAGTAAAAGGTAAGAAATTGAAGATAACACCACCGAAATGGTTCAGGAACAGCATGGGGAGGATGTCTGGATGCATCTTGGACTCCCAGGTCGCTGCTGGGAACGCTGTTGTCCGAGTAGTACACCACTTTTACAGACTGACAATAATAGCACAAAACCGAAGATAAAATCTATTTTAGAGGAAAAATTGTTAGGAAACATTCTTTCCTGTATATTTCAGTGTATATAAAGTGCAAGTGCTGCCAATAATTACAAGGAAGAAGCACTCAGATACAACCTGTATATCACATAAAGGAGGGCCTCATTCACATTGTGGTACAAGTGTTCAGGTAGTGGGACTCCTACACTCATAAAGCCTATGCACTAAGGGAAAGGGCTACCAAATATTATAAGGAAGAGGCACTCCGATACAACCTGTATGTCACATAAAGGAGGGCATCATTCACATTGTGGTACAATTGTTCATGTAGTGGGACTCCTACACTCATAAAGCCTATGCACTAAGGGAAAGGGCTGCCAAAAATTACAAGGAACCGGCACTCCAAAACACCCTTTGTTACACATAAAGGAGGGCATCATACACAGCCTTGAAAAATTATGTTTGATGGCCTGCTGGTGACCCTCAAAAACATTAGGAGCGAGTGCCTGCTGCTGATCTGACCATCTAAAACATTAGGGGGGAGGGTCTGCTGCTGAGCTGACCCTCTAAAACATTAGGAGTGAGGGCAGCCTAATAAGCATGTTAGTATGATGGAGGAGGAGGATGAGGAAGATTGAACCATATACCCTTTTTTGTGGTGAAAAAGTGACCAGGAACGGGTACGTCAACGGTGTATCCTACCTGGGTACGGCTGGACTCCTGGCTCCTTGCTCACTTGTAATACATTTGAGTGTAGTGATAGTAGGAGTAATGGAGGGATTTTGCAGAAGAAATGATGTCCAGACTTTGAGATGAAGTTCAAACGTTTCTTTATTGAAGATAACTTGTATCCAAGCAGTATACAGCTTTGGTCTCTGGTCCCAGCAGATTTTAGCAATTATTGGTAGAAATAAATACTTCTGCTTTAAAGGGAACCTGTCACCGGGATTTTGTGTATAGAGCTGAGGACATGGGCTTCTAGATGGCCGCTAGCACATCCGCAATACCCAGTCCCCATAGCTCTGTGTGCTTTTATTGTGGGAAAAAAACGATTTGATACATCAGCACCCAGAGCTATGGGGACTGGGTATTGCGGATGTGCTAGCGGCCATCTAGCAGCCCATGTCCTCAGCTCTATACACAAAATCCCGGTGACAGGTTCCCTTTAAATGTGAGCTTGCACGATAATTCATCCGCTTGATAGCTCTGTAATTGTGGCAGGAACTAACTTTGTGGGGACAGACTAGCTGAGGAGGAATAGCTTCTCCTAGGTCTCTGGACTTTTCTCTCAGATGATTTCTCAGGGGATGCTTTCTTCCTGGAACTCTGGAGATTGTAGTTTTCTGCTTCTTCCTCCAGCTGAGGCTGAAAGAGCTCAGACTGGGAATATGACTAAGAGCTCATTCAGACGGCCGTATGCTGTCCGCAAAAATGCAGATCAGTTTTTTTTGCGGATTAGATGCTGTCCTATTCATTTCTATGGGGCCCTTTTCTTCTTTTGCACGGCTCAGCAAAAAAATAAAACATGTCCTATACTTGTCAGTAAAAATCAGGACATGGCCCTATTGAAGTCTGTGGCTCAGCAAAAAAAGGGAATACAATCCGTTTTTTTGCAGACATGCTGAACTGTCCGCAAAAAAACAGATCCGCATTTTTGCGGACAGCATACGGCCGTCTGAATGAGCTCTAAGTCTCAGACCGAGACTTGGTCCTTGCTGTCTCCCCTATGCAGGGGGTAACTAAAATCTGGTTCTAACAGTTTTTTCCCTCCCTTGCTGCAAGAAGACGGAATAGTCCACCTCTCTTTAGAAGGGGGCGGGGGGGCAGAATAAAACAGGATTGTTCCACTCTGAACTGCCATAACATTAAAACTATCCCTACCAATGATGCTGCCACCTGCTGGTATACCAGGAAAATGACTTGAACAATGGTATTTAACATGGTTTTAAATGCACATTTGTAGAGAACATAAGCAAAATCACATCATATGACAGTGTGAAAGCTCTTAGAAGATAGTAGCAGGGTAGAGGCATGTAGTAACACAACTATGGGGTGTTACAGAAGGGGTGCATGGGAATACAGTGTATTTAATACACCATAAAAGCCACATTTAAACTGCCTTTATGTTCAGCCGATTTCCTCTTGTGTAGTAGAGAAATCAGGGGCAATCCAGGCCTTGTTCATTTTGATAAGAATCAACCTGTCAGCATTTTCAGTTGACAGGCGGATGCGCTTATCAGATATTATACCACCAGCAGCACTAAATACAAAAGGCTGGCAGCAGGGCAGGCCAGCACCCTCAAGGCGTAGAGCGCCAGTTAGTGCCACATGTCTAGCTTGGACACCCAATAGTTGTAAGGCACAGAGGGATCACTGAGGACACTGACACAGTCTGCTACGTACTCCTTCACCAAACGTTTCCCTCCTTGTGACACTAGGCCGCGCATCAGGTTGAGGGTGCTGGCGGGGTGTCCTAAAACCGTCCCAGGCCATAGAGAGAGTTGCCCTGCCTCTGATGGAACTGCTGTGTGTTCCCCTCGTCTCCCCTCCTCGGTTGCCCAAGGAAATACGTACTCTTCCGCCAGCGTTGTCAGCTGGAAATTTTTGGAGCAATTTTTCCACAAGGACCTTCTGGTATGGCACCATTTTGTTAGTCCTCTCCACCACAGGAATGAGAGATGAGAAGTTCTCTTTGTAGTGGAATATATAGAAGGAGGAGGTAGCGTAATCTAAGACTTAGCGTTTAATAGATATATAGTTAAAAAAGACGGACATAACACAAAATACCGAAATGATGTGCACACCAACAACGTGTCACAAACAACAATGTACAAAGTCACCATAGGAAACCACATTTATATGGTAAAACCAATGTGAAACAAGGTAACACCATACTCAAAATCAGGTATACGTTCCACGGAGAGATATATATAAACTGGAACAGTCTTACCGGTCGGTGACGGTCATCTGGGTATGGTCGCGAAGTCCCAGAAGACAGTGTTACCTGAGGAACAGGGTCCCGGATGAGGCGAACTGTCCCTAGAAAGCCCTACCAGGCCTATAGAGCCCTATGACCTGGTCAGGGGCCGCACGTAAGGGAACAAAAAGTTTCAAAGTCCCAGGACAACCCTAAATACGGGTATACAGTGACAGAATCACTGCAGTGCGTAAAATCCCTACGCGTTTCGTCCAGAGGTTAAAGCCCCAGACTCATCAGGGGATAAGGGGCTAGCATGTAAAGGAGTGTGTCCTTATTAACTGCTGTCACAAACAGACAGTCTATCAACAATAAGCTAGAGTACAGGGGAGGAGACTTGGTCGGAGCCACTAAATAGCGAGTCGCTAGTGAGATTCAGGCCCTATTCCCTAATGATAGGGGTCCCTCTGTCCTAGTAGTTGTGGGTAAGGGGTAGCGTATAGCAACTCCCTGTGCGCGTGTGGCGGCAACCAACTTGTATCGCTGTCCACGATTTAAATGTGCGTCCTAAAGCGCGCACACTCCCTTTGGAGTAACCGCCCCTTTCAGTGACGCGCCGTTTGGCCTTACCTAATAAGGCATCACCGGCACGTCAGCGTTAGCCGTGCCCCCACACACGCCCTCTCTATGTAGGTTGGTGACGCGATCATCAGTTTAACATATTCCACGCCCCCGGGTGGCGGGGCCCGCGCGCTTTAGGACGCACATTTAAATCGTGGACGGCGATACAAGCCGGTTGCCGCCACACGCGCACAGGGAGTTGCTATACGCTACCCCTTACCCACAACTACTAGGACAGAGGGACCCCTATCATTAGGGAATAGGGCCTGAATCTCACTAGCGCCTCGCTATTTAGTGGCTCCGACCAAGTCTCCTCCCCTGTACTCTAGCTTATTGTTGATAGACTGTCTGTTTGTGACAGCAGTTAATAAGGACACACTCCTTTACATGCTAGCCCCTTATCCCCTGATGAGTCTGGGGCTTTAACCTCTAGACGAAACGCGTAGGGATTTTACGCACTGCAGTGATTCTGTCACTGTATACCCGTAGTTAGGGTTGTCCTGGGACTTTGAAACTTTTTGTTCCCTTACGTGCGGTCCCTGACCAGGTCATAGGGCTCTATAGGCCTGGTAGGGCTTTCTAGGGACAGTTCGCCTCATCCGGGACCCGGTTCCTCAGGTAACACTGTCTTCTGGGACTTCGCGACCATACCCAGATGACCGTCACCGACCGGTAAGACTGTTCCAGTTTATATATATCTCTCCGTGGAACGTATACCTGATTTTGAGTATGGTGTTACCTTGTTTCACATTGGTTTTACCATATAAATGTGGATTCCTATGGTGACTTTGTACATTGTTGTTTGTGACACGTTGTTGGTGTGCACATCATTTCGGTATTTTGTGTTATGTCCGTCTTCTTTAACTATATATCTATTAAACGCTAAGTCTTAGATTACGCTACCTCCTCCTTCTATATATTTCATTACCGTGGTAGCTGGCGAGCGTTATTCATTTACTCTCGCCGGTTGGGCAACTTTATTTATTCTCTTTGTAGTGGGGGTCGAGAAGGGTGAACAACCAGTAATCCGTGTTGGCCAAAATGCATATAACGCGAGGGTCACGGGAAAGGCAGCAAAACATAAAGTCAGTCATGTGTGCCAGAGTCCCAACAGACAAGACTTTGCTGTCCTCATCAGGAGGATGACTCTCAATCTCCTCATGCTCCTCTTTGGCCCATCCACGCTGAACAGATGGAATAAACCTGCTATGGGTACTACCCTCTGTAGCGGAGGCAACCGTCTCCTCCTCATCATCATCATCCAATTCGCGCTGAGAAGACGAACTGAGGGTGGTCTGGCTATCACCCTGTGTACTGTCTTCCCCCATTTCCACCTCTTCCAAATGCAAAGCGTCCGCCTTCATTGTGAGCAGCGAGCGTTTTAGTAGACACAGAAGTGGGATGGTTACGTAAAACCTCACAGAAGTCAGACATCCATGCCCACTCGTCGCTTGTGAAGAGCGGAAGCTGACTAGAAAGGCAACGACCATGTTGCAGCTGGTATTCCACTACTTCCCTCTGCTGCTCATAAAGCCTGGCCAACATGTGGAACATGGAGTTCCAGTGTGTACTCACGTCGCACAACAGTCGGTGAGCTGGTAATTGCAAGCGCTACTGCAGCGTTGCCAGACAGGTGGCAGCTGTAGATGACTTTCGGAAATGGGCACACACGTGGCGCACCTTCACCAGTAGCTCAGGAAAATTGGGGTAGGTTTTGAGAAACCACTGAACCACTAAGTTGAACACGTGGGCTAGGCATGGTATGTGTGTGAGCTTGCCGAGTTCCAAAGCTGCCACCAAATTACGGCTATTATCAGACAAAACCATGCCTGGTTGTAGGTTGAGTGGCAAGAGACACAGCTCAGTCTGGTCCCTTATACCCTGCCACAGCTCTGCAGCGGTGTGCTGTTTGTCACCTAAGCAAATTAGTTTCAGCACGGCCTGTTGCCGCTTTCCCACTGCAGTGCAACACTGATTCCAGGTACTGACTGAAGGCTGACTGGTGCTGCAAGATGAGAATTCAGAGGTGGAAGTGGAGGAGGAGAAGGGGAGATTGCAGCCACTAACGTAGGTGGCGGCGGAAACCCTGATGGAAGTAGAGCCAGCAATCATTGGCGTCGGTAGCACCTGTGCCATCCCAGGACACGACAACGTTCACCCAGTGTGCCGTCAGGGAAATGTAGCGTCCCTGGACAAAAGCACTTGTCTATGTGTCAGTCGTTAAGTGGACCTTCCCAATACCTGCGTTGGTCAGGGCACAGGTGATGTTACGGGACACATGCTGGTGTAAGGCTGGGACTGCACACCGGGAAAAATATTGGCGGCTGAAGACAGAGTACCGCGAGACGGCCGCCATCAGGCTGCAGAAAGCCTCAGTGTCCACAAGCCCAAATAGCAACATTTTCAGGGCCAGCAATTTGGAAAGGTGTGCATTTAGTGCTATGGCCTGTAGGTGGATGGCTGCGTATTTGCGCTTTCGTTCGAAGGCCTGCGCTGGTACACAGAAGTGAATGTGCTAGCTCATGGTGCTTGCAAAGGTCCAGGTACAAGGCGGGAGGCATCCGGGCCTGCGCCTTGGACAGGGGATTGGCCATCACATAACACAGGGGAAGAGGAGGCAGTGGTGTGACCCGCAGACACTGATTGTGGACCCAGGCATTCGGCCCACCTATTAGGGTGCTTTGATGCCATGTGGCGGATCATGCTGGTGGTGGTGAGGTTGCTAGTGTTCACGGCCCTGCTCATTTTGGTATGGCACAGGTTGCAAATGACAATTCTTTTATCGTCCGCACTTTCCTCAAAAAAATGCCAGACTGCGGAACACCTACGCCTTGGCAAGGGAGATTGCTGCAAAGGGGTGCTCCAGGGAACAGTTGCGGGCCTATTTGGTGTGGCCTGCCTTCTCCCTTTTGCCACCACACTGCCTCTTCCAGCCTGTTGCGGTGCTGCGGATCCCTCCCCCTCTGTACTGCTGTCCTCGCTCGGCTTGCCACCTTCCCAGGTTGGGTCAGTGATTTCATCGTCCACCACCTCCTTTTCCACTTCCTCCTTCTGGTCATCATCCTTACTTGTTGACCTAACAAGAACCTCACTTATCGACAACTGTGTCTCATCCTCATCATCCACCTCGTGAAACACTAATTGCCTTTGACTTATTGGCAACTGGGTCTCATCATCATCATCCACCTCGTGAAACACTAATTGCCGTTCCCCACCGTCATCTTCTTCTGACGGTGGATGCTCAAGAGTTTGGGAATCAGGGCACAAGATCTCCTCATGTCCCTCTTCAAGAGGGCTTGGCGAGAGGCCCAAATCAAGGAATGGCGATGAAAAGAGCTCCTCGGAAGATCCGAGTGTGGGATCAATTGTTTGCCAAGACTCTCCATGGTGGGAGGAAGGAGGATAAGGGTGAGGAATCTGTTGACCAGACTCTTGGCCACTGAGACTGGACTTTGTGGAAGACAGGGTGGTACCTAACCGACTGGGAGCATTATCTGCTGCAATCCAACCGACCACCTGGTCGCACTTGTGTGACTTCGAGAGTGATGTCCTGCACCGCAGTGCAAACTGGGACATGAAGCTAGGTATCGTGGATGAGTGTGTTTCTTGTGCTCTGGCAGCAGGCACAGTTTTACTATCAGCAGCACGGCCACTTCCCCCTCCCTTACTGCTCGCCTTGAGCATATTAAATGGTATATATGCTTGCAAGTATGTCACACGTACAGTAGCACAGGTTTTGTAAGTGTATGACCAACCAATAAGAAAAACTCTGATAAAGTGCATGCAATACACTGGGGTCTAGCATAAATTACTATACCCAAAAAGAACCAAACCAATAACCCCATAAAAAATGAGGAAAACACTCATAAAGTAAACATACAATGACATAAGGCACAAGGCAGTGGAAGGATGGGACGCCCCGTGTATCGGAGCCGCAAAACCCCCACCCTCACATATACCGTACTGACAGGGGAACATGCCAGAAATACAAGGCTCTAAACCACACTATGGTGGGTGAGATATGGAATCACCCAAAGTAACATGTAACTAAATGCATACCGCAGGTGTGCATGATATCACCTTATCACACATGCCATGGTTGCCAACCAAAATAGATAGTGACCGTGGCCTGCCTCTGATGTAGAGCAACCAGGTCATAATAGACTATGTAATCATAACAAAGCAACAATAGCATGTGCAAAAAATAACAGCCAAATAGAGACACTAAACATAAACTACGGAATACATGAGTTACCCATGATGTGTGGAAGCACCAGGTATCTGAACAGAGCTGCACCTCGACGCACGTTTCGCCAGGAAAGGAGGTGTAAGTGTATGCGCAAATAAATTACACTGAATGTCACAGATATTTAGGATGCGCAAACGTTATACAGGAGATGTAGCGCAGGTAATGTCGCTGTCTCCAGCGGCTAAGAAAAAATGACACTGAATGTCACAGATATTTAGGATGCACAAATGTCATACAGGAGATGTAGCATAGGTAATGTCGCTGTCACCAGCAGCGAAACAATTACACTGAATGTCACAGATATTTAGGATGCGCAAACGTTATACAGGTGATGTAGCGCAGGTAATGTCGCTGTCACCAGCCGCTAAGAAAAAATTACACTTAATGTCATAGATATTTACGATGCACAAACATTATACAGGAGATGTAGCGCAGGTAATGTCGCTGTCAGCAGCAGCCAAACAATTTCGCTGAATGTCACAGATATTTAGGATGCATAGATGTAACACAACAGATGTAGCAAAGGTTGTGTCACTGTCAGCAGTGGCCAAGCAATTGCACGCAATTTAGCGCAGGTTGCGCTAATAATATATATTGCAGCCAGATAAAACAATAGTCTTTAAAAGGGTCTATAACACCTTTCAACACTAAACCCTGCCTAAAAAAAACTATTCCTGTCCCACTCCCTACACTATCTGTCCCTTCTGCTGCAACTCGCCCTGACTAAGACTGAGCCGAAACACGTGTCATCGGGTGCTATATAGCACCCGATGACACGTTCCGGCCAGCAAATTACTGTAATGCCAGTAACCAACTTGGCTATGGCATTACAGTGAGTGCCAGTACTTCCTTGCATGTTTATTTGCTGTGTACCAGCCAACAAACGTGTGGGGAGGAGACTCGAACATCGCTCTCGAGGACACGCAGTGTTTGGCCAGACACCGCGATGTGCCAAGCATTGCGATGCTCAAGTCAAAATGGTGTTAGTCCAACACTACTCAGGATATAAGATTTGGCACCAGGTATAAATGTGGACATTAGTCTAGGTACTGGATAGAGCTCAGGATATAAGATTTGGCACCAGATATAAATGTGGACATTAGTCTAGAAACTGGATAGAGTTCAGGATATAAGATTTGGCACCAGATATAAATGTGGACATTAGTCTAGAAACTGGATAGAGTTCAGGATATAAGATTTGGCACCAGATATAAATGTGGACATTCGTCTAGAAACTGGATAGAGCTCTGGATATAAGATTTGACACCAGATATAAATGTGGACATTCGTCTAGAAACTGGATAGAGCTCTGGATATAATATTTGGCACCAGATATAAATGTGGACATTAGTCTAGAAACTGGATAGAGTTCAGGATATAAGATTTGGCACCAGATATAAATGTACACATTAGTCTAGTCTAAGGGATTGATCTCTCACAGGGGGTCGCATTCACAGACTTCTCCTCTGACAACGGGGGTTCAAGTCCAAATGGTGCTTTATTTTGGCACTTCAGCACCAGCACAAACATAAACATCACAAAAATAAACACATGCCCGTCTGGGCTCTACCTAATACATAGGTCGTCTCTACCTCACCTATATAGCGCATGTCACGACAGAGGGTAGGGATAAGTGCAGCCCTAAACTCCACCCCACCTCTGTCCCTGCCTACTTGCACGGCCCGTTCTAACCGACAGCGTACAACTTTATGGCAGTCGATCGCTTAGATACATGCAGGGACCTAAGAAGATAGAGCAGTACCATAACGAGTCAGGCAAGCCAAAGTCAAAGCCAGGAGATCACACAGGTACACAGGGAGCAATACAATAACGAGGTCAAAACACAATCTAGAGTCAGAAGCCAAGAGGTCACGGCAATTCCAGGGAGGTCACAAGGTCGAGGTCAAAAACAGAGCCGAGGTCAAAAACACACACAGAAAGGCACAATACAAAAATACTGGTGAGGGTGACAAGACCAATCACAGGCAACCTGTGGCCAGCAGGCTGCCTGTTTAAATAGCCCTAAGTGATGAGTCACATGACGTGGCCAGCGTCACGTGACTCATGTTACACAACTCAATACAGCTGAGTGCCGACTCACCATTATCGGCGCTCAGCTCCCCTGCAGCTCGTTGTCTAGGGGATGGAGGACGACGGCTGCGCTGAGGAGGCGTGCACGGCCGGGTCCTCCCCGCCCCCTGGTTACTGTGGAGACGAGGACGCTGGCCGGGTCCCCGCTTCACTACATGCACTGGATGCCAGCGGTGCTGCGAAGTGGTGGTACGTCACCGGCTCCCTGTTACAGCGCAGTACACATACAGGGTACGATCCGGCTTCTCAGCCTTACGGTCCAGCAGCCTCCAATACACCAGTACCTTTGGGGGGATATGGTCCAGAAGTCCTCCCGACACTGACTGTGCGACCCTCTATCCACAGGCATCGCTGAGCATCCCCCCAAAACTCAGGCTTTACACAGCCTCGTGGCCCCTCAGCCCTCCTGGCTAAGACCACACAGAGCCTCTGCAGCCTTCCTTTTCCAAATTCTCTCTCTGTCATACACAGAGGATTGTTTTATACCTCCGTGATTACAACAGCAGGACTCACCTTTGATCTACTCAGCTAAAGGCTATACATGTACTGGAAGGGTGTGGACTGGCAGATCCCTACTACCAAACCTATCCAGACCACCAGTCCAAATAAAATCCAGCCCAGAACAAAATCTAGACAAAACTGTCTGAGCAAACTACACTTTGCTAAAACCACTGCACCTTTCTCGATTTTAGTTAACTCACCGTGCTGAGGTACCTGGGTGGGATATACATGCCTCTCAGCACTGTACACATTACCACACTAGATACTGGATAGAGCTCAAGATTAGGGATGAGCGAACTCGAACTGTATAGTTCGGGTTCGTACCGAATTTTGGGGTGCCCGTGACACGGACCCGAACCCGGACATTTTCGTAAAAGTCCGGGTTCGGGTTCGGTGTTCATCGCTTTCTTGGCGCTTTTGTGACGCTTTCTTGGCGCTTTTTGAAAGGCTGCAAAGCAGCCAATCAACAAGCGTCATACTACTTGCCCCAAGAGGCCATCACAGCCATGCCTACTATTGGCATGGCTGTGATTGGCCAGAGCACCATGTGACCCAGCCTCTATTTAAGCTGGAGTCACATAGCGCCGCCCGTCACTCTGCTCTGATTAGCGTAGGGAGAGGTTGCGGCTGCGACAGTAGGGCGAGATTAGGCAGATTAACTCCTCCAAAGTACTTGATTATTGATCGATCTGCAGCTGTGGATCATTGAGCTGCTGATACTCAATTGCTCACTGTTTTTAGGCTGCCCAGACCGTTTGTCAGTCACATTTTTCTGGGGTGATCGGCGGCCATTTTGTGTCTTGTGGTGCGCCAGCACAAGCTGCGACCAAGTGCATTTAACCCTCAATGGTGTGGTTGTTTTTTGGCTAAAGCCTACATCAGGGTGAAGCTGTCACACCAAGTGCATTTAACCAGCAATAGTCTGTTTATTTTTTGGCCATATACTACATCAGGGGCAAGCTGCGCCCGTCACCAAGTGCATTTAACCCTCAGTAGTGTGGTTGGTCAAGCTATCACACCAAGTGCATTTAACCAGCAATAGTCTGTTCATTTTTTGGCCATATACTACATCAGGGGCAAGCTGCGCCCGTCACCAAGTGCATTTAACCCTCAGTAGTGTGGTTGGTCAAGCTATCACACCAAGTGCATTTAACCAGCAATAGTCTGTTCATTTTTTGGCCATATACTAAATCAGGGGCAAGCTGCGCCTGTCACCAAGTGCATTTAACTAGCAATAGTCTGTTCATTTTTTGGCCATATACTACATCAGGGGCAAGCTGCGCCCGTCACCAAGTGCATTTAACCCTCAGTAGTGTGGTTGGTCAAGCTGGGACACCAAGTGCATTTAACCAGCAATAGTCTGTTCATTTTTTGGCCATATACTACATCAGGGGCAAGCTGCGCCCGTCACCAAGTGCATTTAACCAGCAATAGTGTGGTTATTTTTTGGCCATATCCCAGTCTAATTCTGTCACTAAATCCATACCGGTCACCCAGCGCCTAAATACTAGGCCTCAAATTTATATCCCGCTAAATCTGTCGTTACCGCTGTACTGTTGTGGCTGGGCAAGTTATTTAGTGTCCGTCAAAGCACATTTTTTGTTCAGGGTTGAAATACAATTCCCAATTTAGCAATTTCATAATTTAGTGGTTTCTGCTATATCAGAGCTATTTGAAATCTATCCCTAAAAGGGTATATAATATTCAAGGTGCACATAGGGTCATTCAGAATAACTTCACACACACGCTACTGTGCATTTCCAAGTCCAATTCTGTTAGTAAATCCATACCGGTCACCCAGCGCCTAAATACTAGGCCTCAAATTTATATCCCGCTGAATTTGAATACAATACATTGGGCCAAATAATATTTTTGTTGTTGTGGTGAACCATAACAATGAGGAAAACATCTAGTAAGGGACGCGGACGCGGACGTGGACATGGTCGTGGTGATGTTAGTGGACCCTCTGGTGCTGGGAGAGGACGTGGCCGTTCTGCCACATCCACACGTCCTAGTGTACCAACTACCTCAGGTCCCAGTAGCCGCCAGAATTTACAGCGATATATGGTGGGGCCCAATGCCGTTCTAAGGATGGTAAGGCCTGAGCAGGTACAGGCATTAGTCAATTGGGTGGCCGACAGTGGATCCAGCACGTTCACATTATCTCCCACCCAGTCTTCTGCAGAAAGCGCACAGATGGCGCCTGAAAACCAACCCCATCAGTCTGTCACATCACCCCCATGCATACCAGGGAAACTGTCTCAGCCTCAAGTTATGCAGCAGTCTCTTATGCTGTTTGAAGACTCCGCTGGCAGGGTTTCCCAAGGGCATCCACCTAGCCCTTCCCCAGCGGTGATAGACATAGAATGCACTGACGCACAACCACTTATGTTTCCTGATGATGAGGACATGGGAATACCACCTCAGCATGTCTCTGATGATGACGAAACACAGGTGCCAACTGCTGCGTCTTTCTGCAGTGTGCAGACTGAACAGGAGGTCAGGGATCAAGACTGGGTGGAAGACGATGCAGGGGACGATGAGGTCCTAGACCCCACATGGAATGAAGGTCGTGCCACTGACTTTCACAGTTCGGAGGAAGAGGCAGTGGTGAGACCGAGCCAACAGCGTAGCAAAAGAGGGAGCAGTGGGCAAAAGCAGAACACCCGCCGCCAAGAGACTCCGCCTGCTACTGACCGCCGCCATCTGGGACCGAGCACCCCAAAGGCAGGTTCAAGGAGTTCCCTGGCATGGCACTTCTTCAAACAATGTGCTGACGACAAGACCCGAGTGGTTTGCACGCTGTGCCATCAGAGCCTGAAGCGAGGCATTAACGTTCTGAACCTGAGCACAACCTGCATGACCAGGCACCTGCATGCAAAGCATGAACTGCAGTGGAGTAAACACCTTAAAACCAAGGAAGTCACTCAGGCTCCCCCTGCTACCTCTTCTGCTGCTGCCGCCTCGGCCTCTTCTGCTGCTGCCGCCTCGGCCTCTTCCTCCGCCTCTGGAGGAACGTTGGCACCTGCCGCCCAGCAAACAGGGGATGTACCACCAACACCACCACCACCACCTCCGTCACCAAGCGTCTCAACCATGTCACACGCCAGCGTTCAGCTCTCCATCTCACAAACATTTGATAGAAAGCGTAAATTCCCACCTAGCCACCCTCGATCCCTGGCCCTGAATGCCAGCATTTCTAAACTACTGGCCTATGAAATGCTGTCATTTAGGCTGGTGGACACAGACAGCTTCAAACAGCTCATGTCGCTTGCTGTCCCACAGTATGTTGTTCCCAGCCGCCACTACTTCTCCAAGAGAGCCGTGCCTTCCCTGCACAACCAAGTATCCGATAAAATCAAGTGTGCACTGCGCAACGCCATCTGTAGCAAGGTCCACCTAACCACAGATACGTGGACCAGTAAGCACGGCCAGGGACGCTATATCTCCCTAACTGCACACTGGGTAAATGTAGTGGCAGCTGGGCCCCAGGCGGAGAGCTGTTTGGCGCACGTCCTTCCGCCGCCAAGGATCGCAGGGCAACATTCTTTGCCTCCTGTTGCCACCTCCTCCTTCTCGGCTTCCTCCTCCTCTTCTTCCGCCTGCTCATCCAGTCAGCCACACACCTTCACCACCAACTTCAGCACAGCCCGGGGTAAACGTCAGCAGGCCATTCTGAAACTCATATGTTTGGGGGACAGGCCCCACACCGCACAGGAGTTGTGGCGGGGTATAGAACAACAGACCGACGAGTGGTTGCTGCCGGTGAGCCTCAAGCCCGGCCTGGTGGTGTTTGATAATGGGCGAAATCTCGTTGCAGCTCTGGGACTAGCCAATTTGACGCACATCCCTTGCTTGGCGCATGTGCTGAATTTGGTGGTGCAGAAGTTCATACACAACTACCCCGACATGTCAGAGCTGCTGCATAAAGTGCGGGCCGTCTGTTCGCGCTTCCGGCGTTCACATCCTGCTGCTGCTCGCCTGTCTGCGCTACAGCGTAACTTCGGCCTTCCCGCTCACCGCCTCATATGCGACGTGCCCACCAGGTGGAACTCCACCTTGCACATGCTGGACAGACTGTGCGAGCAGCAGCAGGCCATAGTGGAGTTTCAGCTGCAGCACGCACGGGTCAGTCGCACTACAGAACAGCACCACTTCACCACCAATGACTGGGCCTCCATGTGAGACCTGTGTGCCCTGTTGCGCTGTTTCGAGTACTCCACCAACATGGCCAGTGGCGATGACGCTGTTATCAGCGTTACAATACCACTTCTATGTCTCCTTGAGAAAACACTTAGGGCGATGATGGAAGAGGAGGTGGCCCAGGAGGAGGAGGAGGAGGAGGAGGAAGAGGGGTCATTTTTAGCACTTTCAGGCCAGTCTCTTCGAAGTGACTCAGAGGGAGGTTTTTGGCAACAGCAGAGGCCAGGTACAAATGTGGCCAGCCAGGGCCCACTACTGGAGGACGAGGAGGACGAGGATGAGGAGGAGGTGGAGGAGGATGAGGATGAAGCATGGTCACAGCGGGGTGGCACCCAACGCAGCTCGGGTCCATCACTGGTGCGTGGCTGGGGGGAAAGGCAGGACGATGACGATACGCCTCCCACAGAGGACAGCTTGTCCTTACCCCTGGGCAGCCTGGCACACATGAGCGACTACATGCTGCAGTGCCTGCGCAACGACAGCAGAGTTGCCCACATTTTAACCTGTGCGGACTACTGGGTTGCCACCCTGCTGGATCCACGCTACAAAGACAATGTGCCCACCTTACTTCCTGCACTGGAGCGTGATAGGAAGATGCGCGAGTACAAGCGCACGTTGGTAGACGCGCTACTGAGAGCATTCCCAAATGTCACAGGGGAACAAGTGGAAGCCCAAGGCCAAGGCAGAGGAGGAGCAAGAGGTCGCCAAGGCAGCTGTGTCAATGCCAGCTCCTTTGAGGGCAGGGTTAGCATGGCAGAGATGTGGAAAACTTTTGTCAACACGCCACAGCTAACTGCACCACCACCTGATACGCAACGTGTTAGCAGGAGGCAACATTTCACTAACATGGTGGAACGGTACATGTGCACACCCCTCCACGTACTGACTGATGGTTCGGCCCCATTCAACTTCTGGGTCTCTAAATTGTCCACGTGGCCAGAGCTAGCCTTTTATGCCTTGGAGGTGCTGGCCTGCCCGGCGGCCAGCGTTTTGTCTGAACGTGTATTCAGCACGGCAGGGGGCGTCATTACAGACAAACGCAGCCGCCTGTCTACAGCCAATGTGGACAAGCTGACGTTCATAAAAATGAACCAGGCATGGATCCCACAGGATCTGTCCGTCCCTTGTCCAGATTAGATATTAACTACCTCCCCTTAACCATATATTATTGGACTCCAGGGCACTTCCTCATTCAATCCTATTTTTATTTTCATTTTACCATTATATTGCGAGGCTACCCAAAGTTGAATGAACCTCTCCTCTGTCTGGGTGCCGGGGCCTAAATATATGCCAATGGACTGTTCCAATGTTGGGTGACGTGAAGCCTGATTCTCTGCTATGACATGCAGAATGATTCTCTGCTGACATGAAGCCAGATCCTCTGTTACGGGACCTCTCTCCTCTGCCTGGGTGCTGGGCCTAAACTTATGAAAATGGACTCTTACAGTGGTGGGTGACGTGAGGCCTCATTCTCTGCTATGACATGCAGACTAATTCTCTGCTGACATGAAGCCAGATTGTCTGTTACGGGACCTCTCTCCTCTGCCTGGGTGCTGGGCCTAAATTTATGACAATGGACTGTTGCAGTGGTGGGTGACGTGAAGCCTAATTCTCTGCTATGACATGCAGACTGATTCTCTACTGACATGAAGCCAGATTGTCTGTTACGGGACCTCTCTCCTCTGCCTGTGTGCTGGGCCTAAATATATGCCAATGGACTGTTGCAGTGGTGGCTGATGTGAAGCCTCATTCTCTGCTATGACATGCAGACTAATTCTCTGCTGACATGAAGCCAGATTGTCTGTTACGGGACCTCTCTCCTCTGCCTGGGTGCTGGGCCTAAATTTATGACAATGGACTGTTGCAGTGGTGGGTGACGTGAAGCCTGATTCTCTGCTATGACATGCAGACTGATTCTCTACTGACATGAAGCCAGAGTGTCTGTTACGGGACCTCTCTCCTCTGCCTGTGTGCTGGGCCTAAATATATGCCAATGGACTGTTGCAGTGGTGGCTGACGTGAAGCCTCATTCTCTGCTATGACATGCAGACTAATTCTCTGCTGACATGAAGCCAGATTGTCTGTTACAGGACCTCTCTCCTCTGCCTGTGTGCTGGGCCTAAATATATGCCAATGGACTGTTGCAGTGGTGGCTGATGTGAAGCCTCATTCTCTGCTATGACATGCAGACTAATTCTCTGCTGACATGAAGCCAGATTGTCTGTTACGGGACCTCTCTCCTCTGCCTGGGTGCTGGGCCTAAATTTATGACAATGGACTGTTGCAGTGGTGGGTGACGTGAAGCCTGATTCTCTGCTATGACATGCAGACTGATTCTCTACTGACATGAAGCCAGAGTGTCTGTTACGGGACCTCTCTCCTCTGCCTGTGTGCTGGGCCTAAATATATGCCAATGGACTGTTGCAGTGGTGGCTGACGTGAAGCCTCATTCTCTGCTATGACATGCAGACTAATTCTCTGCTGACATGAAGCCAGATAGTCTGTTACAGGACCTCTCTCCTCTGCCTGTGTGCTGGGCCTAAATATATGCCAATGGACTGTTGCAGTGGTGGCTGACGTGAAGCCTCATTCTCTGCTATGACATGCAGACTGATTCTCTGCTGACATGAAGCCAGATTGTCTGTTACGGGACCTCTCTCCTCTGCCTGGGTGCTGGGCCTAAATATATGCCAATGGACTGTTGCAGTGGTTGGTGACGTGAAGCCTCATTCTCTGCTATGACATGCAGACTAATTCTCTGCTGACATGAAGCCAGATTGTCTGTTACGGGACCTCTCTCCTCTGCCTGGGTGCTGGGCCTAAACTTATGAAAATGGACTCTTACAGTGGTGGCTGACGTGAAGCCTGATTCTCTGCTATGACATGAAGACTGATTCTCTGCTGACATGAAGCCAGATCCTCTGTTACGGGACCTCTCTCCTCTGCCTGGGTGCTGGGCCTAAACTTATGAAAATGGACTCTTACAGTGGTGGGTGACGTGAAGCCTCATTCTCTGCTATGACATGCAGACTAATTCTCTGCTGACATGAAGCCAGATTGTCTGTTACGGGACCTCTCTCCTCTGCCTGGGTGCTGGGCCTAAATTCTTTGACAATGGACTGTTGCAGTGGTGGGTGACGTGAAGCCTGATTCTCTGCTATGACATGCAGACTGATTCTCTGCTGACATGAAGCCAGATTGTCTGTTACGGGACCTCTCTCCTCTGCCTGGGTGCTGGGCCTAAATATATGCCAATGGACTGTTGCAGTGGTGGCTGACGTGAAGCCTCATTCTCTGCTATGACATGCAGACTAATTCTCTGCTGACATGAAGCCAGATCCTCTGTTACGGGACCTCTCTCCTCTGCCTGGGTGCTGGGCCTAAATTTATGAAAATGGACTCTTACAGTGGTGGGTGACGTGAAGCCTGATTCTCTGCTATGACATGAAGACTGATTCTCTGCTGACATGAAGCCAGATTGTCTGTTATGGGACCTCTCTCCTCTGCCTGGGTGCTGGGACTAAATATATGCCAATGGACTGTTCCAATGTTGGGTGACGTGAAGCCTGATTCTCTGCTATGACATGCAGACTAATTCTCTGCTGACATGAAGCCAGATTCTCTGTTACGGGACCTCTCTCCTCTGCCTGGGTTCCGGGGCCTAAATATCTGAGAATGGACTGTTCCAGTGGTGGGTGACCGGAAGCCAGATTCTCTGCTATGGGACCTCTCTCCAATTGATTTTGGTTAATTTTTATTTATTTAATTTTTATTTTAATTCATTTCCCTATCCACATTTGTTTGCAGGGGATTTACCTACATGTTGCTGCCTTTTGCAGCCCTCTAGCCCTTTCCTGGGCTGTTTTACAGCCTTTTTAGTGCCGAAAAGTTCGGGTCCCCATTGACTTCAATGGGGTTCGGGTTCGGGACGAAGTTCGGATCGGGTTCGGATCCCGAACCCGAACATTTTCGGGAAGTTCGGCCGAACTTCTCGAACCCGAACATCCAGGTGTTCGCTCAACTCTACTCAAGATATAAGACTTGGCACCAGAAATAAATGTGCGCATTAATCTAGATATCAGATACAGCCCAGGATATAAGATTTGGCACCAGAAATAAATGTGCACCTTAGTCTAAATACTGGATAGAGCTCAGGATATTCGATTTGGCACCAGAGGCTTTCAGTAAAATCTTTTATACTTTTGTACCGTTGCTTTGTCCACCTCCTGTGAAGAACTATCGGTAAAGGAGGGAGGTGTTAACAGTGATTGATAGCATTGTGGTATAAGTGTGCATAGGAGATAGCTGACAGTCACTGATAACAGCTTCCCTGTACCCATAGATGTTTACAGGAGGTGAACAAAGCAGATATATAAATGTATAAATTGCAGGTTTTCCGTAATTTTTTCCAACAATACTATATATCAATCTGCTTGGCTTCTACTGCCCAAAACATGGTGCTTTCAGATTGCACTGCATTTTTGTGGTGACAGGTGCTCTTTAAGCTTGTCAAGGGTTGGAAACCTTTCATGTGCTGTATGACAATACTTGCTGTGGAGTCTAGTAGCTTCTAGTTAAGCAGTTTATCTCCAAAGGGCTTCTTCTTGCACCTCCTTTAAACACTGGTGCACTTTCCAAAAATATCTCCACATCTACACTCATCACTGTCCAGACATCTACTGTCTTTAAACTAAATTATACAACTATTTGTTTTCCTGCTTTCACTGCTATCCACACAATGTCTGTCTCTAGAGTGTTCTAACTCTTCCTCCCTATTAGTGATGAGCGGCATAGGCAATATTAATTTCCGCAATATTTAGTAAATTTTTTGCATAATATTTGCAATAATTTAGCAAATTCTAGAATTTGTGATCTCCAGTTATTATTTTGGTGATTGCGCAAATCGGCACTAATGATGCGCATATTTTTTGCGCAATACACGCAACTTCACATTTTATCAGGTCTGAGTAGATATAACTGATTGGTGCATTAAGTATTGTTGTGACATGTATGTATGGACAGCAGAGAAACAGTAATTCCTATCACATTACCTAACACCCTGCACTGGAACCTAGCAGCTATACTATATCACTATCTAACCTACACTGACTATCTCCCACTAACTGTCTGAATTATATATACAGGTCCTTCTAAAAAAATTTGCATATTGTGATAAAGTTCATTATTTTCTGTAATGTACTGATAAACATTAGACTTTCATATATTTTAGATTCATTACACACCAACTGAAGTAGTTCAAGCCTTTTATTGTTTTAATATTGATGGCATACAGCTCATGAAAACCCAAAATTCCTATCTAACAAAATTTGCATATTTCATCCGACCAATAAAAGAAAAGTGTTTTTAATACAAAAAAAGTCAACCTTCAAATAATTATGCTCAGTTCTGCCCTCAATACTTGGTCGGGAATCCTTTTGCAGAAATGACTGCTTCAATGCGGCGTGGCATGGAGGCAATCAGCCTGTGGCACTGCTGAGGTGTTATGGAGGCCCAGGATGCTTCGATAGCGGCCTTAAGCTCATCCAGAGTGTTGGGTCTTGCGTCTCTCAACTTTCTCTTCCCAATATCCCACAGATTCTCTATGGGGTTCAGGTCAGGAGAGTTGGCAGGCCAATTGAGCACAGTAATACCATGGTCAGTAAACCATTTACCAGTGGTTTTGGCACTGTGAGCAGGTGCCAGGTCGTGCTGAAAAATGAAATCTTCATCTCCATAAAGCTTTTCAGCAGATGGAAGCATGAAGTGCTCCAAAATCTCCTGATAGCTAGCTGCATTGACCCTGCCCTTGATAAAAACACAGTGGACCAACACCAGCAGCTGACATGGCACCCCAGACCATCACTGACTGTGGGTACTTGACACTGGACTTCAGGCATTTTGCCATTTCCCTCTCCCCAGTCTTCCTCCAGACTCTGGCACCTTGATTTCCGAATGACATGCAAAATTTGCTTTCATCCGAAAAAAGTACTTTGGACCACTGAGCAACAGTCCAGTGCTGCTTCTCTGTAGCCCAGGTCAGGCGCTTCTGCCGCTGTTTCTGGTTCAAAAGTGTCTTGACCTGGGGAATGCGGCACCTGTAGCCCATTTCCTGCACACGCCTGTACACGGTGGCTCTGGATGTTTCTACTCCAGACTCAGTCCACTGCTTCCGCAGGTCCCCCAAGGTCTGGAATCGGTCCTTCTCCACAATCTTCCTCAGGGTCCGGTCACCTCTTCTCGTTGTGCAGCGTTTTCTGCCACACTTTTTCCTTCCCACAGACTTCCCACTGAGGTGCCTTGATACAGCACTCTGGGAACAGCCTATTCGTTCAGAAATTTCTTTCTGTGTCTTACCCTCTTGCTTGAGGGTGTCAATGATGGCCTTCTGGACAGCAGTCAGGTCGGCAGTCTTACCCATGATTGCGGTTTTGAGTAATGAACCAGGCTGGGAGTTTTTAAAAGCCTCAGGAATCTTTTGCAGGTGTTTAGAGTTAATTAGTTGATTCAGATGATTAGGTTAATAGCTCGTTTAGAGAACCTTTTCATGATATGCTAATTTTTTTTGATAGGAATTTTAGGTTTTCATGAGCTGTATGCCAAAATCATCAATATTAAAACAATAAAAGGCTTGAACTACTTCAGTTGGTGTGTAATGAATCTAAAATATATGAAAGTCTAATGTTTATCAGTACATTACAGAAAATAATGAACTTTATCACAATATGCTAATTTTTTTAGAAGGACCTGTATATATAATTCAGATAGTTAGTGGGAGATAGTCAGTGTAGGTTAGATAGTGATATAGTATAGCTGCTAGGTTCCAGTGCAGGGTGTTAGGTAATGTGATAGGAATTACTGTTTCTCTGCTGTCCATACATACATGCTACACACATAGTGCTGTGATGTCACAACAATACTTAATGCACCAATCAGTTATATCTACTCAGACCTGATAAAATGTGAAGTTGCGTGTATTGAGCAAAAAATATGCGCATCATTAGTGCCGATTTAGAAGGACCTGTATAAGCTAACTATCTAATGTAATTGGATAAGGAATAGGATCCAGATAAAAGCACAGAGCACAGCAATGTCACTGCTCTCTCTCTCTCTCAAAACTGCAAAACAAAAATGCAGAAAATGGCTGCTGGGGACTCTCTTATATAGTAAGGGGGGAGGCAACTTTCCTATTGGTTGCCAGAGATGTTGCTAAGCTCTGACAAAGATATTGCAGCCTTCTCATTGGCCCACAAGCAAGAAGGGAGGTTACTGATGAAAAAAAAATATTGAATATTCGAGAATACGAATATATTGCACTATATTCTACATCTTCACAAATTTTCGAAGTGCCGATATTCGAGATAAAAATTCATGATCAACACTACTCCCTATGGGGAGAGGTCCACAGCCCCACCTAGTGGCTGGTTACTACAGACTATTAACTGCTATCTGCCGTTTACACAAAAAATGCACATTTATACCACAGATCACATTTTCAATCTTTTTGAATCATAGGTATCAAAATTGCACATTAAAACTCATTCTCATGGGAACCACTGCCTTAGCTCAGGGCGGGGCATAGCTATTGGGGGTGCAGAGGTAGCAGTCGCTACCAGGCCCAGAAGCCCGAGGGGGCCCAAAGATCCTTGTGCTGCATAGGAAGACACAAGTATTATAGAAAGCGCATGCTGGTCAAGTTACACCTCTGGCTGGAAGGAAGGAGTTAGGTCAAGAATTTGGCATGGAGGGGGGGAGAAGAGGTGCCGTTTCAATTTTTGCCTCAAGCAGCACAAAGGCTATGTGATTCCCTGCCCCTGCCCACAAAGCAAAGGGAAGGGGGGGCCAAGCTGAACCCTTGTACCAAGGCCCATGAACCTTTAGCTACCCATGCTATGGGATAATGCATACTACCAATCTAAATAATCTTCTAGACCCAACTGTGCCTTTCTAGGGTTTTCTGCCATCTTTTTATCCACTTGTTGGTAGCACATCTCTACCTTGGCTAGCAAAACAAATTAACCATCTTACTTTCCCCAATTGTTGTGTTATGCAGCTCGGCTGCTTAATATACAATGACATACTGTAAGTATTTTTATGTTACTTGTGTCCTATTGTCCTCCAAAATAATAGTGCAAAACTGATAATGCCCGTAGATAATAATATTGCCAACCACGTAGGGTCCCTCAAAATATTGACTTATGCATAGTGCCCACAAAAATAATGTCACACTTGGTAGAAGCCCTAGGACATGTGGCTCTTAGACCTACATATAGTAGTACCAGATAGGATGTGATTATGTGATTTATGTGATTCATCCTTTCAACAGGTGGATAACCTTCCCTCATATAGAAACATCAGGGCAATTTCAATATAATGGTTTCTGAAGAGGCTCCCAGAGTAGATAAGGTACACTCTAATTCATTTTCTCTATGTACAGTACAACATATATTTCTCCCATTTCTCAGAGTCCGTTGCAGTAATCACGTCCTTGCATTAATGTGGTTTATCCTAGTGACCATACAGGGAGAATTAAACCTAAAAATAACCGCTACAAGAGTAATCCTACTGGTATCGTATGTGCTGCAACAAAGCCAATATCTACCAGAATGTGGGAGCTGAATGGAAGATCAAGGCTTGTCAAATTGGGTTCTTGGTGAGTAGAGTTGAGCGAACACCTGGATGTTCGGGTTCGAGAAGTTCGGCCGAACATCCCGGAAATGTTCGGGTTCGGGATCCGAACCCGATCCGAACTTCGTCCCGAACCCGAACCCCATTGAAGTCAATGGGGACCCGAACTTTTCGGCACTAAAAAGGCTGTAAAACAGCCCAGGAAAGAGCTAGAGGGCTGCAAAAGGCAGCAACATGTAGGTAAATCCCCTGCAAACAAATGTGGATAGGGAAATGAATTAAAATAAAAATTAAATAAATAAAAATTAACCAAAATCAATTGGAGAGAGGTTCCATAGCAGAGAATCTGGCTTCCCGTCACCCACCACTGGAACAGTCCATTCTCAGATATTTAGGCCCCGGCACCCAGGCAGAGGAGAGAGGTCCCGTAACAGAGAATCTGTCTTCATGTCAGCAGAGAATTAGTCTGCATGTCATAGCAGAGAATGAGGCTTCACGTCAGCCACCACTGCAACAGTCCATTGGCATATATTTAGGCCCAGCACACACACAGGCAGAGGAGAGAGGTCCCGTAACAGAGAATCTGGCTTCATGTCAGCAGAGAATCAGTCTGCATGTCATAGCAGAGAATCAGGCTTCACGTCAGCCACCACTGCAACAGTCCATTGTCATAAATTTAGGCCCAGCACCCAGGCAGAGGAGAGAGGTCCCGTAACAGAGAATCTGGCTTCATGTCAGCAGAGAATCAGTCTTCATATCATAGCAGAGAATCAGGCTTCACGTCACCCACCACTGTAAGAGTCAATTTTCATAAATTTAGGCCCAGAACCCAGGCAGAGGAGAAAGGTCCCGTAACAGACAATCTGGCTTCATGTCAGCAGAGAATCAGTCTTCATATCATAGCAGAGAATCAGGCTTCACGTCACCCACCACTGTAAGAGTCAATTTTCATAAATTTAGGCCCAGAACCCAGGCAGAGGAGAAAGGTCCCGTAACAGACAATCTGGCTTCATGTCAGCAGAGAATCAGTCTTCATATCATAGCAGAGAATCAGGCTTCACGTCACCCACCACTGTAAGAGTCAATTTTCATAAATTTAGGCCCAGAACCCAGGCAGAGGAGAAAGGTCCCGTAACAGACAATCTGGCTTCATGTCAGCAGAGAATCAGTCTTCATATCATAGCAGAGAATCAGGCTTCACGTCACCCACCACTGTAAGAGTCAATTTTCATAAATTTAGGCCCAGAACCCAGGCAGAGGAGAAAGGTCCCGTAACAGACAATCTGGCTTCATGTCAGCAGAGAATCAGTCTTCATATCATAGCAGAGAATCAGGCTTCACGTCACCCACCACTGTAAGAGTCAATTTTCATAAATTTAGGCCCAGAACCCAGGTAGAGGAGAAAGGTCCCGTAACAGACAATCTGGCTTCATGACAGCAGAGAATCAGTCTGCATGTCATAGCAGAGAATCAGGCTTCACGTCAGCCACCACTGCAACAGTCCATTGTCATAAATTTAGGCCCAGCACCCAGGCAGAGGAGAGAGGTCCCGTAACAGAGGATCTGGCTTCATGTCAGCAGAGAATCAGTCTGCATGTCATAGCAGAGAATGAGGCTTCACGTCAGCCACCACTGCAACAGTCCATTGGCATATATTTAGGCCCAGCACACACACAGGCAGAGGAGAGAGGTCCCGTAACAGACAATCTGGCTTCATGTCAGCAGAGAATTAGTCTGCATGTCATAGCAGAGAATGAGGCTTCACGTCACCCACCACTGCAACAGTCCATTGGCATATATTCAGGCCCAGCACCCAGGCAGAGGAGAGAGGTCCCGTAACAGAGGATCTGGCTTCATGTCAGCAGAGAATCAGTCTGCATGTCATAGCAGAGAATCAGGCTTCACGTCAGCCACCACTGCAACAGTCCATTGTCATAAATTTAGGCCCAGCACCCAGGCAGAGGAGAGAGGTCCCGTAACAGAGGATCTGGCTTCATGTCAGCAGAGAATCAGTCTGCATGTCATAGCAGAGAATCAGGCTTCACGTCAGCCACCACTGCAACAGTCCATTGTCATAAATTTAGGCCCAGCACCCAGGCAGAGGAGAGAGGTCCCGTAACAGACAATCTGGCTTCATGTCAGCAGAGAATTAGTCTGCATGTCATAGCAGAGAATCAGGCTTCATGTCAGCCACCACTGCAACAGTCCATTGGCATATATTTAGGCCTAGCACACAGGCAGAGGAGAGGTTCATTCAACTTTGGGTAGCATCGCAATATAATGGTAAAATGAAAATAAAAATAGGATTGAATGAGGAAGTGCCCTGGAGTCCAATAATATATGGTTATGGGGAGGTAGTTAATGTCTAATCTGGACAAGGGACGGACAGGTCCTGTGGGATCCATGCCTGGTTCATTTTTATGAACGTCAGCTTGTCCACATTGGCTGTAGACAGGCGGCTGCGTTTGTCTGTAATGACGCCCCCTGCCGTGCTGAATACACGTTCAGACAAAACGCTGGCTGCCGGGCAGGCCAGCACCTCCAAGGCATAAAAGGCTAGCTCTGGCCACGTGGACAATTTAGAGACCCAGAAGTTGAATGGGGCCGAACCATCAGTCAGTACGTGGAGGGGTGTGCACACGTACTGTTCCACCATGTTAGTGAAATGTTGCCTCCTGCTAACACGTTGCGTATCAGGTGGTGGTGCAGTTAGCTGTGGCGTGTTGACAAAAGTTTTCCACATCTCTGCCATGCTAACCCTGCCCTCAGAGGAGCTGGCCGTGACACAGCTGCCTTGGCGACCTCTTGCTCCTCCTCTGCCTTGGCCTTGGGCTTCCACTTGTTCCCCTGTGACATTTGGGAATGCTCTCAGTAGCGCGTCTACCAACGTGCGCTTGTACTCGCGCATCTTCCTATCACGCTCCAGTGCAGGAAGTAAGGTGGGCACATTGTCTTTGTAGCGTGGATCCAGCAGGGTGGCAACCCAGTAGTCCGCACAGGTTAAAATGTGGGCAACTCTGCTGTCGTTGCGCAGGCACTGCAGCATGTAGTCGCTCATGTGTGCCAGGCTGCCCAGGGGTAAGGACAAGCTGTCCTCTGTGGGAGGCGTATCGTCATCGTCCTGCCTTTCCCCCCAGCCACGCACCAGTGATGGACCCGAGCTGCGTTGGGTGCCACCCCGCTGTGACCATGCTTCATCCTCATCCTCCTCCACCTCCTCCTCATCCTCGTCCTCCTCGTCCTCCAGTAGTGGGCCCTGGCTGGCCACATTTGTACCTGGCCTCTGCTGTTGCAAAAAACCTCCCTCTGAGTCACTTCGAAGAGACTGGCCTGAAAGTGCTAAAAATGACCCCTCTTCCTCATCCTCCTCCTCCTCCTCCTGGGCCACCTCCTGTTCCATCATCGCCCTAAGTGTTTTCTCAAGGAGACATAGAAGTGGTATTGTAACGCTGATAACGGTGTCATCGCCACTGGCCATGTTGGTGGAGTACTCGAAACAGCGCAACAGGGCACACAGGTCTCGCATGGAGGCCCAGTCATTGGTGGTGAAGTGGTGCTGTTCTGTAGTGCGACTGACCCGTGCGTGCTGCAGCTGAAACTCCACTATGGCCTGCTGCTGCTCGCACAGTCTGTCCAGCATGTGCAAGGTGGAGTTCCACCTGGTGGGCACGTCGCATATGAGGCGGTGAGCGGGAAGGCCGAAGTTACGCTGTAGCGCAGACAGGCGAGCAGCGGCAGGATGTGAACGCCGGAAGCGCGAACAGACGGCCCGCACTTTATGCAGCAGCTCTGACATGTCGGGGTAGTTGTGAATGAACTTCTGCACCACCAAATTCAGCACATGCGCCAAGCAAGGGATGTGCGTCAAATTGGCTAGTCCCAGAGCTGCAACGAGATTTCGCCCATTATCACACACCACCAGGCCGGGCTTGAGGCTCACCGGCAGCAACCACTCGTCGGTCTGTTGTTCAATACCCCGCCACATCTCCTGTGCGGTGTGGGGCCTGTCCCCCAAACATATGAGTTTCAGAATGGCCTGCTGACGTTTACCCCGGGCTGTGCTGAAGTTGGTGGTGAAGGTGTGTGGCTGACTGGATGAGCAGGTGGAAGAAGAGGAGGAGGAAGCCGAGAAGGAGGAGGTGGCAACAGGAGGCAAAGAATGTTGCCCTGCGATCCTTGGCGGCGGCAGGACGTGCGCCAAACAGCTCTCCGCCTGGGGCCCAGCTGCCACTACATTTACCCAGTGTGCAGTTAGGGAGATATAGCGTCCCTGGCCGTGCTTACTGGTCCACGTATCTGTGGTTAGGTGGACCTTGCTACAGATGGCGTTGCGCAGTGCACACTTGATTTTATCGGATACTTGGTTGTGCAGGGAAGGCACGGCTCTCTTGGAGAAGTAGTGCCGGCTGGGAACAACATACTGTGGGACAGCAAGCGACATGAGCTGTTTGAAGCTGTCTGTGTCCACCAGCCTAAATGACAGCATTTCATAGGCCAGTAGTTTAGAAATGCTGGCATTCAGGGCCAGGGATCGAGGGTGGCTAGGTGGGAATTTACGCTTTCTATCAAATGTTTGTGAGATGGAGAGCTGAACGCTGGCGTGTGACATGGTTGAGACGCTTGGTGACGGAGGTGGTGGTGGTGGTGTTGGTGGTACATCCCCTGTTTGCTGGGCGGCAGGTGCCAACGTTCCTCCAGAGGCGGAGGAAGAGGCCGAGGCGGCAGCAGCAGAATAGGCCGAGGCGGCAGCAGCAGAAGAGGTAGCAGGGGGAGCCTGAGTGACTTCCTTGGTTTTAAGGTGTTTACTCCACTGCAGTTCATGCTTTGCATGCAGGTGCCTGGTCATGCAGGTTGTGCTCAGGTTCAGAACGTTAATGCCTCGCTTCAGGCTCTGATGGCACAGCGTGCAAACCACTCGGGTCTTGTCGTCAGCACATTGTTTGAAGAAGTGCCATGCCAGGGAACTCCTTGAAGCTGCCTTTGGGGTGCTCGGTCCCAGATGGCGGCGGTCAGTAGCAGGCGGAGTCTCTTGGCGGCGGGTGTTCTGCTTTTGCCCACTGCTCCCTCTTTTGCTACGCTGTTGGCTCGGTCTCACCACTGCCTCTTCCTCCGAACTGTGAAAGTCAGTGGCACGACCTTCATTCCATGTGGGGTCTAGGACCTCATCGTCCCCTGCATCGTCTTCCACCCAGTCTTGATCCCTGACCTCCTGTTCAGTCTGCACACTGCAGAAAGACGCAGCAGTTGGCACCTGTGTTTCGTCATCATCAGAGACATGCTGAGGTGGTATTCCCATGTCCTCATCATCAGGAAACATAAGTGGTTGTGCGTCAGTGCATTCTATGTCTTTCACCGCTGGGGAAGGGCTAGGTGGATGCCCTTGGGAAACCCTGCCAGCGGAGTCTTCAAACAGCATAAGAGACTGCTGCATAACTTGAGGCTGAGACAGTTTCCCTGGTATGCATGGGGGTGATGTGACAGACTGATGGGGTTGGTTTTCAGGCGCCATCTGTGCGCTTTCTGCAGAAGACTGGGTGGGAGATAATGTGAACGTGCTGGATCCACTGTCGGCCACCCAATTGACTAATGCCTGTACCTGCTCAGGCCTTACCATCCTTAGAACGGCATTGGGCCCCACCATATATCGCTGTAAATTCTGGCGGCTACTGGGACCTGAGGTAGTTGGTACACTAGGACGTGTGGATGTGGCAGAACGGCCACGTCCTCTCCCAGCACCAGAGGGTCCACTAACACCACCACGACCATGTCCACGTCCGCGTCCCTTACTAGATGTTTTTCTCATTGTTATGGTTCACCACAACAACAAATATATTATTTGGCCCAATGTATTGTATTCAAATTCAGCGGGATATAAATTTGAGGCCTAGTATTTAGGCGCTGGGTGACCGGTATGGATTTAGTGACAGAATTAGACTTGGAAATGCACAGAAGCGTGTGTGTGAAGTTATTCTGAATGACCCAATGTGCACCTTGAATATTATATACCCTTTTTGGGATAGATTTCAAATAGCTCTGATATAGCAGGAACCACTAAATTATGAAATTGCTAAATTGGGAATTGTACTTCAACCCAGAACAAAAAATGTGCTTTGACGGGCACTAAATAACTTTCCCAGCTACAACAGGACAGCGGTAACGAGAGATTTAGAGGGATTTAAATTTGAGGCCTAGTATTTAGGCGCTGGGTGACAGGTATGGGTTTAGTGACAGAATTAGACTTGGAAATACACAGTAGCGGGTGTGTGTGAAGTTATTCTGAATGACCCAATGTGCACCTTCAATATTATATACCCTTTTTGGGATAGATTTCAAATAGCTCTGATATAGCAGGAACCACTAAATTATGAAATTGCTAAATTGGGAATTGTACTTCAACCCAGAACAAAAAATGTGCTTTGACGGACACTAAATAACTTTCCCAGCTACAACAGGACAGCGGTAACGAGAGATTTAGAGGGATTTAAATTTGAGGCCTAGTATTTAGGCGCTGGGTGACAGGTATGGGTTTAGTGACAGAATTAGACTTGGAAATGCACAGAAGCGTGTGTGTGAAGTTATTCTGAATGACCCTATGTGCACCTTCAATATTATATACCCTTTTAGGGATAGATTTCAAATAGCTCTGATATAGCAGAAACCACTAAATTATGAAATTGCTAAATTGGGAATTGTACTTCAACCCAGAACAAAAAATGTGCTTTGACGGACACTAAATATCTTGCCCAGCAACAACAGTACAGCGGTGGGTAACGAGAGATTTAGAGGGATTTAAATTTGAGGCCTAGTATTTAGGCGCTGGGTCACCGGTATGGATTTAGTGACAGAATTAGACTTGGAAATGCACAGAAGCGTGTGTGTGAAGTTATTCTGAATGACCCTATGTGCACCTTCAATATTATATACCCTTTTAGGGATAGATTTCAAATAGCTCTGATATAGCAGAAACCACTAAATTATGAAATTGCTAAATTGGGAATTGTACTTCAACCCAGAACAAAAAATGTGCTTTGACGGACACTAAATATCTTGCCCAGCAACAACAGTACAGCGGTGGGTAACGAGAGATTTAGAGGGATTTAAATTTGAGGCCTAGTATTTAGGCGCTGGGTCACCGGTATGGATTTAGTGACAGAATTAGACTTGGAAATGCACAGAAGCGTGTGTGTGAAGTTATTCTGAATGACCCTATGTGCACCTTCAATATTATATACCCTTTTAGGGATAGATTTCAAATAGCTCTGATATAGCAGAAACCACTAAATTATGAAATTGCTAAATTGGGAATTGTACTTCAACCCAGAACAAAAAATGTGCTTTGACGGACACTAAATATCTTGCCCAGCAACAACAGTACAGCGGTGGGTAACGAGAGATTTAGAGGGATTTAAATTTGAGGCCTAGTATTTAGGCGCTGGGTCACCGGTATGGATTTAGTGACAGAATTAGACTTGGAAATGCACAGAAGCGTGTGTGTGAAGTTATTCTGAATGACCCTATGTGCACCTTCAATATTATATACCCTTTTAGGGATAGATTTCAAATAGCTCTGATATAGCAGAAACCACTAAATTATGAAATTGCTAAATTGGGAATTGTACTTCAACCCAGAACAAAAAATGTGCTTTGACGGACACTAAATATCTTGCCCAGCAACAACAGTACAGCGGTAACGAGAGATTTAGAGGGATTTAAATTTGAGGCCTAGTATTTAGGCGCTGGGTGACAGGTATGGGTTTAGTGACAGAATTAGACTTGGAAATACACAGTAGCGGGTGTGTGTGAAGTTATTCTGAATGACCCAATGTGCACCTTCAATATTATATACCCTTTTAGGGATAGATTCCAAATAGCTCTGATATAGCAGGAACCACTAAATTATGAAATTGCTAAATTGGGAATTGTACTTCAACCCAGAACAAAAAATGTGCTTTGACGGACACTAAATATCTTGCCCAGCAACAACAGTACAGCGGTAACGAGAGATTTAGAGGGATTTAAATTTGAGGCCTAGTATTTAGGCGCTGGGTGACAGGTATGGGTTTAGTGACAGAATTAGACTTGGAAATACACAGTAGCGGGTGTGTGTGAAGTTATTCTGAATGACCCAATGTGCACCTTCAATATTATATACCCTTTTAGGGATAGATTCCAAATAGCTCTGATATAGCAGGAACCACTAAATTATGAAATTGCTAAATTGGGAATTGTACTTCAACCCAGAACAAAAAATGTGCTTTGACGGACACTAAATATCTTGCCCAGCAACAACAGTACAGCGGTAACGAGAGATTTAGAGGGATTTAAATTTGAGGCCTAGTATTTAGGCGCTGGGTGACAGGTATGGGTTTAGTGACAGAATTAGACTTGGAAATACACAGTAGCGGGTGTGTGTGAAGTTATTCTGAATGACCCAATGTGCACCTTCAATATTATATACCCTTTTTGGGATAGATTTCAAATAGCTCTGATATAGCAGGAACCACTAAATTATGAAATTGCTAAATTGGGAATTGTATTTCAACCCAGAACAAGAAATGTGCTTGAACGGACACTAAATAACTCGCCCAGCTACAGCACTAGGGACAGATTTAGCTGGATATAAATTTGAGGCCTAGTATTTAGGCGCTGGGTGACCGGTATGGATTTAGTGACAGAATTAGACTGGGATATGGCCAAAAAATAAACAGACTATTGCTGGTTAAATGCACTTGGTGTGACAGCTTCACCCTGATGTAGGCTTTAGCCAAAAAACAACCACACCATTGAGGGTTAAATGCACTTGGTGACAGGCGCAGCTTGCCCCTGATTTTGTATATGGCCAAAAAATGAACAGACTATTGCTGGTTAAATGCACTTGGTGTGACAGCTTCACCCTGATGTAGGCTTTAGCCAAAAAACAACCACACCATTGAGGGTTAAATGCACTTGGTGACAGGCGCAGCTTGCCCCTGATTTTGTATATGGCCAAAAAATGAACAGACTATTGCTGGTTAAATGCACTTGGTGTCACAGCTTCACCCTGATGTAGGCTTTAGCCAAAAAACAACCACACCATTGAGGGTTAAATGCACTTGGTGACAGGCGCAGCTTGCCCCTGATTTTGTATATGGCCAAAAAATGAACAGACTATTGCTGGTTAAATGCACTTGGTGTGACAGCTTCACCCTGATGTAGGCTTTAGCCAAAAAACAACCACACCATTGAGGGTTAAATGCACTTGGTCGCAGCTTGTGCTGGCGCACCACAAGACACAAAATGGCCGCCGATCACCCCAGAAAAATGAGACTGACAAACGGTCTGTGCAGCCTAAAAACAGTGAGCAATTGAGGATCAGCAGCTCAATGATCCACAGCTGCAGATCGATCAGTTAATCAAGTCCTTTGGAGGAGTTAATCTGCCTAATCTCGCCCTACTGTCGCAGCCGCAACCTCTCCCTACGCTAATCAGAGCAGAGTGACGGGCGGCGCTATGTGACTCCAGCTTAAATAGAGGCTGGGTCACATGGTGCTCTGGCCAATCACAGCCATGCCAATAGTAGGCATGGCTGTGATGGCCTCTTGGGGCAAGTAGTATGACGCTTGTTGATTGGCTGCTTTGCAGCCTTTCAAAAAGCGCCAAGAAAGCGTCACAAAAGCGCCAAGAAAGCGACGAACACCGAACCCGAACCCGGACTTTTACGAAAATGTCCGGGTTCGGGTCCGTGTCACGGACACCCCAAAATTCGGTACGAACCCGAACTATACAGTTCGAGTTCGCTCATCCCTATTGGTGAGTCAACGATGTACAGAATGCGTGTTATAGATGGAGAACCTATTGATGAATACTCTAGAAAGTAAATGGTAGTAGCAGAACACTTGTAAAATATGTCACATTGTGGTAACCTGAAGGAAATTCATGCAATTTTCTTCTGGGTCTCTAAAAATATAGACATGGAATTTTTGGTACACCAGTGTGACTCATTGGTAGGGACTGAGATGATGAAATGTTTAACTCAACCTTACATAGATGGAAGGAAGTACTGATAATATTAGCTCTCAGAAGGTACTGATTCTCCTTGTGGAGTCCCATCTGGTAGGGAGTCTTTGGAACAAAGCTATCTGGAAAGATGTAAGCAAAGTAGCTCCTCTAGTGACTGCTACCCCTATATCCTCTACAGCTACGCTCCTCATGAGATGCCATGGGTACTCTCAGAAGCTACTCTTCCAGCCAAGAGTGATGTTCCCATTGCAAAAGTATATTTTTTAAAAAAACTGTCCTAAATGTTGTAGTATATACGCAACGCGAGTACGTGCGACTAGGGTCCTTTTAGTGTGTGGTAAATGTAATTTTTCGTGACGCCATTTGCACTTCAGCAACAAGGGACAGGGTCCCCCTATGTAGAAGGTGATGGTGGAACCCAGGTATAGGAATGCCAGAGTGGTGTAAGGGTTGCCTATAGTGTCCCCTTAGGTGCGGCTTTGCACTTGTCACGGTGCTTCTACTTGGATATCCTGGAACCCCAGGCGTCGCCAGATAAAGCAGAGCAAATATTGTGAATAGGTGATAGAGAGGATGATGAAAGAGATTGAGTCCAGACTTTGAATATCGTTTAACTGCATCTTTACTTTCAGAAACGTTTCTTCAAACGGTTTACAGACTTGGTCTTGGTTTCCAGCAAGTTTTAGCATGAAAATGGCAGGCAAACACATTTGGCTCTGCTACAGCTGTCAGGATTAACTAGAAACTTTTGCTTCTCTCTTACTGTCTAACTCTATTGCAAGGCACAGGGCAACTTCTTCCTGGCTAATGAGACTTCTAGAAGTGGTCTCTCTGTTCCAGCAGAACTGGAGGTGTTCTGGCTGGTGTGGGCAGCACACGTCCCGGAGGGACGCAGCACTGCAGACCTGCTCCCTTAGCAGGGGTCATCTAGCACTCACAAACTGGAACTAACTGGTCCCCACCCTTCCTGCAGGACATGGGACTTGTCCACTCCTCCACAGAGGGGTTACAATGGACTGGAAGGTTCCATTCTATTCTATATACTACTCTGCCATATTTGCTGCCACCTGCTGGTGAACCAGGCACATTGCATTTGAACATAAACAAATACATAACAGGAAATGCACAATATATGGGACCTGGAATAAATGTATAAAATTACATTAAGATTGCATACCCAGATAGAAACAGGGCGTAGGTGTGGTAATGCCACTTTGGGCTTTACATAGACAGAAACCAGGGTCGCGGAAAATGGCAGGAGGTTGCCAGTAGTAAGGGGCAGTTTTGTAGTCATCAAGATGGGTCAAACCATGCAGCCAGATGGAATACCAAAGAGGCAGAATCATAAAGACAAGTCTAGCCAAAGTCAAGCAAGGGGTAGTCATAAGCCAAAGGCACTACAGGGGTACAAACTTATATGTAGTCTAATCTAGGTAACCCTGATTAGGGGCAAAAGAAAGAAAAGAGCTGTGGTTCAAACAAGAGCGACCAGATGCAAAATCTATAATAACACCCCCCATTTATAATGTGGATGTCTTTTTAGGTAGCAAAAGGGCCACCTGAGGAATAGTGATGAGCGGCAGGGGCTATATTCGAATTCGCAAAATTTCCAAAAATTTCGGCGAATAGTCATCATATATTCGCAAATTCAAGATTATTTTTTTGATTGCAAAAAAAGCCAATGTAATATTCGCGTAATGCGCACGAAATACAAGCTGCTAGAAGTTTCCTGAGACTGGAGAAAATGGTTGGCACGGGAGAACATTAAAAATGGCTTTATATGCAGATAGAGTGCTCCAATATATTCGCAATTGCGCTAATCGGCATTAATGATGCAAATATTTTGGCGTAATACGTGCAGGTCCGCATGTATGTATGGACAGCAGAACCTATCAGCTACACTATATCACTATCTAACCTACACTGACTATCTCCCACTAACTATCTGAATTATATATATAGGCTAACTAACTAACTTATGTAATGAGTGTAAAGCACAGAGCACAGCAATGTCACTGTTCTCTCTCTCAGAACTCCATAATACTACAGAAAATGGCTGCTGGGGAGGTTCTTATATAGTAAGGGGTAGGCAACCTTTCTATTGATTGCTAGGGATGTTGGTAAGCTCAGACAAAGACATTACAGCCTTCTCATTGGCCCACAAGCAAGAAGGGAGGGTTTCACTTTGTCATCTAATTTCCTTCTCCCAGGTGTCACTTATTTAGACTAATCCTCTTTTCTTTATATTCCCTCCCATACTGCCTCACTTTGCGGTTTATACTACTTCTTGGATTGAAGTGTTTACTGCTGGAGACTTCTGTAGCTGCTTGTTCAGATAAGTCCTTTAATGTATTGTGTTTCCTTGCTGGTTTGATTCTAGGTGACCCTGACTCCCTCCGTATTAAGTGCAGGGAGCCGGTGGTCGTGTCCCCTCACTATTATAGGGTTTTCAGGTGTCACACAGTCTAGGTACGAGGGCATGCAATCGTCTACCTCTGAGATCCATGTATGTGCTTAGCAGTCAGGGTGAGCTCTTAGCGTTTTATAGGGGTCACTTTTATGCTCCTTAGTTTGGGATCAAGCCAGTCGGATGTTTATCCATAGCTTCCAGCTATCTGCAACATCATCCGCGACATTTACCTTCTGAGAAAAACCTTCACAGCCAGACACAAAAATAATTCTGAGAAAGTCATGTCTTCTAAGAGCTCTGCTAGCCTCCCAGTCCTGAGGTCACCCACCTCAAGTAGATTTGAAATCTGTGGTGCAGTAGGTTGTCTAGTCCAGGGCATAGAACATAATTGATGTGAGATGTAAGACCCAATATCATAAGAAGGAAGACTAACTTCGAAGAGCTGTAGGACACTTTTTAATGTCTGTTGGTGATTTTTTGCTACATTGAAATCTTGGAGCTGTCTTCACAATGTAGACACCTATATTATTAGCGGGGACTGGTCACCAGGGCACGTTAAGGTTTTCACTGATATTACTTTGTCACACACGTGGAAAATGACATGACCTGCACAGTTTCGGAAGAAAGGTCAAGTAGTTGCACAACGTTTCTTAACTTATGTTCTTCAACTTTCATCCTTGGTGTCTTCTTAAACAAGCTTTTTGACCCTTTTTGACATGTTCTATGGATTTCCTTCCTCTAACAGACTTAACCATAAATAGGAAAGTTTTGGTTGTAGATGACCCTATTGCTTTGAAGATGATTTTAACCCTTTGGGTTTGACATCCCTGAAGGCTACCATAGATACATAGATAATTCATCTGCTACAACCAACACCAATTTAATTATAGGATATGCCATAAATGTCTGATAATAGTGGGTCCCAGAGGTAGGACCTGCACTTCTCTTAAGAATGGGGCCCCACTATGAACAGCGTGCATGCCGCTCATACGGCCACCCCTCTATTCACCACCATGGAACTTCCGAAAATAGCCAGACCAGCAATCAGCTATTTTCGGAAGTCCCATATTGCTGAATAGAGGGGTGGCCACGTTCTTGAGACAAGATCGAGTCCCAGAGGTAGAACCCTCATTGTATATCCTATTGAAGTGCCAGTAAAGTCCCAGATGGGAATACCCCTTTAAGATACATCTACAGGGGACTGAACCGCTACAGATTTCCCATTATGCATTCATACATTTCAAATCCGCAGCATTTTACAGTGACTGCAAAGTGGATGAGATTTATTTTATTTTATTTTTTATCCACAGGCGGCAAAGAAATTGTAGTGATTGCACAGTTTGTGAAGATTTAGTCGTAGATTTGCCGTGTATTTCATCCTTTGCATTGGGAGGGGTGATACATGCAATGAAAATCCGATGATAGAATGGACATGCTGCGAATTTCAAATTACTGAGGGAAGAGCTGCACACTTGATAATACATCTGAATTGCGTATCAATAATTCAGACTTTGCCCCATTGATTTTGACTGTACGTGAGGTACACAGCGACACCGCTATCAAAGTGGCCTCATCGAATGTCCTAACCCTAAGGCCTCTTTCTCCTATTGTGCTGTCTGTGGTTTCCACAGACGGCTCACGTATCCATCGGTTATAAGGTGTGTTTTCACACATCAGTGGTTTTATACAGTCGGTGGGGACATCCTGGAAGCACAACCTATTTTGGTTCATGATTACAGATCCGTCACTGTCTATGGTTCCGTCCGTGAAAACCAAGGATACAACACAAATGCGACTCGTATTTGACAACCACGGACTATTACGCTGGGTTCACACCTAGGCGTACTATGTTGCGCTCTGTATGCACGATTGTATCGGGCGTTTACATATGCGGCTCCGGAAACAAGCAAACGCCCATTGTCGTGTGTTCCCGGAAGTCTATTACGCCCCAAAGAAGCTCCTGTACTTCGGGGGCGTTGGGCGTTTTACAGCGTGTTCGTATGCGCTGTAAAACGCTCAGGTGAGAACCATGCCCATAGGGAATCATTGGTTCTTGACTGTTGAGCGTTTTACAGTGCGTAGGAACGCGCTGTAAAACGCTCAGGTGTGAACCCAGCCTTAGTAAGATGTTCTGAAAATTAGAGGGGTTTTCCCAATTTTTTTTACAGCTGACCTATCCCCTAGATAGGTCATCAGTAACTGATTCGGGGAAGAGGGGGTCTGAGACCGCTGCCGATCAGTTTGAGAAGGCAGCAGAAGTAGTCGCAGTATCGCTGAGGCCTTCTCTCTGTTTTTCCTAGGCCAAGTGATGACACGTTCATCGGTCACATGGCCTAAGTGCAACTCATTCAGGGGCTGAGCTGCAATACCAAGCACAGCCACTATACAATGTACGGCGCTGTACTTGAGTGCCACTGCCTTCTCTAACAGCTGATCTGCAGCGGTCTCGGGTGTCAAACCCCCACTAATCAGTTACTGATGACCTATCCAGAGTCCCCTGGAAACCACTGCCCCCTGGAAATGGCCTGTCTCCCGCCAGGAACGTCCACTTACAGATGGGGTTTACAATAACCCTATTAATTTTCAGCCTGGGACAACCTAAATTTGCCCCCGGACTGTCTCTGAAAATCAGGGACAGCCCTGCCAAATTCAGAACACTTGGCAACTATGTACAGACGACACATGGAAGGCAAAAAAACTGACGCATGGACCAAACATGGATTCTTCACAGACATCTTCACAGAAGAACCACTGACCATTTTGTCACTGATGTCATCTTGTGAAAGAGGCCTAATACCCCAAGGAGGGTTGTCTGAATTACCAAGAATATTGTTTCAGGTTTCATGGAGACAGTCCTAAGCCGTGAGAGGAAAGATGATTTTTATATTTGACACTAATGTCTTGAGAAGCATGCTGATGTAGCAGGTTTAATTTGTCGTTTTCTTCTTTCGGTGGCGTATGGATTACATAGCAGTCAGTGATTTTCGAAGAGAGTATAAGAAGCTCTGCCCTGCTACGTCAGACAAGCTCAATTTTACCAAACCTGACAAGCTCAGCTCTGCTACACATGACAAATACAGTTTTGCAACATCTGCTTCTCAGAAGCCAAAAGATGTCAGGCAATTTCGGGAACGAACCCCGATAAGTGCTGTAATTTCCATCTCATTTTAAGACGGTGACCTTACTACTACCTCCGTTCTCCAGTCACTAGTCGGATTTATATCCCGGCTTCTTACGTTGTCTGGCTTCCGCAGGAATCGTTACAAATTGTTTACATGGCAACCAGCTTCGAGACGTCTCCAGTTCATTTATTGCCAAGTGCTTAATCTTCGTTCACACCTGGCTCCTCACCTCACTGCAAAATGGATTCCTTAGCCCCTCACAAGGCAGCGAGGAATGTAACGAAGCCGTGCTTTCATTTACACATTTATCTGGAAGCCCGCAGTCTGGGATTGAGGCTCACGTGCAAATAACGGGCGCAGCTTGTAGCTTGGCTCGACCATGTAGCAGAGCTGTGTTTTTAATTTGAATGCGCATACTGATATAATGATTCAAAAATGACCTCACGATGTCTTATTATTACCACTGGGTCAGAAGAAACAGTATATATTCAGCTCTGCTATATCTGTGTATTGAAATTTCAGGACCTAGGGTTTCTGTCACCTGAAAAATGGGTATTAAGCTGGCGGACATTAGCGATGTGCTAATGTCAGCTGAATATAACTATATTAGCGCCATCTCACTGCCTGAAGCCTTTATTGAGAAAAACAAACTTTTATAATATGCTAATTAGCGTCTAGCAGCAGGGGGGGGCATTGCACCTGCTCCTAGAGGCTCAGCAGTTTGCCCACCTCTTTTCACACCCTTCTTCTCTTGATTGACAGGGCCAGACAGCGCTGCTCTCCTCCCGCCGGCCTTGTCTGCAGTGTAAATCCTGCGCTGTTCAGTATTCAGCGCAGGCGCAGTGAGGGAAGGACGCTCGGCTGCTGCTGGCTTCTTCACTGCGCCTGCGCTAAATACTGAACGGCGGAAAATTTAAACAGCAGACACGGCCAGTGGGAGGAGAGCAGCGCTGTCTGGCCCTGTCAGTCAAGAGAAGAAGGGCGTGGAAAAAGGTGGGCAAATGGAGTCTCTAGGAGCAGGTTAAACCCCCCCCCCCCCCCCCCCGCTCCTAGAGGCTAATTAGCATATTCTAAAAGTTCATATTTTTTTTCAATAAAGGCAGTGAGATGGCACTAATATAGTTATGTTCAGCTGACATTAGCACATCGCTAATGTCAGCCAGCTTAATACCCATTTTTCAGGTGACAGAAACCCTTTAAAGGGCGTGTCCTGTTAAACAAAACCTATTCATAGGCCCCTTTAGGGAATTCTGAGTTAATAAATGGGGGATGCTCTGTTTAGGATCCTCGTCTCTTGGCCAAAGAGAGTCTCTCATTCCGGAGGATCTGTCCTGTTTCTGAGTTAAAGAATAGGGGGTTCAGCGGCACTCCTTGTTAAGGGTTGGGAGGTGCTCAGTGGTAGGTACATACAGGAATTATCGAAAGACCACGGCACTCTGCAAATTTTTTAGTTGCTTATTTTATTTCATATATATATTTTTTATTCTTTTTCGTATCAATCCAAAAAGTAATAGCCACTGGCCAACGTTTCGGTCTAAGGGTAGACCTTGTTCACGGCCTTAGTTGTGTGGAGTAGGGAGAATCATGGACGCTATCCATGATTCTCCCTACTCCACACAACTAAGGCCGTGAACAAGGTCTACCCTTAGACCGAAACGTTGGCCAGTGGCTATTACTTTTTGGATTGATACGAAAAAGAATAAAAAATATATATATGAAATAAAATAAGCAACTAAAAAATTTGCAGAGTGCCGTGGTCTTTCGATAATTCCTGTTTCTGAGTTACACAGACAGCCCATTAATTTGAATGGACACAGTGTAATGCTTAATTTCTCCTGTGGTGGCGCTGCAGGGAAAATGAACACTTACTGCCATGTTTTTCCACAGATCACAGGTGATCACTGTGGGTTCCAACAGGAGGACACATTGCGATATTGTGATTTTATTCAGTCTGTCTGAGGCTGATGTTTTTTTTCTAGAGGCTTATGTGGAATTTATGGGAAATATAAAATACAGGACAAAGAAGCTTTTTTTGTAGTGTCTCGCTGAGCTGTGTTTTTTAGATCAATCTCCTTTTTTGAAATCACAGCGTTCTTTGGGTTGCTTTTATTCCCCATCATTAGGCCATATTTACTAATGTTTCTGTGCCTAGAACCTGTCAAAAAAGTGGTGCAAATTGGCGCAATTTGGTGCAAGTAGGGTTTACCAATTTTTTCCTCATTTGAAAAGAGGGTGGGGCATAGCCGGAAGGGTGCATGGCTTTACAAGGCAGCGGGCATGGCCTAAGAGCCAACATTTTGAGTGTCTGCCTAAAGTTTACACCATTTACAGGATTAGTAAATCTTCCCCATTTTATTCCTATTTATTTTTTTAAAGGTATGTGTCATGTGTAACAAAAACACCATGAAAAACGCCAGGTGCTAAAATGCACTATAAGGGTACGGCCACACAGTCAGGTTTCTTAATGCAGTTTTGAAAGCCACAATCAGGGGTGCACTGCCAATTAGACAAGGTGAGGTGATTGCCTCAGGCAGCGTGACTCGGAGACAAGTAGAAATGAGCGCTTCCATTCATCTTTCCATATTCAACTGTATTGCCATCCTCAGGACAACGATACCATTGAATCAGTTGAATGACACGGTGGGGCACAGTTTCCCTGCCCTGGTTGCTAATATAGTTTATATGTTTATACAGCTAAACCTGCCAATAACCTTTATTGTTATTTACAGTGACTTCATGTTTGGATGTGGTAAAACTGTTGTCACTACCAGAGCTTTGAGACGTTCTCACAGCTCTGTTTCTCCACCCCTGTGATGATGTCACTACTAGAGCTTGGAGGAGTTCCCTCTGCCCTGTTTCTCCGCCCCTGTGATGAGGTCTTTACTTTCTGTTTCCTTCCTTCCAGCTGTCCCTCCTGTGTTTGATTTCGCTGCCTTTAAATCACCCCTCCTCCTTTGTAGAGGTGCGGATTATACTTTTCATTTGAGCTGTATCTCTCGCTTGAGTATCTTCACCTGTGTGATATCTTTTCATTGGATCTGTGTTCTGCTGAAGCAAGTACTTCAGATGTTGTCTGCTGACTTTGGATCTGTTTTCACTGCAGCTGCAGCTCCTTCAGTTAAGTGTTCAGACATTGTGTGTTTCTGTTTCTTTGCTGACTGGATCCGAGGCGACCCCGGTTCCGTCCATATACTGAGCAGGGCACCGGTGGCCGTGCCCCTTCCACTATTGTAGGGGTTTCAGTGGTCATCAGCCTTAGGTACGCGGGCATGTCTCGATCCACCATCTGGATCTGGACATGTGCTAAGCAGCTTAGGGAGAGCTTTTAGGGTCTGACAGGGGTCACCCTTTATCCTCCCTATTTTGGGTCCGGTCAGTTGCTATTCACTGTGTAGTCTCTTGTTGCTCACTTACAGCCGTGACAACTGTTATATATTGTGTTCACAGAAGCAGAAAAGATAATATGCCTTTAAAATTCATTATATAATGAAAGGTAAGCTCAATGACACAGCAGAAACAACAAAAAACATAGAGTTAAACTGTTGTTGCTGGGCAGGAGTCTTGACCAATCACAGCCAGCCTCACACACAGCAAGAGTTTTTACCAATCACAGCCAGCCTCACACATAGCCTGTGTGGGAAATTCCCCTAGCAGGAGCTGTTGGAATCATTATTCACCAGAGAGAGGAGCTGAACAGACACACACTCCAATGGGAGCTATGTTTTATGGAAGCAAGAGGCCAAAATAGGTATTTAAAACAGTTATATAATGCTCCTACTGTTAATGTAATGATTAGAACTGTATACTGAACCAGTTATATGTGTCACCCCACATGTTCAAGGACTGGAAGTACTGAACGACTATCTAGAAAACCATAGGATGCTAGTCAAGCTACCGTAAGAAGTGGCTTCTATATGGAATCACTATGTGACTGAACAGTTAGATCTAGGCAAGAACTTCCCAAGTTTTAAAGAGTTCTCTGAGTTCGTCAATAAGGAAGCACGGATAGCATGTAATCCACTAACATCATCTTATGTCTTAAAATCCTTAGAAGAAAGGCCTGCAAGAGAGATAAGATGTGCAAGAGCAACTAGCTTTGCAACCAACACAGCAGCTAAAGGTCCAGATACCTACGAGAGCAAATTCAAAGTCACTACTGGGATCAGTAGAGAGACAGATCCGACAAATCTTCAGACTACCTTAAAGTGTATGTTCTGTGGAGAGAACCACTCCATACACAAGTGCCAACAATTGAAGGACAAGTCCCCAGAAGAAAAGAAGAAATTTGTACTTAATAACCAACTGTGCTTTGGATGTCTAAGAAAAGGCCATGTTACTAAGGAGTGTAAGAAAAAGGCCACATCAGCATTTGCAAAGGACGCCATCCTACACCACTACATGAAGAACATCCAAAGAAAGATAAAACAGTATTGGTATTCTCTTGCAGAGTGAGTGAAGGAGAAAGCAACGGCACATCAATGGTTGTACCAGTGTGCATTTCAAATCCTAAAAGGAGGAACAAGAAGGTATACGCCTATGTGCTACTGGATACCCAGAGTAACGTCACCTTCATTGATCAAGAAATTACAAGTGGCTACAGTATCCAGTGAAGCTCAAACTCACCACAATCACGGGAAGAGACACATTAATGAACAGTCAACGGGTCAAAGGACTGAGAGTTAGAGGGCCTCATTCAAACTGCACATTAGATCTACCTCCACTTTATACAAAAGACGATATACCTCTAGATCGGGATCACATACCTACCTGTGAAACAGCCATTTAATAGGAGCATCTATCTGTCATATCTTATGAAATGTCCCCGCTGAAGGAGTTTGGTGTTGGACTGTTGATAGGCTACGATTGTCCCGAAGCCTTGGTACCACGAAACGTAATCACAGGAGGAAAGGGTCAACCCTACGCTGTTCAAACTGATCTAGGATGGGGTGTTGGAAGAAAACAGCAGATCGCAAACTCAGGACAGGTGACAGGATTGTGTCATCGAATATCTGTCCAAGAGTTACCAACTGTAAGTCCAGCAAAAGTAATCAAGATCCTTAAATCCGACTTTGCAGACATAATTTCTAAACAAAAGAATGTATCGCAAAAATACATAACGTTCGTACACACTCTAGAATAAAGTATTCAGCAGAATCAACAAGGTCATATTGAAATGTCCTTACCTTTTAGATAACGGCCTCCTCTAACAAATAACAGAAATCTTGCCCTAGCAAGATTGAAATGTTCAAAGAAAAGGATGGCAAGAGATCCCAAACTGAAGAATGATTATTTGAAATTCATGGAAGGCATCCTTGAAGAAGGACATGCAGAGAAAGTTAATAATCAGCTTAAAGAAAGAGGAGTTTGGTACATCCCACAACAAGGTGTCTACTACTCAAAGAAACAAGATAAGATTAGAGTGGTATTTGATTGATAAGCAAAGTATGATGGTGTTGCATTGAACGATCATCTACTAAAAGAACCAGATCTTACAAACACTCTGCCTGGAGTACTCTGTAGATTCAGAAAGTATCCTGTAGCAGTCATGTGTGACTTTGAAAAGATGTTCCACCAGTTTCATGTGAAGAATGAAGATAGAGACTTCCTGAGGCTTCTATGGTGGGAGGACGGAGATACAAATTCAGAGCCAGCAGAATACAGAATGAAAGTACACTTCTTTGGAGCAGCATCATCTCCAGGTTGTGACAATTATGGTATGAAGTACCTGGCCAATCAGAATGAAAAGTATTGCCCAACAGCAGCAAATTTTCTGAAGAAAGACTTTTATGTAGTGTGGCAATGTGTGGCCTGGGTCTGGCAAAATAAAGGGAAGCATGTGACGCTAGCCATCTCTTCCAGAGGGAACGTTGAGCCGGAAGATGGCAGTATAATGCGGATGCCCTGTCACGAGCATCGAGTTGGTACATGTGTTCACCCCCACAGGTTTGAACCACTGCAGTCAGGAGGCTTTTTTGTAATGGAGGATCCTGGAGTATACTTGGATTCTGGGACTGCTGAACCCGTGACATCACTGGGTAAGATCGCTCCTGTTATTAATTATGTGACAGACCCAGTGACAGTGAGCCGACGGCAGGGGATACCTGCTGGGACGGTGAGTGATAAATCACAGAGGCGAGGAACTGTCTCGGAAGTGTGTGACATTGGAGAAAACGCAGGGTCTGAACAGGCGGGTAAGCCTTTTGTGGTTGTTCCTTTGCAGGACTTTGCGGGGGGAGAAGGTTGTTGTGTTGCCCAAAATGCCCGTGACCAAGGCTAGGCACGGGGTGGAGAAAATTAGAAACTCTATGATGGCCCAGGTAAGAGGTAGCACAATATGGAAACCTGAGATAAATAAAGTGATAAATATGCTGGACAGACACGTCGTTATAGTGACAGCTGGGACTGATGGACTTGCTGCCGTAAATTTGCCCGTACATGAGAGAAGGCTGTTCCGTGATTTGTGGGGTAGAAACACTTCTGCGGTCAGTCACGTAACTCCCGCAGAACTGGTACGTAACCCATTAAATGAAGTGACCATTAGAAACAGTGGAGCTGATAAGGTACAAAGTGATGGTACCATGTTTGCAGAAATGCATAATGAAAACAGTGATGTAGTTGAAGTAAATATAATGAAAATGTGAGGTCATGTGAAGTATATGATGATGACATGCCTTTTCCCTTTCAGGATGTGATCAGGAGAGACGTGCCCCCTCCTGGTAAAAAAATATGTGATACAAAAATGCTGGTTAATGTTGTGAGCCCAGAGGGTGTACCACACGTACCAGAGGTGGATATGCAGTACTCACAGGGTTTTTTGGTTGCTGGGGAAGTGTCCAATGTGGGGACTAGTGCATCGGTGCCCCTAGAGGTCAGAACTGATAATGATGCCACAAGTAATATAAGTGACGCATGTGCCGTGGCCAATAGCAACTCAGAGAGAGAGGCTGCCATGTTGAGTTCTTGCCAAATTGACGTAGTTACGGGTAGCAACCAGACGATAGTTGTACCTGACGTGACTAGAGTTGAGTGGGGAGACCCCAGCCTAGTGTCTGAGACCCATATTCAGGCAGCGGTAGATGACCTGACCTGTCAGTACATCTGCAATCATGAAGATGAGTGCTCTCTCTCTGCACGGTCCCTAGATACGATAGAGAAGGGACAAGTTGTCATAAAGACATTGAAGAAGGCTGCAGAAGGGTCAAAAGAAGATACCGCGGAAAAGATGAGTGAACTGAAGGGTCTACTGCCTGGTGTCCCGGAGAAGAGGAAAGACTCCAGAAAGACACGGAAGTCTGTAGTCGACAATGGGCTTGAAGAGTCCCTGGGTGGAAATCCCACAAAGTGTCTAAAGGAGAAGTGTGGTACTCCTTCGGCTGAACAGAGTAAAGAGCCGCTGGAACAGGAGGCCCAAGAGTGGGGCGCTTCCAACAAGCTAGTGCGAAAAACTAAGAAGGAACAAAAGTTTAGCCAGCTCCTGGCTGCAGAGAAATACATATCGGCTCGGTATGCCGAAGAACTTGACCGAGCGGAGGCTGAGCCCTTGAAGAAGTGCTTGAGGAGCAAAATGAATTAGAGAGGCTGAACAAGCAACTCAGAGCAGAGATGGAAGCTCCCATGAGCTCAAAAGATGCCATCTATGAGCTGGAGAAACCTAAGCGTGCTCCTGCACAGCAGGTGGAAGAAAATGAGAAACCGGAAGAGGAAGATCCTCTGGAAGGTGCCAAGAAGTCAGCGCCTGTTAAGAATGGGACTGGAGATGGTGGCGCAGTGGTGCCAGCTGAGGCAGAGAAGAAGATAGAAGATGTATCTGTTGAACCAGTTGATGGGGTTGATGTGGAAGAAGCAGAAGACTCTGATACTGAAGCCAAACCTGAGGTAACCCCTGTGGGGACTAAAGAAAAAAGAGAAGTGCTATCTAGTGATAGAATAAAGAAACAAAGTGAATGGGAACACCAGGTGACATTAGAGCAGCTAAAGAGTGGTTTAAAACTGACCAGCCAGATTTCCAACAAAAGGAGGAGGCGGGAGCTCCCTGTGGAAAACGCGACTGTAAAGGTTGCGGAAGTTAAAGGTTGTGGGCCTAAGAAGAAATCTAGAAAAGAAGCAAGACAGAAAGCAAAGTTCTCCAGCGAAGAGGAGATGGAGGAGGCCCTTAGACACTGTAGTCTAGGTAGGAAGCATGTGACACTGGCCGGAAGATGGCAGTATAATGCGGATGCCCTTTCACGAGCATCCAGTTGGTACATGTGTTCACCCCCACAGGTTTGAACAGAGGGGGATGATATGTGGCAATGTGAACATTGAGGTGTTGTTTCCCCAGGTTCCAGTCCGGGACTTGAGGCATGTTCATGTCCAGGGATCCTATTTAATCCTGCTACTGGATCTTGGGTGTGTCTCACTCTGGAGTGTCTTGTGAAGCAGAGTCCTGGTGAGGCTCTGTGTGAGTGGTCTCAGCCGGGTGGGCTGAGGGGCCACGAGGCTAGGCGATAGCCTGAACTTTGGGTGACGCCTGTGAAACAAGGATCACAAGGACTACTGGGCCACAATCCCCTAAAAGGTTTCGAAGTGTCACAGCCTGGAGGTTGCAGGACTGAGTGGCTGAGGAAAGCCGCATTTGTGTTCCATGTGTGAACAGGGCTCTCTAGGTGAGTCAGAGATACACTTGTGTTTAGTTAGAGCCTAGCCGGGCAAGCGTTTGTTATTTTGTGTGGATATCACACGTAATAAGTTGAAGCTGCGACTTCCTAACCTGTGCTTTGCTAAAGTGTCTGAAATAAAGCAAGAGTTTGGATATTATAATTGTGTCTGCAAAGATATCTGTGAGTGTGACCCCCTGAAATGAGACGATCCCTTAGAGTAGATGATGGTCTTATAAGTCTAGAGTCCACAGAATCTGCAATCAAACTAGTGAAAGAAAGCCAAGAGTTATGCGCAAAAAGAAACCTGCGCCTTCACAAATTCATCTCAAACAACAGAGAGGTACTGTAATCCATCAGTGACTCTGAACGTGCAGCAACAATGAAGAATGTAGATCTCAATTGTGATCAACTTCCAGTTCAGAACGTACTTGGATTTAGATGGAATGTAGAGAATGACAAGTTCTTCTTTGAAGTATCTATTGAAGAGAAAGTTGCAACTAGACGCACCATTCTTTCCGCAGTGGCTTCTATATATGATCCATTGGGATTCTTGGCCCCAGTAGTCCTCAGACCAAAAGAAATACTACAAGAATTATGCAGACAGAAGTTGGAATGGGACGAGCCCATACATGAAAATTTGAGGCCAAGGTGGGATTGTTGGATAAGAGACTTGCAAAACTTGAGAGAAGTTCAGATACCCAGATGTTTTGTACCTCATGATTTCGGAAAGTACAAGAAAATAGAACTTCATCACTTTTCAGATGCCAGTAGTTATCGTTATGGTCAGTGCTCCTACATCAGAGTGATAGGAGAAGAAAAGATACACTGTGCCCTGGTTATGGGGATGGCCAGAGTTGCACCTACCAGTATTCAGACAATATCAAGACTTAAACTGACAGCAGCCGTAGTTTCAGCATTAGTAAGCGAGTTTCTGAGAGAAGAATTGGAATTGAAAATAGATGAAGAATATTTTTGGACAGACTCACAAGTTGTCCTAGGATACATAAACAACGAAGCTCGAAGATTCCATATCTTTGTCACCAACAGATTGAGAAAACTCAGGGAATAACAAATCCAGAATATTGGTATCACATTGACACATAGCATAGCCCAGCAGATCATGCCTCAAGAGGCCTGAATGTAGCAGAATTGAACTGGTTCACAGGCCCGGAGTTCCTTTGGGAAAAGGAAATCACGCCCAGTAAAGGTTACACAGAATTGTCTACGGGTGATCCAGAAGTAAAATTTGTACAAACATTGAGCACTGCTGCCAAGTGTCAAGATGACATATTTGAAAGACTAGCCAGATGTTCAAAATGGAATACAGTCATAAACGTAGTAGCTCGAATTCAACGTTAGGCAAAGGGATTCAGAAAGAAGGAATTGTTGAATGTAGAAGAAATAATGAAAGCTGAAGAAACAGTCATAAGACTCATTCAGCAGAAATTCTACAGTGAAGAGTTGAAAAGACTTAGTTAACAACCTAAAAGGCTTCACAACAACCACCCATTGTACAAGCTTAATCTTGTTCTGCAGGATGGTATACTGAAAGTGGGAGCGAGACTGGAAAATGCATTGTTACCTAGCAGAGTGAGGCATCCAGCAATTCTACCAAAAAACTCTACTTTCACAAGATTGATTATTGATCACTACCACAACAAATCCTTGCATCAAGAAATAGGCTTTACCCAAAGCTGTTTGAGAAAAGGTGGTTACTGGATAGTGAAAGGAAGCAAAGTTATAGCAAATTATATAAGTAAATATGTAGTCTGCAGAAAGGCACGTAGACCTACTGAAGAACAAAGAATGGCAGATTTACCGGCAGATCATGTAAACCCATCACCACCATTTCTTTATAGCTGAATGGATTGTTTTGGACTGTTCATCACCAAACAGAACCGCAAGGAGTACAAAAGATATGGACTAATATTTATATGTCAAAGCTCCAGAGCAATTCATCTGGAAATGTTAGAAGATATGTCAACTGACGCATTCATCAACGCCTTGAGATGTTTTATAGCCATTAGAGGTACTGTCAGACAGCTTATATCTGACCAAGGATCTAATTTTGTCAGAGCAAAGAATGAATTGAAGAAAGCTCTAAAAGAGATTGATAAAGAAAAGGTAACTGAGTATTTGTTAGAGAACCAGTGTGATTTTCATATGAATGCTCCACATGCAAGCCATACAGGAGGAGTTTGGGAAAGACAAATCAGAACTGTAAGAAATGTGTTAAGTTCAGTGTTGAAAAAGAACGCTGGAAGAATAGATGATGCTTCACTTAGGACCCTATTCTATGAAGTAATGTCTATTGTTAACAGTTGTCCACTTACAGTTGATAACATCAACGATCCAGCAAATTTGGATCCTTTAACTCCCAACTATCTACTTCACCTTAAAGGGATTCTGTCACCTCCCCTAACCCAAAAAACGATTTTAAAGCAGCCATGAAGCACAGCTTACCTTGATTAGGCTGTGCTCTTTGATCTTGTAATCCGTCCAGCAGTTTCTTCAAAAAACGATTTTGTTGATATGTAAATGAGTCCTGAAGGTGCCCAGAGGGGCGTTTTGTTCATCTTAGAGAGCCCAGTACCGCCCCTCTTACAGTGCCCAGCCCGCCTTCCTTGCACTGTCTATCCACCCCCAGCCTGCCACAGCCTCTCCTCCCTCTCCTCCCCCTCCCTCACGCCGAACGAACTTTCGCACAGGCGCAGTACCCACTGAGGGCTGCACCTGTGCGATCAGCAGGAGACTGAGGGCAGGAGCTTCATCCTCGTCACTGGGCATGCGCCGAGCCCAGTGACGTCCGATGCTCGCTCTTCCCTGCTGACTGAGGGAAGAGCGAGCCTCGGACGCTGAATGCCAGGACAAACTTGGGGACCGACAGTTTCTGGTTCAGGCGGGAATCCTTGGCCCGCATGACCACCGAGACCTCCCCGCAGTTGATGACTTTATTCTCCGATACGTCTTGTGACGCAATGAGAATGGACGCCAGGTTGACGTCCCTCCCCGCCAGGATGTCCTTTTTAAGGTTTTCCGGAATGTAATGCAAGGGGGCAATCTGGGGTCTGACACGGACCGTACCTGACGCCAACTCTTGGGACGTAGACGGCAAGACCGGACGTGCTGGAGAAGGCAGGGCCGGAGGAGGCCGGGACTCCCACTCCCCCATCCTAGTCTGGATATCCGCCACCGAACTTGCCAGACTGGCGATGGTGGCCTGCAGCTGCAGGAGGGTCAGCTGGATCGATGAGGGAGAAGGATCCTCGCTTGACCCTGATGGTGCCGTCATTAGGAGCCGGTACAGCTCCGCTTTTCTCGCGGTGGCAGGATGGTGAATCCCTCTTCGTCTGAGCTCCGCTATCAGTTTCGGAATGGTCCAGCTCCTCAGGGAGGGGTTGCTGGCGCGGCCTGACACGGAGGTTCCGGCCAAGGACAGATTCTCCTCCGACTCAGGGACCTGCGACATCTTCAAGCTGCATGGAGGAGTTATGAAGGTGACATATGAGACTTCCTTCCCCCTCCCCCGGGAGCCCGACCGAGAGCTACAGGGGAACTAGTTCTCGAATGGCGACCGAATGGCGTTGCCTGCTACTTACCTTGAATGAAAGGGACCACGCTACAGACTTCTGTATTGAGGCAGAGACCTATGAACGGGAGCTTATGACAACGAATATTTAAATGTGGTGATAGATCGTAGCACAGCCTTGCGGCTGTATCTTACCTGAACCGGGAAAATAGGCGCAACGACCGTGGTTTGCTTGTAGCTCTCGTGGTTGCGGCCCTGCTTACGAAAAAGATAAGCCGTGTTTTACCGTTGCACGGCGAGGGCCGCGACCTGCTGGACCCATAGTCAGTGAACCAACTAAACACCTGAGCGATTCAGGGAACCGTTGCCCCTGAGCGATTCAGGGAACCATTGTACCTGAGCGATTCCGGGAACCATTGCACCTGAGCGATTCCGGGAACCATTGCACCTGAGCGATTCCGGGAACCATTGCACCTGAGCGATTCCGGGAACCATTGCACCTGAGCGATTCAGGGAACCATTGCACCTGAGCGATTCAGGGAACCATTGCACCTGAGCGATTCAGGGAACCATTGCACCTGAGCGATTCAGGGAACCATTGCACCTGAGCGATTCAGGGAACCATTGCACCTGAGCGATTCAGGGAACCATTGCACCTGAGCGGATCAGGGAACCATTGCCCCTGAGCGATTCAGGGAACCATTGCACCTGAGCGATTCAGGGAACCATTGCACCTGAGCGATTCAGGGAACCATTGCCCCTGAGCGATTCAGGGAACCATTGCCCCTGAGCGAATCAGGGAACCATTGCCCCTGAGCGAATCAGGGAACCATAGCCCCTGAGCGAATCAGGGAACCATAGCCCCTGAGCGATTCAGGGAACCATTGCCCTTGAGCGACTCAGGGAACCATGGCACCCGAGCGACCCAGGGAACCATTGCACCCGAGCGACCCAGGGAACCATTGCACCCGAGCGACTCAGGGAACCATTGCACCCGAGCGACTCAGGGAACTATTGCGCCTGAGCGATTCAGGGGACCATTGCACCTGAGCGATTCAGGGAACCATTTGCGCCTGAGTGATTCAAGGAACCATTTGCACCTGAGTGCTTCAGGGCACCATAGCACCAGACCGACTTACGGAACATTTGCACCTGAGCGACTCCGAAAACATTGCACGTGAGAAAACAAGGAAACATTGCATATCAGTGAATCAGGAACATTGCACATGAGTGAATGGAAGGGACATCCCTGGGTGATACCTGAAAGCATTGTCCCTGAGCGATTCAGGGCCGACATAGCGCCTGAGTGGTACAGGGAAAATATTGCGCCTGAGTGATACAGGGAAGAACATTGTGCATGAGCACTTCCAGTGAAGACATTGCGCCTGAGCGATTCGGGGAAGACATTTGCGCCTGCGCGATTCAGGGAAGACATCTGCGCCTGAGCGATTCGGGGAAGACATTGAGCCTGAGCGATTTAGGGAAGACACGCCTGGGTGATTTAGGGAAACAATTTGCGCCTGAGCGATTCCGGGAAGATAGCGCCTGACTAATTGAGGAAGCCATTGTACCCAAGTGATTACAGGGGATCTTTTTTTTTTTTTTTGCATTCAGTGATGACCCAGTGTTTGAGCGGCACCTTTGAACTTGCAGACTGAGGTGTATGACCCATGGAGATCAGGCCTACTGGCTCAACATCTGATCCCCCTGACACACACACCGCCAGCCAGAGGAGGACCGCAGCCGCCGCGCTGCCGGCCCCTCCCCCCACGGCATGTCACCATGGACACCGGGAACCGGGCAGCCGCTGCGCTGTAAGCCCCCCCCCACACAACATGCTGACCGCAGGCGCCTCTCACATGGCGTGCTCCGAGCCGCGTGGTGCTCATGTGGCTCACCGCGAGCCTAGTGGCGCTGCCGCAGCCGCAAAGCGGGAACCGGCAGCCGCCACGCTGTCAGTTTCCCCCCCCCCGGATGCGCCAGATCCGACGGTGACTGCTGGTGATACGAGGTGCCGGTGGCAAGGCGCGTCTGGCCGGGCCGCAGAGCGGTGATACTCACGAGGTGAGGATGGGGACACGCACGGGACGACGAACCGACGGAGCCGCGACCGGAAGTGACGTCAAGGCGCTGGATGCTGCAGAAGCAAGAACCGGGCGCCCTTCTGCTTGTGGGAGGGGGTTTAAATGGGGTAAGCGCGCCCCTCCCACAAATACAGGCTGCAAGCAGCCTTCAATACTTGTTCTACTTGAGAGTGACAAAGGACACTTGGAAGTTGAGAACCTGATGGAAAATTACTCAAATTCATGTTCAAGTCCTACCACTAAGAACATAGAATTATAGGTAATTTTGGTGGGAGTGTAGCTGGCCAGATAAGACCTGTCCTAGGTTACTAATATAGTTTATATGCTTATACAGCTAAACCTGCCAATAACCTTAATGCAGTTCCTGTGTGTTAAAGACGGTAGCTAAGTATCGTTTCATTGTACTATCTATTTATCATTAATCACATCTGCATCTTAATTGGACTCTGTCCGTTTTTTTACCTACCTCCTGATGAGCCTGACTGTATACAGGCGAAACGCGTCGTGGTATATGTATTAAGATGTGTATATTTTTGAAAACGTACGTATTGTACTGACGAGTGGAATGGTGATTTCCGTATTTTCAGGAAACCTTTCTCACTCTGATAACCTAATTGTGAATCTTATCTCTATTTCTAAATTTTCGGAAGGGGCAGGTGGCGACCCTATTTATACTAAACCACCTTCCATCCCCGATTTATCGTGATTATATCTATCAGTTATTTTATATCTTTCCCTGGCTAGGGTCAACCTAGGGATTTGTTTAGTCTAAGGTTCGGGGACAGGGAACCCCCACCATCAGGGGGTCACCCTGGGCTGAGCAGTTTTTGAGGGCCCTGTAGGGTAAGCATTGTGTCTGCCCTGCCTTTTTCCTCAGACCCTGTCTCATTATTATTTATTATTTTGATTTTGTTGATTGGATCCTCGAATTTCCTAGACTTACTGATGTATCGTATCACTAGATGTTTTGTGTAGGGGTCACTACTCCCCGGTCATAAGAAATATTTATATATAAATTCTTGTGAAATTGTAGCACATTCTGTCGGTATATACATACCTATACCCACATGATCACTAATAAAGGTATTTTTAAAAGTCACTATTTCTAAAAAGTAAAACTATATAAACCCCATGTGATAATAAAATCTAATAAAAATCTAACTACTAGGCAATTGTTTGAATTTAAGCATGGCCAGTTTCCTAACGGGTACTATTTTTACTGAGGACCTTATTAATGAAGTCAAGGACATTTTTTCAGACAGGGAGGTTGCTGGATTAACGTCCGCAGCCAGTTGCAAAATTGTGTTTAAAGATTTATATCAGGGTTATAAGGACAATATTAAATCCTGGTGGGAAATCAAGTCCCTAGAAAACTACCTAGAGCATAAGATTATACCTAGAGGCCTGCGTATTCCCCTTAGACCAGCAGAACGTGTTCAATCTCCAGAACTTATATCCAAGTGGGAACAAGAGATCACTAGTAGTTCTCTAAGACTGATGTCACTTCTCCTTGGTGAGGAAAAACAAATCTTTGAAAATACCTCCTCTAAACTAAAGGGACTTATTGAGTCAGCATTAAAACTCAAACTAGATCCCGATTTTGATAGAAGGGAATCTTCATTACAATCGGCTGTTGAAAGGTTCCAGAACCTCATCAAGGAGAGGAAACATCGTCAGTTTATTAAGGATCTGGGTGAATTCAGAGACAATAGAGCTTACACTACTCTGAGCACTAAAATTCCAGTGACCGACTCAGAGATATCATCCTCTGATCAAGAATTCTCTGATCCAGAAACTACCAGTGTACCCTTTACGCAGGGAAGCATTAGAGGTGGCCGTTATTCAAAAGGGAGAGGGCCAGGTCAGAGATGGAGAGGACAAAGGGGACAGAGAGGAAACTACTGGGGAGGACGGGGTTCTGGAAACAAAGGACCCGGACCATCAGGACCACAATATCATACACAAATGGACAATCCCTCCCAATATATTCCTTATCAGTGCCCACCTCAAAACAAGGCTGGAATCCCTGTTGCCCCTATGGTGGATTCCAATCCTCCTTCACCTTCCTCTTCATCTTCCTCTGCTTCTTTTTTAGCCAAGGGCCAGGCCGCGTACCAAACAAGGGCAAGGGACCGCAGTCGGAACAATTGACAGATCAGCTACAGGTGATTAACCTGTCAGAGTACAGCCTGACCCCGATGGAGATCAACCTACTCCAAAAAGGTCTGTCTTTTGTGCCGACAACTAAACACGATACCTTTACCTGGATAAAGGATTTGAATTTATTTGCCAGAAAATTGAAATGGCATAAATTCTTCAAAAATTGTAATAAAAAACATGTTTGGACTTGGGAATCTGCCCAGATGACTTCCCAGACTTCCAAAATTTATTGGATCTCTGTGAAGAGGGAACGAGGATCCCAGGAAGGGGTCCCTTCACAGAATTACGGCCACGAAGCACCAGACTGCCACCGCCTGTTAGCACCGAACATATCGATATTTTTTTACGCCTCGTTATTGCTGATATTGAGGGAATACACGATATGCCCCTCCATTCAAATCTTTCGGCACCAGAGTTTCAGGCCCTAAGAAATCTGGAAAACAATAAGGAACTGATTATTAAACAATCAGACAAAGGTGGCAATCTGGTGCTTCTGGACCATCCTAAATATCAGTTAATGTGTATGACATTGCTGAATGACAAAAATAACTACAAAAAAATTCCTGTGGACCCGACTGATATATTCCTCACCGAACTCACGCGAGTTCTCGGTCAGGGCCTTCAACAGGGTGTTATCAGTAAGACTAAATTTGATTTCCTCCTTCCAAAAACCCCTCAAACGGCCACCTTTTATTGCCTCCCCAAAATTCATAAGGGGATACACCCCCTGAAAGGGCGTCCCATTGTATCGGGCATTGATTCATTGACACATCACGGTGGAATCTACCTTGATAAGGTACTCCGTGATTTTGTCTCTAGTCTACCGTCATTCACCCGTGATACGATGGACTTTCTCCGTAAAATCGAAACCCTCACGATAAATCCGAAAAGTATCCTGGCAAGTATTGATGTGGAATCGCTTTATACCTCGATTCCACATGATAAAGGAATCATCGCTGTAAACTATTTCCTCAATACGAGAGGAACTCAGTTTATTACACATAATGGTTTTATCTTACAACTACTGGAATATATCCTCACGCATAATTTTTTTCTATTTAACGGCTGTTTCTACCACCAGCTCAGGGGGACCGCAATGGGGAATTCCTGTGCCCCCACTTATGCGAATCTCCTCCTGGGCTGGTGGGAGGATACTGTCGTTTTCCCAGATCAGCACCCCTGGTGGAGCGAAAACATCTCTTTTTGGACTCGTTATATAGACGATGTCTTTTTGATCTGGGAAGGAAGTATTCCAGCTTTTCACAGCTTCATCGACGGCCTCAATCATAATAACATCGGCCTGAGTTTCACCTACGAAACCCAATTGGAACAGATCACCTTTTTGGACGTAGTGGTCACCAAGGTGGAGGGTACTTTGAACACCTCGGTTTTCCGTAAGCCTACGGCAACCAACAGTATCCTCCACTGGGAGAGCCACCATCCTACTGCGGTCAAAAAGGGGATCCCAAGGGGACAATACCTGCGGGTCCGTAGGAATTGTTCCTCAGGGGGTAACTTCTACCAAGAGTCAGGAAAACTCAGGAAGAGGCTGAGAGAAAGAGGGTATCCATCCAAGATTCTCAGGGACTCTTTCCAGTTCGCAGAGTCAAAGAAAAGAGAGGAACTTCTAATACCAAGAACAAGGGACATGGATGATAATTTAATACGTCTCATCTCCACTTTTGACTCTGGGAACAGGGAGGTGGTCTCGATACTGAGAAGACACTGGGCAATTTTAACTATGGACTCCGACCTTACACAGGCAATTGGAAATTATCCTCAGGTAACTTACCGTAAAGGAAGAAGCCTACGAGACCGGCTAGTCCATAGCCATTATGATGGCCCAAAAAGGGAGGGCACTTGGCTGGACCGTAGGCCACTCTGTGTTTTCAAGTGCGGTTCCTGCAAGGCCTGCAATTCCATCAATTCATCCAAATCAATAATTTGTTCAGTGACTCAGCGACCGTTTGTGATCCGTGACTTCGCCAACTGCAAAACCAAAGGCGTAGTCTATATCTGCCAGTGTAGTTGCCCTCTGGACTACATTGGCAAGACTAAGAGGGAATTACGGAGAAGAATCTGTGAACACCTTAATGATATCAAAAAATCTAAAGATACTCCAGTGGCCAATCACTTTAATAGTTGCCACCAAGGTGATATAAGGTTGGCTCGTTTTTCGGTTCTGGAGGTGGTCCCCTTTCCTGAGAGGAGGGGTGACTGGGACAGAAGGATTCTCCAAAAAGAGTCCTCCTGGATTTATCGCTTCCAATCCCAGTCCCCCCTTGGTCTCAATGAAAGACTAAATTTTGCATGTTTTATTTAAATACCCTCCTTGTCTGGGGTAATTTTGACTTTTCTGAATTATTGGTATGTGACCCCGGGCTTCTGTGCCTATCAGTGCGAAAAGCACCATATGACTAATGGGTTAAAAATTATCGATTCCCCATATCTGTTAAATACTACCTGGTACCTCTTAATTCTAACGAAATTACCATAGAGGCAGGTCTGTATATTTTCTATATCATGATCTACATCTCTTAATATCATTTCTTATTCGTTTTGTGATACATTTCTATCTTTAGGGGGGCTGACCAACTGAGGGTTCTTTATACCTCCAGGTTACTGTGCCACTTTTCTTGTCTTGGATAATAATATTAATAGCTCCGAATATTATATATAAAAAAATCCTTACTGGCCTATTTGCATCTATGTAATCGCTTTTTTGCTTTAATCTGCTTGATTACCGGCCCCAGCCGTCCTCTGGCGCCGGCATCGAGCCATATGCGGCTCACGATGCGTTCCACGGCGCCGGAAGTGACGTAATACACGGAGCTGCAATGCGTTCCACCATGCGTTCCAAGAAACCGGAAGTGCGCTTCCGGCGTCCGGAAGCCAGAATCTGTCCCTATAAATGGGCTGTGATTCCATTAACACAGTACCTGGGCCCAAATTAGGCTACTGGGGGAGACTTTGCCAAGCACCATTACCATGTAAGTTCTAATAGGTTATCTAAATGTTTTTTACAATTGTTTTTGCCTTGAGCTGTGGTTATTCTTGATCTTAGCGTCCTCCTTATACCTATATTTACATCTTTCTAGGTATATCCCTTATGGCTGTAACTATCATGCCCTATGGTAATGTCCTATCTACGCCTTCCCTATTGAACATCGGTAGCTAAGTATCGTTTCATTGTACTATCTATTTATCATTAATCACATCTGCATCTTAATTGGACTCTGTCCGTTTTTTTACCTACCTCCTGATGAGCCTGACTGTATACAGGCGAAACGCGTCGTGGTATATGTATTAAGATGTGTATATTTTTGAAAACGTACGTATTGTACTGACGAGTGGAATGGTGATTTCCGTATTTTCAGGAAACCTTTCTCACTCTGATAACCTAATTGTGAATCTTATCTCTATTTCTAAATTTTCGGAAGGGGCAGGTGGCGACCCTATTTATACTAAACCACCTTCCATCCCCGATTTATCGTGATTATATCTATCAGTTATTTTATATCTTTCCCTGGCTAGGGTCAACCTAGGGATTTGTTTAGTCTAAGGTTCGGGGACAGGGAACCCCCACCATCAGGGGGTCACCCTGGGCTGAGCAGTTTTTGAGGGCCCTGTAGGGTAAGCATTGTGTCTGCCCTGCCTTTTTCCTCAGACCCTGTCTCATTATTATTTATTATTTTGATTTTGTTGATTGGATCCTCGAATTTCCTAGACTTACTGATGTATCGTATCACTAGATGTTTTGTGTAGGGGTCACTACTCCCCGGTCATAAGAAATATTTATATATAAATTCTTGTGAAATTGTAGCACATTCTGTCGGTATATACATACCTATACCCACATGATCACTAATAAAGGTATTTTTAAAAGTCACTATTTCTAAAAAGTAAAACTATATAAACCCCATGTGATAATAAAATCTAATAAAAATCTAACTACTAGGCAATTGTTTAAAGACAAAAGCAGAGTTATTTACAGTGAATTCATGTTTGGATGTCATAAAACTGTTATATATTGTGTTCACAGAAGCAGAAAAAATAATATGCCTTTAAGATTCATAATATAATGAAAGGTAAGCTCAATGACACAGCAGAAACAACAGAAAGCATAGAGTTAAACTGTTGTTGCTGGGCAGGAGTCTTGACCAATCACAGCCAGCCTTACACACAGCAAGAGTTTTGACCACTCACAGCCAGCCTCACACACAGCCTGTGTAGGAAATTCATCTAGCAGGAGCTGCTGGAATCATTATTCACCAGAGAGAGGAGCTGAATAGACACACTCCAATAAGAGCTATGTTTTATGGAATCAAGAGGCCAAATTAGGTATTTAAAACAGTTATATAATGCTCCTACTGTTAATGTAATGATTAGAACTGTATACTGAACCAGTTATATGTGTGTTTACTTACAGTTCCACCAATTGCAAAATCAAATTCCATATTGCAATCCAAATTGCATACAACCATACTAATCTGCAAATAGTAACTGCATATTGCAAATTGCAACCAAATTCAGCAAGTGAACTATTGGTTAACCTCAGATATACCTCGCAGAGAGATCATAAAGTGCTTAAATAACTTAAAGTGAAAGTACAGATACTGAAGAGAGAAATATATACACCATTTTATGTTGAATGACAAGATTGAACAGTTGAACCACCATCTGGTGATATCTTTTCAACACGTGTTATGTACATGGACTATCTGTTGCAGAGGCAGCAGTGTTATATATGAAGAAAAGTTGAAGTTAATAAAGAAGTTATTTCAAACATTGTGTGTGCTCTTTAAACCTACTGTTTACATAGAACGGCGCTAGAGGAATTACAGAGTAACAAACAGTCTGGTTAGACTAAAAGTCAGAGCTATCAAAATTCTTCTAATGCCACAGTGCAAAAGACACTTCATAGTGCTGCGTCTGCCACAGTCATTCCCTCTGATAGACTTCAGTCCTATTCCTATCAGAGGCTGGCTCAGGCGGCACCTTACCCAGGGAGCATACAGCTTGAGACACAGGCTGGAAGAGGCATGCACTGCATCGCTGACAACCGCATGGAGGTAAGTATGGGGGGGGGGGGCAGAGGGTTTTCACTATGGGAGCATTGTTTCTACTTGTGGTACTAAATTGGTACATTTTGTACTGGCACACATAAGGGGGCATATTTTTGTACTGGCACACATTATGGGGGGTACTGAGGTGGACTGGCTGTACTGAGGCACTAAGAAGTGGTATTTTTTTTACTGGCACACTATAAGGGTCCTTTTTTACTTGCACACATTATAAGGGGGTATTTTTTGCACTGGTGCACATTATAAGCTTTATTTTTTGTACTGGCACACATAAGGGGGTATCTTTGTTCTGGCACACATTATAAGGGGGGTATTTTTGTACTGGCACATAGAGATGTCGCGAACATAAAATTTTCCGTTCGCGAATGGCGAACGCGAAATTCTGCAAATGTTTGCGAACGGGCGAACCGCCATTGACTTCAATCGGCAGGAAAATTTTAAAACCCACAGGGACTCTTTCTAGCCACAGTAGTGATGGAAAAGTTGTTTCAAGGGGACTAACACCTGGACTGTGGAATGCCGGAGGGGGATCCATGGCAAAACTCCCATGGAAAATTACATAGTTGACGCAGAGTTGGATTTTAATCCATAAAGGGCATAAATCATCTAACAATCCAAAATTTTTTTGAACAACGTGGTTTAAAACATCCAGTGTGTGTATAAGATCATGTATGATGTTGTATCGATCAGGAAGTGTAAGGGTTATGCCTGCTTCACAGACATTGACAGAACAAACTCCCCTTTTAATGCACCGCAAACAACCGCAAACAGTCCGTTTGCCCAACTGCAAACTTTCCATTTGCACGAGGTTGGATACCAAGCTAGCCATGTCCCGTTGATGTCATTGAAGGTTTCTTCCTCCACCCAGCCACGTACAACACCAAGGGTCCCCGAAAGGTGAATTGAATTAATTTTTCGAACGGGGAGATGGTTAAAAAAACGCTTGCTCCCTCCCCTTTGTTTGAATCCACGGTCACTGCGTCTGCACCGTGCAATTTACTGTCACACCCGCTATGAGTGGTATTTTCTGTAGTACTATTCTCATCAGTTTAATCCCTGTTACGTGACGTCCCCAATGTGGGGTCCATTTATTAAATTGATTTTTCGAACAGGGAGATGGTTAAAAAAAAAACGCTGGCTCCCTCTCCTTTGTTTGAATCCACGCCAGGGTCACTGTGTCTGCGTCGTGCAATTTACTGTCACACCCGATATGAGTGGTATTTTCTGTAGTACTATTCTCATTAGTTTAATCCCTGTTACGTCCCATATCAAGGATTGCCTTTTGTGAAAAAAAATTTAGGCCGGGTACCTTCGACTGCCTTCACAGCGACAGACCAAACTCTGATACACCAAACTGAATTGATTTTAGGAACTGGGAGATGGGAAAAGCAGCTTGGTCGGTCCTCTTACTCCCAAGGTGACGCACTGCGCGTGCACGGAGCAATGTGCTGTGACACCCTATATGAGTGTTTTTTTAACTAGTACTATTCCTATCAGTTTAATCCCTGTTACGTCCCCATTCCAGGGACGTGTGTCAAATTGATTAATCATTGTCGAATTAATGTTTTTTCTACGAAAAATTATCCAGCCGATCGCTTTTAGTCTGATCATAATGAAGCAACGGCCTTATCTGGGGTGTGGCAACATTGCCAACACACTCATAGAGGTGATGATCGCTTCATTGTGATACGCAAGCCCCTTCACCACAACAAGGTACCGATCACGAAGGGGAATTGACACTTGTATGTGCCTTTTTTTTGTTTTGTTTTTGCAGCCACAGTGCAGCACTAGAGGCCAGAAAAATTAGGCATGTACACATGCCTGAAAAATTAGGTATTGTTGCAGCCGCTGTTGTAGCAGCAACCGGAAAAATTTATGTTTTCCAGGCAGAAAGGTGACTAAAACATTGCGGCTTGAACCCTAGTTGGTGGCGGAGAATTCACTAAAGTCATCCGGTATGCAGACATTAAATACAGCAGCGTGGGGACCATTTTGAGGCCAAGGCATGTCATCAGGCATTTTGTTAGTCAAACAAATCCCCCCCTGTCAGTCCCTTCGGGATCCATGCCTCCTTCATCTTAATGAAGGTGAGTTAATCAACACTTTTTTGACCGAGGCGACTTCATTTGTCAGTGACAATGCCTCCTGCTGCACTGAAGGTCCTTTCTGACAGAACACTTGAAGCGGGGCAGGCCAGAAGTTCTATCGCAAACTGTGATAGTTCAGGCCACAGGTCTGCACACCCAGTAGTCAAGGGGTTTATCACTCTTCAGAGTGTCGATATCTGCAGTTAAGGCGAGGTAGTCTGCTACCTGTCGGTTGAGTCGTTCTCTGAGGGTGGACCCCGAAGGGCTGTGGCGATGTGTAGGACTTAAAAAGCTCTGCATGTCCTCCATCAACAAAATATTTGTAAAGCTTCCTGTCCTTGCCGCCGTGGTTGTGGTAGGAGGAGGATTACTTTACCTCTTCCCCAGTTAGATTCCCATTGTGCTGTGACACCCCCCTTATAAGCTGTGTAAAGCATATTTTTTAGTTTGGTTTTGAACTGCTGCATCCTTTCTCACTGTCGGTAATTTGGTAACATTTCCGCGACTTTCTGCTTAAACCGGGGGTCTAGTAGCGTGGCCACCCAGTACAGGTCGTTCTACTTCATCCTTTTTATACGAGGGTCCCTCAACAGACATGACAGCATGAAAGACCCCATTTGCACAAGGTTGCATGCCGAGCTACTCATTTCTCGTTCCTCGTCCTCACTGATGTCATTGACGGTCTGTTCTTCCCCCCAGCCACGTACAACACCACGGGTCCCAGATAGGTGACAACAATGAGCACCCTGGTGGGATGCCTGCTGTGGTTGGTCTTTGCCCTCCTCAAAGCCACATTCCTCCTCTGACTCCTCTTCCAGCGTTGCCGCAGGTCCGGCAAGCGATGATGACAAGGGTGTTTCTGGTGGTAATGGTGACCACAACTCTTCCTCTTCACACTCATCTACAGCCTGATCCAGCACTCTTCGCAGGGCACGCTCCAGGAAGAAAACAAATGGGATGAGGTCGCTGATGGTGCCTTCGGTGCGACTGACTAGGTTTGTCACCTCCTTAAAAGGACGCATGAGCCTACAGGCATTGCGCATGAGCGTCCAGTAACGTGGCAAAAAAATTCCCAGCTTCACAGAGGCTGTCCTAGCACCCCGGTCATACAAATACCCGTTGACGGCTTTTTCTTGTTGGAGCAGGCGGTCCAACATTAGGAGTGTTGAATTCCAACGTGTCGGGCTGTCGCAAATCAAGCGCCTCACTGGGATGTTGTTTCGGCGCTGAATGTCTGAAAAGTGCGCCATGGCCGTGTAGGAACACCTGAAATGGCCACACACCTTCCTGGCCTGCTTGAGGACGTCCTGTAAGCCTGGGTACTTAGACGCAAAGCGTTGCACAATGAGATTCAACACATGTGCCATGCACGGCACATGTGACAACTTGCCCAAATTCAATGCCGCCAATAAATTGCTTCCATTGTCACACACCACTTTGCCGATCTCCAGTTTGTGCGGGGTCATCCACTGATCCACCTGTGCGTTCAGGGCAGACAGGAGTGCTGGTCCGGTGTGGCTCTCTGCTTTCAGGCAAGTCAACCCCAAGACAGCATGACACTGTCGTATCCGGGAAGTGGAATAGCCCCTGGGGAGCTGGGGGGATTCAGTTGATGTGCAGCCAGACGCCGCAGCAGAAGAGGACTCAGCAGAGGAGGTTATGGAAGAGGATGGAGTAGGAGGAGTAGAGGAGGTGGCAGTAGGCCTGCCTGCAAGTCGTGGCGGTGTCACCAACTCCGCTGCAGAGCCACACATTCCATGCTTGGTAGCCGTCAGCAGGTTGACCCAATGTGCAGTGTAGGTGATATACCTGCCCTGACCGTGCTTTGCAGACCAGGTATCAGTGGTCAGATGGACCCTTGCCCCAACACTGTATGCCAGAGATGCCATGACTTCCTTTTCAATCACTGAGTAGAGGTTTGGGATTGCCTTTTTTGAAAAAATAATTTGTCTGGATACCTTCCACTGTGGTATCCCAATAGCGACAAATTTTTTTAAGGCCTCAGACTCCACCAGCTGGTATGGTAAAAGCTGGCGGGCTAAGAGTTTCGTCAAGCCAGCTGTCAGACGCTGGGCAAGGGTGGAGCGGGTTCCCACCGAGTTGATGTACCGCACTGCGGAGCTATTGTCCATATGAAGACGGATGCAAGCCTCGGCTCTCCCACTGGTAAAGATGCGAATCGCAAAGGATCCCGCCAGAAGTTCCAGCGCGTTGATGGGCAGGTGAGATTCTACAGCTGGTCTTACAAACCATATTAGGAATGGTTGAACGTGGGCACTCTGCCCGAAGCTTATTCGGTGTCTCTTTACTAAGAGGTCTGCGGGTCATAGCCTCTAAGTAACTGGCTATATGCAGGGCTGGAAGCCACTCCGAGGACCTAGGGTGGTGGAGGGAGTCCGGATCAAATAACGGATCGCCTGCAGGGTCTGTAAGGGGAATGGGTGAATCAGAGTTTGTAACGGACTTAGTAAAGGTAGGCTGAATTGGCCGAGGCGAGAAAGCCACTGATGCCCCTTGGTCCTCTGTCATTTCTACACCCTCCTTGGAATCGTGAGGGGATTCCAGTACCGCCTCCTCCTCAGACTCTCTGCAGGAGTCAGTATCAGACTCAGGATGGGACCGGGCTGATTTCCATTGCCGTGCACGTTCTGCCTGGCGCGGACAGGCTCGTTTGCGTGACCTAAGCGCGCCGTCATGGGATGGTACTAGGCCATCATTACTAACAATTCTGGAGGCACTTGGTGTTGGTACGGGAGGAGGATTAAGGCCCAGACTAGTGGACGATAAGGACCTGGGAAATGGAATGGGTCAGTACAGATAACATGGACCCCATGGCCGTAATAATGGCATTAGAAATTGATTGTTGCAGAGCCAGAGCCTGCGCCTCAGAGGAAATAGGAACTAATCCATCTGATGCAGGCATGGCTCCCTGCAAGGCAGGAGGGGGAGGGTTATCCCCCTGACCAGTGTTACCCCGGGCTGGTGTAGGGGTCCTATGAGAAGACATTTTATTGCAACTGATAACTGCTGAAGTGAACACAGTAAACGGAACCCTAAATGCGGCAAGGGGAGGAAAACTGCCTTACTAAACCTAACTAGAATGCTAAAAGGTGGGGTTAGTCACCCACACCTCAGACACAAACACTGCCGCCGACCTGAACAGAGGGGAGCCGTCCGCCGAATACTCTGAGCAGAGCGGCGCAAGCGGAGGAAATGGCGTCTGAAATCTCGCAAGATCTTGGACGCCTTAACGGTCAGGAAGACGGCTCTGAAAAAAACTAAGATGGCGCCCGAGATCCTGCTCGACGTTGCGAGATCTCGGGCACGCCAAACGGGCGCTGAAGAGAGAACTCCCTCCGCTACCGGAGCGGAGAGACAATGAACCAGGTGAGGGAAGGGACCACCGGGAAGCTCAAGGGGTGGACGGGAGTAAAAAGGGAAGGCACCTAAAACCCCTCAGAGTACCCAAAGGGTACCGGAAAAACCTAAAATAAAGACAAAAGGGAAAAACTTTAATCCAAACTATAACACTTAGCATAAACCATTAAGAGTAGGTAAAACACCCCCAGCAAAAAGACAGGAGGACACCCTCACCATAAGAAAAAAAATAAAAATTATACTAAAACTGAGCCAGATAAGAGTGGATACTTAGCTGAGATGGCAGCAGGGAAGAAAGCGGAAGATATGCTGGGATGGAACGTCCTTTATAGGGGACTTGGGAGGCTGGGCTATCAGCCCATTGGTGGTTATATTCTTGTTTTTCTTTGCTGCTGTGTGGTTCAGTAAAGAAAGGGTTAAGCAATTGGAGCCTCCGTGTCTTGAAATAAAATTGGCGAGCACAGTACTGCTAAAAAGGATAATAGTAATAAAAATACTGACAAATGCAAATGGACTTTCAAAACCACCTATTCAGCCTTATGTCCCCCGATTAAACAAATAATCCATAGAAACTGGAGAGTCCTGAAAAATGATGCGGGTATTGGCCCAATGATCCTGGAGAAACCACCGTTCATTTTCAGAAGGGCCCCCACTGTTCGCACTAAAATAGTACAAGGGTGTTTGGAGAAAAAGACTAAGTCCACCACCAAGAATAATTTCGTATGGTGTGGCTTTTGTTCCGGCTGCAAAAATAGATCGATGGTAGATAAGAAGCGTAGAAAGCAAAATGTAATATCTTCGTGCTCCAGTCAGAAAGAAATGAAAGTTAGAGGACACCTATCTTGTGAGTCTGCAGGGGTAATTTATGTGCTAGAGTGCCCCTGCAAGTTACAATATGTGGGTAGAACCCTAAGGAAACTCAAAACAAGAATCAGTGAACACATTGGGAACATTACAAGGGGTCTTGGAATCCGCACATTTAAAAAAAGTTCACCCCCCAAAAAAACTGCAGAACTGAGATTTGTGGGGGTTGAACACGTACATAAGAACTGGAGAGGTGGGGGTTCGGTAAAACCAATAAATAAGAGGGAAGCACAGTGGATTTTTTAATTAACTACACAACATCCCAAAGGCTTCAATATTGAATGGGACATGAAAGCTGTTAGTATGGATTAATATAACATCATTCCAAAATAGGTTCTATATGGTTACCATTATAGTACTTATAGGCTTCCTCTCCGAAGGGCAGAGGGTGGGGATAATAGATGGAATAAGGTAATAGGGATATATTAGGTGTTCTAAGGTAGTTGTAGAGGTTCCAGATGTCCATATCTTTGATATCAGAATCAGAATCAGAATTAGCTTTATTCGCCAAACACGACACAGTCGATCGTGCTCGGAATTGGGTTAGGCACAGGTACAGGCATAGTAACTAGGGGGTGGAAGGGGGGGTGTTAGCAATGGGCACATTAGGGGCGAGGGAGGGATTATGGGCGGGAGATGGGGCGTGATGAGTTCAGCAGTCTGACGGCCGTTAGGAAGAAAGTGTTCAGCCTCCTCGATTTCCTTGCAGGGATGGCCTGATACCTGCGGCCGGACTTTAGACGTCTGAAGAGATGATGGCCCGGATGGGAGTGGTCATTGAATATTTTCAGAGCCCTGGAGCGCAGTCTGTTGGAGAAGATAGAGTCAAGGGGTGGTAGTGGCAGTCGAGTAGTTCTCTCCGCCGAGCTGATGACCCTTTGTAGTTTGCGCTTGTCACTGGCTGATGAGTCGGCATACCACACCAGAAGGGACGAGCACAATACCGACTCGATGGTACAGGAGTAGAAGGACTTCATATACATATATTAAAATATATATACATATATTTTAATAGCTACACAGGGCAAGGTATTATATTGCCCACCGCCCAAGCTGGAATATTGTTATGCATTCCGAGAACAGGGCACTAACTGATAGAGCTGCAGTACGCCAGTCCTTCAGGGTGAGCGAATGTGAGGTCACGGGGGTCAGTTAACAGACCGAGGGTTGCTCTTAGTACTCACAGTTTGTAGTATACCTCGGGCAGGCGTACAGCAGTGATGAAGAGGCTGGCACG